>NC_090396.1:46527482-46838392 GCF_036365525.1 Heterodontus francisci
CTTTTGGCTCAAAAGATTTATTCATGATGAAATATTAAACACTCTTACCTTAGCCTAAACTTAATGCAATATAATGGGAAATTAAATGTAAAATTCACAGAAGCAGCTTTGGCAACTATAAAATGTGGATAAAATACATGCACTGAAAATTAATTTACAGATAAAAATATTCACTCATTAGGTATAAATGGTAAGGATATAAAAAAATACATTACACTTTCAATCAATATTCATGGAAATGCTCACATATGATCGTGTTAATGTTTGTTTAACGAGAATACCTGAATAAGACAAACATGGTAGAAATCTCCTTGGTTTCAGATTATTATTATGTATTTGTTTTTTTTCTAAAATGTAATAGGTAGGAACATTTCAGAACCAACAGAATGAAGGAATTTTTAACCATTGAAAGGAACAACTACAGGAGTGGGAAGGCTGGGTACAGAATTGCCCAGGGACTACAAAGGTTAGGTTCAAAGATGTCTCTTAATTGAAATCAAATGGCTGAATTTTGTGGCCAGGCCAATTTGAAGCTCCTCACCACCACCACAACCCGCACCCCTCCACCCCGCGCAATTCTATGGCACCAGGCCAATTAACAGCCCGGCCCCAGGATCCCGCCTCCAAAAGCTGCCAACCCATCACAGGGCAAGCAGCCCAGTAGTATCACCAGCACCACTGGGAGTGGTGGTCACTGCCAGTACTGTACCAGGCCTTGTACCCAGGTCCAGCATTGGAGACTGGGTCATCAGGTAAGTGAGGCGGGGGCATTGAGTACAGGGGGAGGGGGTCCAGGGAAGTGTGTTGTTTGCTGGTGGGGGCCCTCCTTGGGTCACAGATTGCCCACAGATGAGAGGCCCCGTCCAAAACCAGCAGGAGGTCGCCTCGTTTTACTGGGCGATCTCCCTGTGTGGCAGAGGTCCTCGCCACCGTTTGCTTAATTCCAGCGGAGTTGGAGGGGTGGGGGAAAGTGGCCCTTAAGTGGCTATTAATAGGCCTCGTAAGGGCCTCAGTTGCCCTCTGGGTGGGAAGACCATCTTCGCCCTATATCTTGGCCCTGCCTAAATTGCGGTGCGATGGGAAGACGATGGGCCCTCAGACCCCCGCTTCCCGCCTCCTGTGGAAATTCTGTGGGCCCCCCTGCCTCCTCTGTGTTTCCGGGGGACCCATAAAATTCAGCCCAAGGGGTGCGAAATCTGATAGCCCTGCCAAAACCAGGCACAATTAACCCACACCCATTGACTGCAATGCAGTCAGCATGCCAACTTTATGTTGCAGCATCCAATCAGCATTAACCATGCTGTTGATTGACTGGATACCTGAGTAGGGGGCCAATATCATGATTGGCAAGCATCAATTAAAGTTAGCCTGCACTGCTTAAAACTAGCCTGTACCTTCTTTGGCTAGAACAGGTTCTGGGAAGCCTTTGTGAGCTGAATCTGACCTAGAAAAGAAAAAGAATGACACAGCATGGGACAGTGCAGCTACAAGCTTTTTGGACACTGCACTGGAGGCCTTGGTGGAGGAGTTGCAAAGGAGGAGAGACACTGCTCAATTCACCAGACCCCCGTCACTCGCCTACCAACACTTCTATCAATCAGACTTCATACCTGACATTCATATGTTCCACCACACCCTGACACTGCTACAAATCTCACCCTCACATCTCACAGCTTCCACACACTATGAGCTATTCAACTATAACAGACAAATAGATTGCATGACACACATTGATAAACTTTCCTCTGTCTCTTGCAAGAAAAGGCAGCACATAACCAGAGGCATCAGAAGCAACGAATCAGAGGGGACAGGCACGCCTGCATACCTTGACCCCTGTGGAGGAGATGATGCTGGCCATTATTGGACACCTATTGCTGAGGCCGTGTCTAGTGGAGGAGCTGAAACCATTGAAGATGATGGTATCTTCATACCTGATCCTTCTTTTCCCATCCCACCTTCTTCTCATCTCACACTCTGTTCTGATTTGCAAGCTGCAGATGGTGCAATCCTGCACCTCTTACTTACTCCCCCATTCCAGCACCAAAACCTCACCCTTATGTCTTTCCACTTCCAGGTGGCCAAGACGTGCAACCTGGCCAGTGGAGGAACAGCAAGAAGAGGACACAGGACCATCACTTGATTTCATACTCGTGGCTACCCATGCAGATACTGACGCTGTGTGTAATTTAGAAGATAGCATAGAAGTAGGATCGGCACATGGTGAGACATCGAGCAGGAGTGGCCTGCAGCAGGGGTCAGGGATAATGCAGGTGCCAGCTCACTGGAGAATGTGAGTTCTGTTGCAGAGGACTCAGCGGAGCACTTCGATGGAGCAGCGTACAGAAGAAGGATGGTGGCACAACAAAATGCTTGGTGCATTGGGAAGGCTGCCAGAAAGTCTGCAGTCAATGTCAAGGAACATGGAGGATTACAGCACCAACTTGACACAGGGCTTTGCGCAGAACTTGGAACCCATCCTTTCAAGCATGGAAGTGTAGGTCGTCTCCATCAGCACACTTGTGAACACAACCATTCGGGAGCAACTGATGACTGATGTCTCAGCTTCAACCAGAAGTCTGCATGTCAGACTGAAGTTATACTAGGTCAGCTTACTGCCATGCAAGCTCAGACTGTGGCCATCATAACTGTGGATTACATTGTTCAAAGCAGCTTGCAGGGTGTCACAGCAGTCCAGCAATCTGTTTTTCACCTGATTACCAGGATTGCTGAGGCCTCACCTGGGGGAGTGGCAGTGGCTCCAGGGAGCACGAACCCGCATTCCTCTCTTAGGATGACTGTAATCGTCCAAACACCATGGCCACCCGACCAGTGCCTGTTGCTTGTCAGCTCAGCCAGCCCAGCCTGCTGCTGCCTATGTGATGATAGTGCAGTCCGCAGGTGGACCTTCTAGGCCCTGAACTGCTCCAGGTCATCCTCCAAGATCATGTGCAGTTTCCTCCATTGAAATTTGCAGCCTCCCAGCCGCCATTCTGCAACCACTGGAGCAGCTCTGTGTGGGAGCACTAGGACAGGCAAAAGGAACTCAAAGGCAGCCACTAAAGGGGGAATGCGCAAGGGCAATTAGTTGATTTTGCATGCAATATGGAATGATTTCATTTATAAATTTGGTTTGGAATGTTTATTTTGTGTTGGCTTTTAATTTTGGCCCACAGCCAAGATGACGCTGTGATGGCCAGTGACAGAGGGAAGACGAAGGGCTGGATTTTAAGGAGCCTTCGACGTCGGGATTTGTAGAGTCGGGGGGCCTGAAGATGGCTCTGGATGAGACCTGCCATGGACCTCGATGCCAGCCGGGCCCAGCCCTATCCTCCCAGCAGCAGTGAGGCTCCGTGGCAGCCCCCACGCCCCTCAGTGACGGGACCACAATCAGTATATGTAAATTAATAAGATTAATAGATTTACATATAATTACATCTAATCTTGATGGCCTGCCGCGATCTTCAGCCCGGCAGCCAGCACTCCCACGTCTTCGGATCCCCATGCGGGGAAACGAGGCGCCACATTGGTGGGGAGGTGGGGGGGGGGGAAGGAGGTAGGTTCCTCAGTGCGGGGGTTGGGTGGGGGGAAACAAGGTCAAAGTAACAAAATGGGTGTAGGGGATTGTGGGAAGGGTTCCACTTTATACTTTGTGCAGTTTGAGTGGGAGGAAGGTCAGATGGTAAAGATAAGTATTTTGGAGTGGGGGAAGGACAAATAGTTAATGTAATTGTTATTGGGGAGGTGGGAGAGGGGCAAAAGAAATGTATTTATTTAACTTTATTCAATATGTCTTTAAATATTTAAATCTGCCAGTAGGGCTGACTGCCCTTTAAAAATGGCATCAGCACTTGCGCACAGGCAGCTGATTCTGTTGCCGGAGACAGACAGCCTGCCCCCTCCACATGATGGGGTGGGTGGCCCACCCCGACTATTTAAATGAGCCGCCACGCTTAAGATTGCGGCAGCACTTTGGCATGCGGTCCACGCCGGTGGGCCGCCATTTTCGGAGCTCGCCGCTAATCTCGGCTGTGAGCTCATAAAATCCAGCCCAAGGTGTGGGACTGTTGATGAATGGGGAATTGGGGTTGCAGTTACTGGTATCACATTTGGATGAGTTCTTAATGAGCAGCCCGGCCAGAAAGGGGGTGTGTTGGTTGCCCTTTCTCTTCCTCTTCCTTTTCCTCCTCCTGCTCCAGAGAAGCTTGATGTATAGCTAGAGGCAAGGGTGTCTCCTCATGATGGTGTTACGATCCAATTAGAGACCGCTAACCTTTAATAAGAGAAAGTCAAATTCCCAGTTATTACTGAAAGAATTACCCCACAAGATTTCATGTTTTAAACAAAGAACTTTACTGTAAAAGAGTTAAACAAAGCAAAACACTACTAACTTAACACAACAACTTGAAACATTTATATTTTAAACTTAATATCTTAACAGAACATAAAGTCATATGCTTTAAACTCTAACTCTCAGCAGAACACTCCTGTTTGACTGTTACTTCCACCCAAGAGTGCCCTATGTGTAACAGGATCTTGGCAATTTGTTCACTTCTCCTGGGACCAATCCAAAGTGTATCACAGCTCTTCGGAATTCATTTAAATTTCCTTGATTTCTCAGCTGTGTTCTGAGGTATCAAATTTCCCAAATCTGGACTTCCCAGCTTGAGCGCAGGCCTTATTCAAAACAGAAATACCCCTGGTTCCTGATGGGCTCTTTGCTCCTGAGTCCAGCTGCTTCCAAAGCCAACAGCTTTCCTAAAGCTAAATTGCTTGTCCAAAAGCCAACAGCCTTTCTGTGTCAGCAAGCACCCAAATAAAATCTGACCCAAAAGGTATCTCCCTAGCAACATCTATCTCCATAGCATTGTGCTACATATGGGATGACCCAGATAGTAATTTAAACTAGTTATTTCCAACTCCAAATCTTCTCTTTGTTCTGGGAAATCATATGAATAATTTAAACCCCTGACTGAGGCAGCTGCAGATACACCATCTCCATCAAGAAGTTCAGAGAGGTTCCCATTGTGTACAGTCTTCACACTTCCCATTATGATATTTCTAAATAAACATAGTCCACCCTGTGATTTGTAACCACCCTAGCTTTGTTTGCCAGCTTCTCAAACGAGTTGTTTTCATTTGACTTGCATAAAAAAAAATGCAATTCCCAATTTAAAAGTTACCTCTAGAAAATTAGTACAAACCATAAACCAAGTGATGGTAACAATGGCAAGGTTGTGCAGCATACAGCAGACAACGAATCTTGACACCTGCTCTACCAACTACTGCAGGGCTCCTTCAGACCAGTCCAGGCAGCAGAAGCATTGTTTGAACATGCCTGTGGTCTACCCTTTCACATTTTGTGTGGCAGCATGGCTTTCATTGTATGCATGCAGCACGTGTGTGTTTATGTGGATTGCGCACCAGAGTCATTAACCATGTGGTCAGCAAATAGCCCTCGGCGCCCAGTAGCCATCTTTGGTTTGCCGTGGCAGCTCAAATGCAGCTGGCACAGTGAATTGCATTAGAATGAAGGCATCGTGACTGCTGACAGGATACCAGGCATTGACCTGCATGATTCTCTGCTTAAAGTCACACACCAGCTGGATGTTGAGGGAGTGGACACCTTTTTGGTTGCGATATAAGGCAGAGATGACGTGGTGCCTGCAAAGTGAGGTGCTTTCAGTCAGTGACAGCCTGCACCTTGGGGAAGCCTGCTGTGCTTGTGAAGCCACGTGCTTGTTCCACATGCTTCTGTCTGGTAAAGGAGAATGAATTGTAGTTAGCTGTCAATGAATAGAGAATGTCAGTGACCTCACACACAACAGAGGATGGCAAACTGTGAGATGTTGCAAATATCACCAGCTTCAGCCTGGAAGGAGCCACACAAATAAAGGTTCATTGCCACGGTCACCTTCACAGACACTGACAGTGTTGTCCTCGCCCACCTCTGAGGTTTCAGTTGTTGTTGCAGCAGGCAGCAAATTTCAGTAGCGATGCCCTTATTGATATGCAGGCATCTTACACCTCTTTCGTCACTGAGTTTCTGGTAGGAAAATTGCTTCCTGAACATCCTGGGCAGATATGGCCTCCTGCTGAGACCCTTCCTCCCTCCTCTAGCAACTTGTCCTGCTCTGCATGGTCTCTGTTCATTCTCCAGGTCATTCTGTATTCCAATGAGAAATGAAGTCAGCAAAAATTCTTTGAGCACTTGCCACACCACTCTCTGTAGATTTAGGCAACTATAGAAATCAGCAACTACTTGTAGAATCAAAGCAACAACCAAAAGAAATCAACTAACCTGTAAGTAGTCAATGATCCTTTTGAATAGTGCTCGTAGGGGCCCCCTTCCTGTTGCTGACTGCATGTTCAGTTGCAGGTTAAAAAAGAGGACATTGGTTAGTGTGTTGAGCTGCAAAATGGCACCTCTGGGGTCAAAGCAGGATTACTCACTGATTGCCACCCTCACTAACATGGCTTCTGACATGAGTTGCCCTAAAAGTGTGCATGTATGCCGAAGATGCCATTTTGGGCACCAAATGGCACCCGTAGTGCCCAAACAACAAATTTTGCACCGTGGGTCTAGAATTAACCAGGGACCATACAGGCTTGGTCCAGCCTTGGAGCTCCTAGGTATAGAGTTAATCTGAGACCACAGAGGCAGGGTCCACACATAGCCTTTGGAAAATGCAGAAAATGGTCCCCCCCTCCCCTTCCTTTGGAGCAGAGAAATGTTGACATTGTAAGCCCTCAAGTGAAGGGGATATGTCCAGAATTGGCACAAACAGTGCCATTTCTTGTGGTTGTCACAGTTGAGACATGGTTCCTGCAGAGCAATCAGCTTACTTAAATGTGAAACTCTATGCCCGACAGCTCATTTTTTAATAATGTATGCAAGCTGCACTATTCCTTTGTTACATGCAGAGAAAGAAACCCCAATATCATTACCGGAGCTTGTGATTTACTGTGATACCTACTATTAGACATGAAATGCTGGATCTTGTTGTCCTCCCGACAGCGGGTTCCGTGACAGGGATGGTGGGGGGGTGGTGAGGGAGGGGGGAGCAGGACAATTGGAGCGGCAGAGTTCGATGCCAGGATTGCCGGACCCGATCTTCCCAGAGGCGGAGAAGCTCCTTGGTGGCACCTCTGCCGCTGTGCGACGGGACCCTAGTTTAAATATTTAAAACACCTCTCTGCATAAATTTCAATGTCATCCGCCGGAATTTTCCCATCCGTTCCCGATCTTGAGCTCAACATGTGGCACTCACGCGCCTTCCTTCACTTTCCCATCCATGAGAAGTTGGCGCCACCCAGGAGGGGAAGGGGTCAACTCTGCATTCTGTATATAGATGGGGTGGGGGGAAGGAAGGGGTCAACTCTGCATTTTGTTTGCGGGGCTGGCAGCCTTTTAAAAATGGCGCCAGTACCCGCTCCCGCATCAGGTGATGCTGTTCGCAGCGTCGCCGATGACACGCCCCGCCATGTGATTGGGGGGGGCAGCCGCCTGCCGCAGAATCATGGCGGCACAGGCCCCTTGCGGGACAGCCGCCATTTTCTGCATCCACCACTGCACCCGGCGGTGGGACATGAAGATCTGGCCAGAAAATTATTTTCCTGTAATTTTCATATCTGCATCACAAGTCCATTGCTGCAGTTATGTATTCTACCCTGTTCTTTATTCCTGACAATCTCCTGTTCTTTGTAGTCCTTTCCCAATGTAATACCAA
Organism: Heterodontus francisci; assembly: GCF_036365525.1. Classification (NCBI taxonomy): domain Eukaryota; kingdom Metazoa; phylum Chordata; class Chondrichthyes; order Heterodontiformes; family Heterodontidae; genus Heterodontus; species Heterodontus francisci. The sequence goes on from NC_090396.1 coordinate 46,535,210, forward strand.
GCTTTGTCGTGAATAAAAATGGCTTGCAAAATAGTGGGTTTATGAATTACAGATCTGTATGGAGGAAGCTGTCCCATTGGTTTTGGGAGTGTATATAAATGAATATGAAATCAGTTGTGCTTATACGATATCACTTCCCTATCTCCAGTTCATCACAGCCATTCATTATTCTAACTGTACAGCTGGTGGAATGGGATTGCAGCTTTTACCCACACCCATGTGGTAATAGATGAACAATCAAGACATTACATTGATCAAGTTTTGATTTTGTTTTAACCGCAAGCACAAGCTTATGTAATTAATATCTACAGACCGCTGATATGTGGCTGCCTCAACCCACTTGTTGCTGCATTTTGTATGCTTTGGAATGATTTTTCTTTCTTGAAGAGTTATCATATACTTGACGGAATGTCACTCATGCTGTTTAGTGGCCAAAAGTCAGTGAATGAGGGTTACTTCAGTGATTTTTTTTTCAGCTTGGGTAATATTAGGAATGTATTGGTGCTTTCCCACATTAAAAAAATTTATACATCAGAACAAATATTTTCATTTTGCTCACCTCATGGGTTGAAATCCATTACTTCTGGTGCAAATAACAATCTTGTGCAGTAATCTTTTCTATTACTTCAGAGTAACCTCAAACATGTGGCGCAGTGGTTGGCGCCACAGCCTCACAGCTCCAGCGACCCGGGTTCGATTCTGGGTACTGCCTGTGCGGTGTTTGCAAGGTCTCCCTGTGACCGCGTGGGTTTCCGCTGGATGCTCCGGTTTCCTCCCACAGCTAAAGACTTGCAGGTTGATAGGTAAATTGGCCATTGTAAATTGCCCCTAGTGTAGGTAGGTGGTAGGAGAATGGTGGGGATGTGGTAAGGAATATGGGATTAATGTAGGATTAGTATAAAAGGGTGGTTGTTGGTCAGCACAGACTCGGTGGGCCGAAGGGCCTGTTTCAGTGCTATATGACTCTATAACATAAGCTTATATTGTTAATAAAATCACAAGCAATAGTCAAAGTTAAGAATGCATTTTATATGTCTTTAGTAATTATTTGGTTTTAATGGTTTTAACCTGAAAATTGGAAAGCCTCGTCCTGTCATTTTATTTTGAATAAACTTATAAGTACGTAATCACATGACACTTTAAAAAAATTATAAGGGTTAGCTCCTGTGTTGCAGAGACAATCCTATTATTGAGAAGAATTAACCAAATACTGTGATACATTTAAATTGGGGAGAGATTACTCCCATTATTGGGTGGCACAGTGGCGCAGTGGTTAGCACCGCAGCCTCACAGCTCCAGCGACCCGGGTTCAATTCTGGATACTGCCTGTGTGGAGTTTGCAAGTTTTCCCTGTGTTTGCGTGGGTTTCCTCCGGGTGCTCCGGTTTCCTCCCACATGCCAAAGACTTGCAGGTTGATAGGTCAATTGGCCATTAGCAATTGCCCCTAGTATAGGTAGGTGGTAGGGAAATATAGGGACAAGTGGGGATGTGGTAGGAATATGGAATTAGTGTAGGATTAGTATAAATGGGTGGTTGATGGTCGGCACAGACTCGGTGGGCCGAAGGGCTTGTTTCAGTGCTGTATCTCTAAATAAAAATAAATAAATAAAATAAATTACAGGATGCTTCCTTGTTCAAACTCCTTGCACAATGTCTACATCCTGCTGCCCTTCCGCACTCGGTGGTTGTGCATTTTCAAGGAAGCAGGAGCCTTTCAGCTCCATTATGAAAAGAACTGTTTCTGAAGTTTGTACTCTGTGAATCACTGTATAATATTTCTAATGATTGTCTCTCTTGTCTCTTTTACAGCAATTTGGTAAAATTTTAGACGTTGAAATAATTTTTAATGAGCGGGGATCTAAGGTAAGCAAGATATTCCAAACTTGTTCACTTTATCTTTTAAAGTAGTTTCAGTAAATTTAAGAGACACTGGGTAGTTGATGTAATGTGTGAGTGTACTGAATAGGGTTATTAGACACAGATACTCATAGGTTATTGCATAAAGCACATTCATAATATTGGACAGCTTTCCCTATCAAAATGCCTACATGTACATATATATCTGACATCGGTAGTTTTTCTGCTAACAATAATCATAAAGTTCCCAAGGGTTATGTGCCCGTACTATGGGATAGATTACCCAGTGGCTTCACTTAGCAATACATGCAGGTAAATGCAAATTTCAATTTGAAAGTAGATTCTGTGCTCCATTTAACCGTCTGCAAAATATTTTAAGAATGAGTACTGATGACATAATTGTGGAAGCTGGTTTGGATGAGGTACTGAATTGGATGCTAAAACGGAGCTCAATTAATGTATAGAGCTGAAGGGACAAAATTACAGAGGCATTCTATGTTAATGGCTGTATCCCTACTGATGCTAACAGCTCCATTGTATCAGGCCCAGTAACATTGGCAAGACAGCTTCCTCAGCAGAACTCAGTAATACAGCAAAACAAATAGAGCATCACATTTCCTCACAGCTATTTGTCTTTGACAAGGGTACAAGTGATGTCAGTGAGCTGGTGCATGTGGATCCTTCATGATCTGTAAGAATTGCACATCTGAAAATAGTGGAGATCAGACTGAGGATCAGAACACAGTGCAGCAGTCATGGGCATTAATGGATTCTCTTATTTTCTAGTAAAGGCAGTTTTCAGTTGGCCCATGTGATGTTCATATATGTTCATCTGTCGCATCTAAAGTTTAGACATATGAAAAGTATCCCTACCCTTAGGCACAAAATGATTGTGATGATATTCTAATTAAAGATTTAATTAAATTTAATTAAAATGGTGTGCAGATTGCAAGCTGAGTGTGGAGATTCTAGTTTGGTGAGTGGGGATTTTAAGTGTTGTTATCTTTATAAAAGTCTGGTCTGCAGTTAGCATTTAACTGGGATTTACCCTCTAGGTAAAGTAGGGTTAAGAAAGTAAAGTAGGGTTAAGAAAGTAAAGTAAGTTTCTTACAGTCTTAGGCAGGGATTAACAGGCTGTACTGTAGAGTAGCTGATTAGTTAAGTAGCTGACCAGTCAAATCTGGTTTCTGCAGTTTCAGCTTCAAAAGGTATAAATACAGAGGTCTGGGTGCAGCCTGCAAATGGTGTGCAGATTGTAAGCTGAGTGTGGAGATTCGAGTTTGGTGAGTGGTGAGTTTGGTGAAGCGGGGGGGAGCTGCTCCATTTTTCTACTTTTTTTTCCTACTTTTTTAACCCTCCAGTATTTGGTTCTTGCTTTGGTGCAGTGGAAGGAGCTGTTTGGTGAGTACCTGGTAAGCTATTCTACTTATAATAAATAATCTGTAAAGTTAAGGTATGGCAGGGCAGCTCTGCTGAGTGGAATTTATAGCCTGTGGCATGTGGGAAGTCATGGATGCACCATATGTCCTCGACAAATACATCTGAAAGAAGTGTCACCAGCTGCAGAAGCTTGAGCTCCAGGTTTCAAAACCTAAGCAGTGGCTGGAGCCACTATTTTGCGTCCGCAAGGTGGAGGACTACGTGAACAGCACATTTAGGGAGGTGGCCACACCACAGGTTAGGAGCATGCAAGCAGAGAGGGAATGGGTGACAGACAGGCAGTCTAAGAGAACCAGGCAGGTAGTGCAGGAGTCCCCTGATATGATCCCACTCGCTAATTGGTTTTCCATTTTGGATACTGGTGAGGATGATGGTTCCTCAGAGGAGTGCAGTCAGAGCCAAGTTTGTGGCACCACAGGTGGCTCAGCTGCACAGGAGGGGAGGAAGGAGAGTGGAAGAGCAGTGGTGAGAGGGGATTCGTTAGTTAGGGAAACAGACAGACGTTTATGCAACAGTAAACGTGACTGCAGGATGGTGTGTTGCCTCCCTGGTGCCAGGGTCAAGGATGTCACAGAGCAGCTGCAGGACATTCTTCTGGGGGAGGGTGAGCAGCAAGAGGTTGTGGTCCACATTGGTACCAATGACATAGGTAAGAAGAGGGATGAGGTCCTGAAAGCAGATTTTGGGGAGCTAGGACAGAGATTAAAAAGCAGGACCTCAAAAGCAGTAATCTCAGGACTACTCCCAGTCCCATGTGCAAGTGAGCATTGGAATAGGAAAATTGAGTGATTGAACACGTGGCTGGAGAGCTGGGAGGGCATCAGATTTCTGAGACATTGGGACCAGTTCTGGGGCAGGTGGGCCTGTACAAAATGGATGGGTTGCATCTTAGCAGAACTGGGACAAATCCTTGCAGGGAGATTTGCTAGTGCTGTTGGGAAGGGTTTAAACTAGATTGGCAGGGGATGGGAACCTGAGAGGGAGCTCAGATTGGAGGGAAGCAAAACTGTTAACTTGTCAGGGGTGTGGGAACCAGGAGCATGTATCAGAGAGGAATACCAAGGTGCACAGACTACTGGGGGAGAAATATAGCACGAGAGTAGGGAATAGTAAGTTACTAGGTGGGGTCAGAGTAAGGGAGAAAGTAATAGTCTGAATCAGGGTTAATGTGCATTAAGGAGAGCACTACTGTGTTGGAGAAAAAGGATGTCCCAGAGGGGTCGAGGACAGATTCAATTTGGCAAGAGCTAAGGAACAAAAAAGGTGCAGTTACATTGCTCGATGCTGTACAGGCCAGCAGCTAGTGGGAAGGACGTGGAGGAACAAATTTGCAAGGAAATTACAGAGAGGTGCAAAAATTATAGGGTAGTTATAATGAGGGACTTTAATTATCCAAACATAGACTGGGATAGTAGTAGTGAAAAGGATAGTGAGGGGCAAGAGTTCCTAGAGCGTGTTCAGGAAAATTTTCTACAACAGTATGTTGCTAGTCCAATGAGAAAGGAGGCACTGCTAGACCTGGTTCTTGGCAATGAGGTGGGCCAAGTGGATCAAATATTAGTTGGAGAGCATTTAGTGGATAGTGATCATTGTATCATAAGGTTTAGGCTGACTATGGAAAAGGACAAAGAGCAATCCAGGATAAGAATAATTAACTGGGGGAAGGCCAACTTCAATGGGGTAAGAACAGAGCTGGGGAGAATAAATTGGAGCCAAAAGCTGGCAGGAAAACCAGTAGATGAACAATGGGCTACCTTCAAAGAAGAGATAGTTTGGGCACAGTCAAGGTATGTTCCCTCAAAGGGGAAAAGTAGGGCAAATAAATCCAGAGCTCCCTGGATGACAAAAGAGGTAGAGATTATCATAAAGAAGAAAAAGTGTGCTTCTGACAGATGCCAGGTAGAAAATACTATTGAGAACCAGGCTGAATATAGAAGGTCCAGAGGGGAAGTGAAAAAGCAAATAAAAGCAAAGAGAGAGCATGAAAGGAGACTGGCAGCTAGAATTAAAGGAAATCTCAGTTTTTTTTAGGCATATAAATAGTAAGAGAGTGGTAATAGGAGGAGTGGGGCTGATTGGGGACCAGAAAGGGAATTGGCACATGGAGGCAGAGGGCATTGTTGAGGTATTAAATGAATACTTTGCATCTGTTTTTACCAAGGAAGAATATGCAATTCGGGAAATGTTGAAAGAGGAGGTCAGTCAGACACGAGAGGAGTTTAAAATTGGTAAAGAGGAAGTATTAGATAGGCTGTCTGTACTTAAAGTGGATAAAACACCAGTACCAGATGAGATGCATCCAAGATACTGAGGTACTGAGGGAAGTGAGGGTGGAAATCGCAGAGGCACTGGCGATAACTTTTCAGTCTTTCTTAGACTCGAGGGTGGTGCCAGAGGACTGGAGAATTGCAAATGTTACACCCTTGTTCAAAAAAGGGTGTAAAGATAAGCCCAGCAACTACTGGTACTGTCTGTGTGGAGTTTGCAAGTTCTCCCTGTGTCTGCGTGGGTTTTCTCCGGGTGCTCCGGTTTCCTCCCACAAGCCAAAAGACTTGCAGGTTGATAGGTAAATTGGCCATTATAAATTGTCACTAGTATAGGTAGGTGGTAGGGAAATATAGGAACAGGTGGGGATGTTTGGTAGGAATATGGGATTAGTGTAGGATTAGTATAAATGGGTGGTTGATGTTCGGCACAGACTCGGTGGGCCGAAGGGCCTGTTTCAGTGCTGTATCTCTAATCTAATCTAATACAGGCCAGTCAGTTTAACTTCAGTGGTGGGAACACTTCTAGAAAAAATAATTCGGGACAAAATCAATAGTCATCACATGGACAAATGCAAGTTAATTAAGGAAAGCCAGCATGGATTTCCTAAGGGAAAATCATGTTTAACTAACTTGCAGGAGTTTTTTGAGGAGGTAACAGAGAAGGTTGATGAGGGCAATGCTGTTGATGTGGTGTAAATGGACTTTCAAAAGGCATTTGATACAGTGCCACATAACAGACTTGTGAGCAAACTTGTAGCTCATGGAATAAAAGGGACGATAGCAACATGGATATGAAATTGGCTGAGTGACAGGAAAAAAAGAGTAGTGGTTAATGGATGTTTTTCGGGCTCAAGGAAGGTTTGTAGTGGAGTTCCCCAGGGGTCGGTGTTGGGACCCTTGCTTTTCCTAATCTATATTAATGACCTAGATCTTGGTGTACAGGGCACAATTTCAAAGTTTGCAGATGATACATTGTGAACTATGAGGAGGATAATGTAGAACTTCAAAAGAATATCGACAAGTTGGTGGAATGGGCAGACAGGTGGCAGATGAAGTTCAATGCAGAGAAATGTGAAGTGATTCATTTTGGTAGGAAGAACATGGAGACACAGTATAGAATAAAGGGTACAATTCTAGCGGGGGTGCAGGAGCAGAGGGACCTAGGTATATATGTGCATAAGTCATTGAAGGTGGCAGGACAGGTTGAGACAGTGGTTGATAAAGAATACAGTATCCTGGGCTTTATTAATAGGGCATAGAGTACAAGAGCAAGAAAGTTCTGTTGAACTTGTAGAAGACACTAGTTTGGCCTCAGCTGGAGTATTGCATCCAGTTCTGGGTGCCGGACTTTAAGAAAGACGTGAGGGCATTGGAGAGAGTATAGAAAAGATTCACAAGAATTGTTCCAGGGATGAGGCATTTCAGTTATGAAGGTAGATTGGAGAAGTTGGGACTGTTTTCCTTGGAGGAGAGAAGGCTGAGAGGAAATTTGATAGAGGTATTCAAAATCAAGAGAGATCTGGACAGAGTAGATAGAGAGAAACTGTTCCCACTCGTGAAAGGATTGAGAACAAGAGGGTACAGATTTAAAGTATATTTGGTAACAGAAGCAAAAGTAACATGAGGAAAACATTTTTCTCGCAGTGAGTGGTTAAGGTCTGGAATATGCTGCCTGAGAATGTGGTGGAGCAGGTTCAATTGAAGCAGTCAAAAGGGAATTAGACAGTTACATGAAAAGGAAGAATGTGCAGGGTTACAAGGAGAAGGCAGGGGATGGAACTGAGGGAATAGCTCTTTCAGAGAGCCAGTGTGGACACGATGGGCCGAATAGCCTCCTTCTGCACTGTAACAATTCTGTGAAACTGTGATTTTATGGACTATGATTTTAGAGAATACAAGATCTTAAAACTTGAATGCTTTTCAGAGGCTATAGAGTGGTCTGTTGTCCTGAAAGGGTTATGGGGTGAAACAGCAGGTTTAAAAAGGATAATGTGTGAAATAGCAGGATTAGAGGATTAATGTGTGAAGCAGCAGGGTTAGAGGATTAATGTGTGAAGCAGCAGGGTTAGAGGATTAATGCATAAAACAACAGGTTTAAAAGATTATTGTGTGAAACAGTAGATTTAAAAGGTCAGTGTTTGAAACAGCAGGTTTAGTAGGTTAATGTGCAAAAGAGTAGGTTTAGAGGATTAAAACATTCCTGCTGGTAGTGACTGGACATGGTTTTTGCACCATTATTAAACCAACCTCACTCTAGCCAGAGGGGCAGGAGGAATGGGGCAGGCTGGACTTGAAGGTAATGAGTGCTATTGATCTGCCACACAGTTATCACCACAGTGTGGGTGACAGGGGAAAGGGTCATGAGGAAAAGGCCTGTTTGAGTTTAAACATTTTTATACTGGCGCTGTTTACTTTGGATTCCAGGAGACCAGTATCCATTAGCATTTACACCACTACATTGAACTCCCTTATCTTAGTCGCAAACTCATAGACCCAGTCTGCCGCTAGGATAAGGGAGCTGAATTTTGTAGTGTAAATGCCAGAAGCAGTGGCTGTGTAAAGTGGCTGTAGATGTTACCGCTACTTTGTTAAATTATCTGTCCAAACACTATTGCTACTTTACTACTCTAATTTTACTTTAACTTCAACCGTTATTACTTTCTTACATCCACTACTGTTACTTCTATTACTTTACTATTTTAGTACATCTAAGACAGCTGTTATTGCTCGTACTTTTACTTAAACACAACAACATCACAATGAAATCCTTTCATCAGGGGGATAGGACTCTGGATAGTTGTCCCTTCATTTATGTTTTAGTTTTCTCATTGTGCTCTGACAATGGTTTTCAAAAACTGATGCCAAAATCAGTCTATGCCACTTCCAATTTTAACCATGAGGAAAGAATAATGAGGTTAAAGAGACAATGGGCCAAGAACTGGTCCCATTGGCAGCTCAACCACCAGAACTCTTCAGAATGAAAAGCTGGCCCATTGTGTGAACAACAGTAAAGTCTTTTTATGCTTTTGATTGAATATCTTTTAGCCATTCACATGTAGACTCTAGCCACTGGCCATAATAAATGACCCCTGCATCGGGGGACTAGTAAAATTCAGCCCATCGAGTTTGGCAGGGAAATTGGGTGGTCGACGTCCCCTCAATTTTCTGGTACCAATGTAGTACTAATTATCAAATTAACTATAGATTTTTTTAATATTCCAAAATCAATAGGAACACGTATAATATTTCTGGTATACCTTCTGCCAATCATGGAGCATTATATTATCTAGTGAATTATTATTGTTTAGTTCACTGAGTAAAGCTTCCCATATATTTCAAAGAGTCCATATGTTTTTAATCAACCAATATCTATTCTAAATCATGGAGTAATTTAGAAGCAATAACAGCATGACTTTAATGTATCTTAGATGAGTATAAGGTGCCCTTAAATATGCTGCAGTCATTTTTTGACAATATATGGAAGTAACTTTAGCTAATGCAGTAAAGTGTTTATTTTAAGACCAATATTTAAAGACAATTGTTTCGGAATAATTTAGAAAATAACAGAAGTATGTAACCATTACCTAAATAAAGTGAAAATAATTTTATTTTATGATGCATTATTAAGGGTATGTTTGGTGTATTGGTTCCTGCTTCTGTATTTTACCTCTGCCCCATTTCAAGGCTAATTCTAAGTCTGATGTTCTAAACATTGAACATAGCAGTTGTGCCAACCTCTAAACAGAGCAAGGATGACAGAGAACAGGGACTCAAAACAGATGTGATCAATCAAATTGGTGCGTGGTATTTTTTGATTGCTAACTTCAGATATAGTTTTGCGCATGTACCACCCACAGACCACCCAATTTCCCTGCTAAACTTGATGGGCTGAATTTTACTAGCCCCATGACGTCGGGGGTCATGGTGGAGGGGGCCCGGAAAATCCTTCCAGGAGAGGTCCGCCATGGACCTCAACGCCGGGAAGGCCCTGCTCCATTTTACCGGCAGCAGCGAGGCCTCATGGCAGCCTCCCCGCCACACATACAAACATGAATTAGGAGCAGAAGTAGGCCATTCGGCCCCTCAAGCCTGCTTCACCATTCAATAAGATTATGGCTGATCTGTTTGTATTTCGAATTCCACACTCCCATCTACCTCTGATAACCTTTGCTTCCCTTGCCTAACAAGAATCTATCTACAATAATAAAAGCAAAATACTGCAGATGCTGTAAATCTGAAATAAAACCAAAAAGTGCTGGAAATACGCAGGTCTGGCAGCATCTGTGGAGCGAGAAGCAAAGTTTCAGGTCAGTACCCTTACATCAGAACGAATCTAAGTCCACCTTCAAAATATTCAATGACCCCACCTCCACCACCTTCTGAGGTACAGAGTTCCAAAGTCACACAACCCTCTGAGAGAAAATTTTCTCCTTGTCTCTGATCTAAAAGGGTGACCCCTAATTTTAAAACAGTGCCCCCTAGTTCTAGACTCACCCACAAGAGGAAACATCCTCTCCACGTCTACCTTGGCTAAACCATACAGGATCTTATAAACTTCAATCAAGTCTCCCCTCACTCTTCTAAACTTCAGTGAAAACAAGCCCAGTATGTCCAACCTGTCCTCAGAAGACAACCCGCTCATTCCAGGTATCAATCTAGTAAACCTCCTCTGAACCACCTCCATCGCATATAAATGAGATCAAAACGGCACACAGTATTCGAGATGTGGTCTCACCAATGCTACACGGCGATGGAGACTTTATTTAAATCTATTATTTAAATTTAACTGAATGACTAATGACTTACCTTGTAGCGATGGCCGTCTAATGCCGATATTCCAGCCGGTTGCCGGAAGTCCCGCACCTTCGTTTGGAGATCCAAGGCGTAACACTGGTGGGTGGCGGGTAGGAGTAAAATTTTCAGGTCCGTTGGGGGGGGTGGAATGGCAAAATCTTACGTGATTGGTGGAGGGGATGCTGGGAAGGGGTTGAAGGGTCATGTGGAGAAAGTTCAGGGAGAAAGGTCGAAATTGAATTTTTTTGGCTGGAAAAGGCTATTTAGATATTGATTACTATTTGGTTGGGGGGCGGCGGGAGAGGGGATTTAAACTGATAAAATTTTCAACTTTAATTTTTTTCCCATCTGTCACTTTAAACATTAAAATTAAACTGAAAGGCCTGTAGCACTTTAAAAAGTGTTCCGCCCCCTCCATGTAAATGAGACGCTGCACTAAATATCGCGTTGGCTTAGCAGCGCATGTGTCATTTGTGCGCCCTGCCATTTTTGAAGCTCGCCGCCATTTAAAAATTCATCCCGATCTTACTACTTCCTTAAATAATGAGTTTTCGCTCCTTATCCTGCATAAATAGAATTAGTTTGAGAAAATCTCTCAAATCTTCTGCAATTCTCCTGGACTGGTTGATCATTTTTGTGGTTTTATTTTTTAAACATCCAATAAATTTGATCCAAAACATTTTTTTTTATTTACGACCGAACCATGTTAAGTCAAAATATCTTATAGAAAAAGCACACTTCTGATCTTCCTTATTTGTGCAGACAGCAGATATTCCACCGCACATTGCACCAAAAGGTGATCATTTCAAATTGAATAAATAGATGAAATTTGAAAACGATGAACTCTATGTGAAATGTATTTTCAAAGTAAAAAAGAAAACTTGTAAGGGGCTGTAAGGCTATCTCAGTGGTTGAAAGACTAATCTTGCTTAAGCAATTTAATTTGCAAAAGAAAATAAACCCCTTTAAGCGCATGAGGTACAAAGTTACAAATATGATTCTTAGAACAGATTTTTTAAAAATCTAATTACAAAGCAATTTATGGTGTTAATTGTTTTTTTCTCTCTTCCCTGTCTAGCAGCGAATTCTAATTCAATGTTAAGTGTATTCTGTATCTGAGCAAAGGCCTGAATTCACCACTAGACTTGAAAACCTACAGTAGCTCTTGGCTACTAGAAAGCATAATTTGGCTACTGCATTTGAAGTCAGTGGGCTAATTGCTTTTACATGTATAGGGATTCTAACTATAACAAAGAATGTCGTTCTGATCTCTACATGTTAACTGTGTAATGACAGTGTTTTACTCTATGAGGAATGGCGTACAGGATACTTATCACTATAATTACCACATTAAAACACTTCTGACATGTCAAATTTATACGATGTGGATATTGTGGCTTTAGAAGCCAGGAAAACAAAAATAATGACTAGGCTAGCTTGTAATCATGTGCATGAGACTATAAAACATTTTAATAGATTATTGCATTTGTTAAATGGACAAGCTGAATAGCTACTATTTTGTTTCAAAGAAAAATGCTATCCTTGACTCACAATCCTTAGCACAGAAAGCAGAACAATCCCTGTTCAGAAGAGTAGAGTCATTTGTCCTACATCTATGGATAATGCTGAATTGTTCTGCGTCATATTTTCTGAGAAGTCATCTCAATTCAACATTGTATACATATGTTCCATTGATGTGTAACCATCATCCAAATCCAGATCAATTGTCTTTAAAAGCCTGATACCAAAACTCAGGGGTATAGACGGAGCTCTACTTAAGGAACTAGTTGATCCCAATTCATCATTTTCAACAGAACTTAGCACCTGAAGTTTCCTTATCTGTTTGGAAAACAGCAAACGTTGTGCCTGCCCAGAAGAAGAGATACAAATCAGACCCTCAATAACTATCAACAATTATCTGTTCCACCAATAAATGGAAACTCATGAAAGCCATAGAAAATAAAAGTTGTTGCAATATTGCAGCCATAACAATCTGCTAGTTGGACACTAATTTGAGTGCAGAGCAAATCAGATAAATACAAATTGTAATCACTTGTCTAAAAATGAGGCAATTCTCCCAATGTCCAGCACCAAGTGAGAACAGCAGAACTTGCCATTTTTAGGACCTTTTATACATCAAGATATCCCAGCTTCATTGAGAAGATGAGATGTGATGTCCTGAATTAGTTAGAGTCATAGAGTCGTACAGCATAGAAACAGGCCCTTCGGCCCACCGCGTCCATGCCGACCATAATGCCTATCTATACTAATTCCACCTGCCTGTATTAATTCCATATCCCTCTATGCCTTGCTCATTCAAGTACCTGTCCAGATGCCTCTTAAATGTCACTACTGTTCCTGCCTCCACCACCTCCTCAGGCAGCTCATTCCAGAGACCCACTATTCTTTGTCTAAAAAAATTTACCCCTCTGATCCTCTTTAAACCTCCTCCCTCTCACCTTAAATCTATGCCCTCTAGTTTTAGTCACCCCTACCATGGGAAACAGACTCTGGCTATCTCCCCTATCTATGCCTCTCATAATTTTATATACTTCTATCATGTCCCCTCTCAGCCTCCTTCGATCCAGGGAAAACAGACCCAGCCTATCCAATCTCTCTTTATAACTCAAGCCCTCCAAACCAGGCAACATCCTTGTGAATCTTTTCTGCACCCTGTCTGGCTTAATCACATCTTTCCTGTAGTACGGCGACCAGCACTGCACACAGTATTCCAAATGCGGCCTAACCAACGTTTTGTACAACTGTAACATGACATCCCAACTCTTGTACTCAATGCCTCGGCCGATGAAGGCAAGCATGCTATATGCCTTCTTCACCACCCTGTCTACCTGTGTTGCCACTTTCAGGGAATTATGTATTTGCACCCCAAGGTCTCTCTGCTCAAGAACACTCCCCAGGGCCCTGCCATTCACTGTATATGTCCTGCCCTGGTTGAACTTCCCAAAATGCATCACTTCACACTTGTCTGCGTTAAATTCCATTTGCCACTCCCTTGCCCACTTTCCCAGTTGATCTATATTCTGTTGTAACCTTAGACAACCTTCTTCACTGTCCACTATACCACCAATTTTGGTGTCATCTGCAAACTTACTAATCATGCTCATCACATTCACGTCCAAGTCATTAATATATATGACAAACAACAGAGGGCCCAGCACCGATCCCTGCGGCACACCACTGGTCACCGGCCTCCAATCTGAAAAACAACCCTCCACTACCACCCTCTGCCTCCTATCACCAAGCCAATTTTGTATCCAATTTGCTAGCTCACCCTGGATCCCATGTGTTCGAACCTTCTGGACCAGCCTACCATGCGGGACTTTGTCAAAGGCCTTACTAAAGTCCATGTAGACAACGTCCATCGCCCTGCCTTCGTCAATCCTCTTGATCACCTCCTCGAAAAACTCAATCAAATTCGTGAGACATGATTTCCCACGCACAAAGCCATGCTGACTATCCCTAATTAGACCATGCCTTTCCAGATGCATATAAATCCTGTCTCTCAGAATCCCTTCCAATAACTTTCCCACCACTGATGTAAGGCTCACCGGCCTGTAGTTCACTGGCTTATCCCTGCTGCCCTTCTTAAATAAAGGCACATTAGCTATCCTCCAGTCTTCAGGTACCTCACCCGTGGCTAACGATGATATAAAAATCTCTGCCAGGGCCTCAGCAATCTCCTCCCTTGCTTCCCATAGCATCCTAGGATACACCTGGTCAGGCCCTGGGGATTTACCCATCTTAAAGCGCTTCAAAACCTCCAACACCTCCTCCTTTGTAATGTTGATATGCTCCAGGATATTACTGTTCCCTCCCTTGAACTCACTAGCTTCCATGACCTTCTCCACGGAAAATACAGATGAGAAATATTCATTTAAGACCTCGCCCATTTCCCGTGGCTCCACACATAAATTGCCACACTGATCCTTAAGGGCACCTACTCTCTCCCTAGCTACCCTTTTACTCTTAATATACTTATAGAATCTTTTAGGATTCTCCTTTATCTTATCTGCCAGGGAAATCTCATGGCCCCTTTACGCCCTCTTAATTTCCTTCTTAAGTGTAGTCCTACATCCCCTATACTGCTCGAGGGACTCGCTCGATCCCAGCTGCCTATACCTGACATATGCCTCCTTCTTTGTCTTGAAGAGACCCTCAATATCCATCGTCAACCAAGGTTCCCTAAACTTGCCAGCCTTGCCCTACCATCTAACAGGAACATGCCGGCCCTGAACTCTTCCTATCTCACTTTTAAAAGCCTCCCACTTGCCAGACGTCCCTTTACCTGTTAACAGCCTCTCCCATTCAACTTTTGAGAGTTCCTGTCTGATGCCACCGAAATTAGCCTTCCCCAATTTAGGACTTCAACTGAGGGACAGTCCTATCCTTTTCCATAACTATCTTGAAGCTAATAAAGTTATAGTCACTGGTCCCAAAGTGCTCCCCCACTGACACATCAACCACCTGCCCATCCTCATTTCCTAAGAGGAGGTCGAGTGTAGCCCCTTCTCTAGTAGGGCCATCCACATATTGCTTCAGAAAACTATCCTGGACACACTTAACAAATTCTTCCCCATCTGATCCCTTAGCACTAAGGCAGTCCCAGTCAATATTAGGGAAGTTAAAATCACCTACTATTACAGCCCTATAATTCCTACACCTATCTGTGATTTCCTTAAATATATCCTCCCCCACTTCCCTCTGACTATTGGGGGGCCTATAGTATAATCCCATCAAAGTGATCACCCCTTTCTTATTTCTAAGTTCTACCCATATAGCCTCGCTGGACATTTCCCCTGGGATATCCTCTCTAAGTAGTGCCGTGATGTCCTCCCTAATCAATAGTGCAACTCCCCCTCCTCTCTTACCTCCACCTCTGTCACATCGGAAGGATCGGTACCCCGGAACAATGAGCTGCCAGTCCTGCCCATCCCTCAACCACATTTCCATAATAGCTATAATATCACAATCCCGTGTACCGATCCATGCTCTGAGTTCATCTGCCTTACCTGAAAGGCTTCTTGCATTAAAGTAAATGCAGTTTAGCCTACCAGACCTTCCACGCTCCCTGTCCTGCCCCTGCCTACTGGACTTTCTTGCTTTAACTTCTACATTTGCCTCAACTATCTCATCGGAGAGACTACTACTTTGGGTCCCACCCCCCTGCAAGACTAGTTTAAACCCTCCTGAGTAGTACTAGCAAACCTCCCCGCCAGGATATTGGTCCCCCTTCAGGTTAGATGCAACCCGTCCTTCTTGTACAGGTCACCTCTGCACCAGAAGAGATCCCAATGATCCAAGTAGCTGAAGCCCTCCTGCCTACACCAGCTCTTCAGCCACGCATTCATTTGCCTTATCCTTCTACTCCTACCCTCACTAGCATGTGGCACAGGGAGTAATCCTGAGATTACAACCCTAGAGGTCCTGCTTTTTAACCTTCTGCCTAACTCCCTATATTCACTTTGCAGGACTTCATCTCTTTTCCTGCCTATGTCGTTAGTACCAATATGGACCAGTTAAGTTAATATCTAATAGGACACAAGTTCTGTGTTAATTTGTCATCTTGTTGCATCAGCATTACAGGATCTGTGTCAGAAACATGTTTGGCTCCATCCTGTTTTTGGTCATCATTAATGACTTGGTACATATTCTAAAAAGGGAATTATCCCCTTTTTTGATAGTACCAGATTCCATAGAGTGGTTAATTATACACATGAAAGGGTAGCAAAAACCAAATCAGTCAAGGCAAATAGTATTAGCAGTCAACATAGGATTGCCAAATGGCACATTACCTTCAGCGGTAAGGGGACTAATCAATAACTCTGTTGAAAATGATTGATTGTGGAGTTTACAACCTTTCTCCACGCTAAAGTTTCCAAACTCCCTCCCGTTATAACCATTTGCATCTGACCTACCCTGGAAAAAGCAAATGGCAAGGATGTGTCAAAAAGTTGACAGTAAAGTGAGAATCCTCAAGAAAACTTGGCTTTCCTCACCAGTGTTGGCAACATTCGAGTTCTAAAAAGCTAATTTCTACTCAAGTGATACAATATTGTAGCTCTGCTTAGCTGACTGCACAGAAATCATGTCTAGATACACATAGATTGGTGGATTGATGAAGATATCCTCTTCAATGCCAGACCCTTTAAAACTGTGGAGAGCTGTCATCGGCTGTCAGATCTCGATAAGATTGCGACATCAGCGGCACCATGGGTTACTAGTGTTTAAACCAAACCTCTGTATTTTTGACAGGGATCACAAGAGCTGCACCTTGACACTCTGTACTGCTCCACAACAATACCAGCAGCAAAACTTCACACACACTGCTTATGGAAGTATCTGACAGACAGTGTTATCACTCTGAGCTCTGCTTTATACACATAAGTTCAAGCATAAATTTAGGCAAAGTACATTAAGCTTCGGGAAGCTATGAATAACTTGCCTTTTTTCATCCAGTACAATCATTACAAGACAAAATGAAATCTGAGAGACATTTGTGTTTATGTTTGGCCGTGGCTGCATCATATATGATATGGCATACAATTAAAAAATATAAAACATAAATTAAGATCCTATGCAACCATTATTTTTCAAGAGCTTTGGATACCTAAAGGCCTTTCTCTACCTACCTTGCAAAATAAACAGTTATATTTATTTTGGATGAACTAAATTCCAGCCTTGTTACTATTCTTTATTTAATTTTATATGGTTTCAACTAAAGTAAAGATGCTGGTTTCAGGAACTATAGGGTGAATTTTGAAACTGGAAGAATACTGTTTGACCTGCTTCTGTGAAATACCCCAAAACGTATTGGAATTGTATTTCAGCATATAAGAAACAAAGCGAAGAACTATTTTCTTATGTTGTGCAATTTATTTTACCTGTTAACTTCCAAAAAGGGATGTGAAGCAAAAAAGACCTTCATTGAGCACAGGTTGAGCTTAAGAAAAGTAAAATGGTCTCATCTAAGTTAGATCCATACCCTGTCTAATGGTACCCACTTTACTCAGTCACATAATCACTGGAAAGTGATCTTTCTGCTTATTTACTTTTACTTCTGGTAGAATTATCAAGTACAAGATACTAGCAAACATAATGTAGCAGAAATACAATGACCACAAATGTATAAATAATCTAATTATGTGTTTTCAATTGCTGCAACTATAGCTTTCCCTCTCAGTATACTTTCCATTTCACATTCCTGGGTCTGGTTGCTCTGTGGCCTCGTAGAATGACTTTGCTACCTTGATGTTCCAGCTGGTGTACTGAAACATATCAAAAGACTGTCTTATTCCCTGTATAATCATATGCATGTCTCTCTTTTCCTTTTCTCTTACCTGCATGCAGGGATTTGGTTTCGTAACTTTCGAAACCAGTGCTGACGCGGACAGGGCACGGGAGAAATTAAATGGAACAATCGTAGAAGGTCGTAAAATAGAGGTGCAGGTCCAATTCTTTCTCTTTTCCCTACTTTAATTGTCTACTTCATCATTTTCCACTGATTAGTTTGTGTGCGTTTTCCATTTCCTCCTTTCCAATCATCCATGCTTAAATATATTGCCTGGAACAGGTGCGTTCATTTAACAAAAGGATCACAATGTCTGGTTTGGTGTTCCTCGTTACTCTTGAGGATGGTGTAGTATTTGAGATCAACAATGTATAAAGTTCTGTAAAAATCATAGCTGATAATGAATACTGCCAATTAAAGTCACTTGATAGTCAAGTAAAATTGTTTTTATTTTGTAAGAACTTCTTATTTCCCCAAGATGTGCTTAATCTGAAGGTTAAAGTCAAGCAAATCTGAAAATTCGAAGGACAAGGTTTCACTTAGTTTTTGTTTACTACTGATGCTAATAGGATATCAAGATCATGGATTTAAAAAAACACTCTTTTTCAAAATAGGGCATAGCTATTTAGTGTTTTCTTCATATATGATGTTATTTTGGACAGAATATTCTAGCCTAATGTAGTCTTATAATTTTGTTCAAAAACTTCCTGTGCTGGGGACAGTTAATATGCCACTGCCTTGTTTTCTGAAAGAAATGATGTGTGAGAGCAACTTCTTCAGCTGCTAACATTGTTGAGATGAAAGAGCGTGTGGCCTTTCAGTTGGAGATATTTTAAAAGCTTTTACTACAAAGAGTATACCCTTGCAATTGTTCTAAGCCATCTTTAATGTGATTCTTTGTGTTACTCATTTCCATTAGTTTTTGTGTTCACCTTAAGGCTCACTAATGAACTCTGATATTAAATGAATCCCATGAGAATTATTCTACAAGGCTACAGCATAATGCTAATGTTCAATTCTTTCAATTTGAAATTTGCAAGGTGTAGCTGGGAGCATAAAGAATAGAAATGTCTTGCAGTTTAGGCTGTTTCCTTTGCTGTCAAACAGTGCTGGAGACTTCTGGAATACAACAGACCAGTATTTTTGGCATTAATGATAGATTAGTACAATTGCTGAACTGAGACCAGTGCAATGTACTACATGTATCAACAGTGGATCGGTATTGATAACAAGGAAGGTATACTTAATTACAGGACCATTGTAAGATTACATTCCAAATGCTGTCTCTCGTGCTGCAGTTTACACTGACCCAGATTTTGTTGTCCACTGTGAAACGACAGTGCTCACTGCTAACCTCGAAGAAAGCTGCCCAAGAGATCTAGCAATCTCTGCGGTGTGGATTTCACCTTTCCTGATTATAATTTGAACCTGCATCAAGTCAAGGGAATCTCCAGGCATCCAGCAACAGTGATGTCATCAAGTAGGGTAAACAGGCAACTACATTGAAGAATTCTCACAGACAGCAAAGCAGGAAGTAAAATGCACTGATTGTAAAATTTATAAAAAGTGAATGATAGCAAAATAAAATGTTAGATGCGGAAATATCATAAACATAAAAAAAATGTATTCTATTAAAAGAATTTTTATCAGAGTGGAAAAATTTGACATTACATAAATATAAAATTATTTTTTTCAGACAGGTTGCTCATCAGTAATTGGGACTTAGTAAATCATTTAAAATCCAGTTACACCTCATTATCAAGGCATAACATTTTTGGGGGGTTTTAACAGCAATTTTACAATGTAAAAGGGCAAGTTCTTGTTAGTTGAGTGATTTCTAAAGATTGCCGTTTGCGGGGACTTCAAGAGCGCACTCTGTGGAGGAGCGCGGAATCACTGTCAGCAACTTCTGGATTTGTACATGTGCAGACTCCAGAAGCTGCTATCAGTTTCACAGGGTAAACATTGATAGTTTCGTAATCATTACAACCACAAAATCCGGGTCTATAGTTTTCTGTTGGTATCAGTACTGGTACATATTGGCACTGACTAATACATGTAAAGCCTCAGAGAGAAAAAGCAAATTAAGGCATCAAATTTACTGTAACTATTAATGCTACTCCTGACTCATCATTTAAGTAGTTGGAGCTGGAGGGCAGTACTTGAGAAGTATTAGCACTGCACAGTACTACCAATTAATACATAAAATAATGTATTTGCTAACACTGTAGATACAAGAAAATAATTGCAGCATCTAACCCATCTAAAGTAGTGTCATCATAAATCTACATTTGCTTTCAGCTTCAAGTACATTGTGTTTACAAATTAAAAGACTGGCCTATTAATCTGCATTTTCTTTTCCATTTTAAAACTGTGGAATGCCAAAAGATTTCACACAACTTCATATTACACTCAAAGTGATCCAAATATAGGGTACCTTGATGAATAAATGAGAGCTGGGCATGGTTAGCACAGCAGGTTGTAACAGTTTAGGTTGTAATGACTACAAATATACATTTTAGTATAATTCAGTGATCTTGGAAACAGTAGAATTTGCTTCTAACAGACTGGGTGTTGTGAAATTCACAAGTGCACAGCAGGGTTTTCAAAGCTTGAACAGTCTGTACTGGGAAGCGATTCTGATCCAGTGCTAAATGCCTTAAACACAGCGCCTGGGTTCTTCCAGTCCATCATCACTGACCCATGCTATTTCTGTGTCACTTACCTGTGTCTACTTCCATCTCTTTTCATTTATGAAGTTCATGCCATACTCATATAGATCATTTCATAGCTTCTTATTCAAGGTAAGCATGTTATAAGCAAAGCCACTTAGTTTAATATAGTTGGCAGTGTGTGCTTTGAAGTTAAATTATTTGTCGATTGCATTTAGATCTGCACTACTGCCTGTTACTGGAAATCTTTATTTTCTAGAATGTGTCAAGGGGGACATAAATTGTTTTTTTAAAAATTTTGCATTTGTTATTGAAGCATTTCGGTGTGACATTTGTCTCCATTGTGAAAGCAGGAAATATTAATGGTCGAGAATTTTCATGTAGAAGCTTTTTGGTAATCAAAATCATCAAAATAAACAATATTCCCATTTCCTTAACAATTTGTTTTTTTATAGAGGTGAACAAATTCGACTGGTTTAATTTAATTCTGGTAATATATATAGATGGATACCAGTAATATGGTTAATCTTTTACTGGAGAGTAAAATTTCACTATTCGTCATGGAAGACAATTACCTCATGTAAACTCTAGTGTATAATGTAACGATAACAGTGTAGCTAATTCCCCTCCCTCCAAAAGACCCCACAAATGCTGAGGCAGGCAAAGTCTTCTACCATCTGTTAACAGAACCAAACCACCCTTGGAGCTGTACCTGAGAACCAGACAGCACAGCTTTGAGCACCCAATGGGAGGATGTCCAGAAGAAAAGGGATTATCTCCTTAAAGGGACCAATGCTGTATGATCACCAGGCCACATTATTACCACTTTTTCACAAATGGGTTATCTTTATAAGGATGATACTAAAACTAAAAGTTAGAACTATCATGAAAGACTGAACAGACTGTGGCTCTTTCCTTTGAAAAAAATAGGCTACCTGCTGACTTAATAGAGGTCTCTAAAATTATGAAAGGGTTTGACATTCCCACTTGTGGAGGAGGCCAAAATTTGGGATCATAAACGTATGATCATCACTAATAAATCCATTAAGGAATTCAATCGAAATTTCTTTACCAAAGAGAGTGGTTAGAATGTGGAACTTGGTACCACAAGGAATTGTTGAGGCAACGAGCATAGATGCATTTTAAGGGGAAGCTAGATAAGTACATGAGGGAGAAAGGAATAGCAGGATATGCTGGTAGGGTTAAATGAAGTAGCGTGGGAGGAGGTTCATGTGGAACATAAACACTGGCATAGACCTGTTGGCCTGAATGGCCTGTCACAGTTCTGTAAATTTTATATAATTCTATGTTGACTTGAAAGTGCCTTCCAGAGGGAGTCTCCTGGCTCTACTGCTAATAGAAGAATAGAAAATGTGGCTTATGGAAGTGCTGGGAAAGCAGGAACTCCCACTTAATCCACAGATGTAAATTATTGGGTTTGCTTGGATTTGGGTTCTTGCACTTCCTTTTAAGGTCACCAGAAATGATGATGTAAGGATTGTAAAGCTACATGCATGAATTCCTAACCCATACTGTCATATGTCACCCCCATTTGCTAAAACAGCAGGATACCTAGGTATGAGATATAAAAAGTCCAGGAGACGATGTCAGTCTCTTTTTCCTGAGAATCTCCAGCTGAAAATTACCACTAGGAAAAAATACAAAGCCTACTAAGTCAATTAGCAGATGAGCTAAGGGCACAGAATACCAAGAAGCCTCTGTACAACAATCTCTTGGCTCTACCTTTGGTTTAGCATCCTTGCATAGAATATATGGGTTCAATGCATACGGATGTGGTGTGCCAAAATGTGGCAATAAATGAATGTATGTCTGTTTATTTTGGTCAATGAGCATCAGTTGGATTTCTGCTGTAAGTATCCCTAGTCCTTGGATTTAAAGTCTTTGGAACTGATATATGGATCACTTTATTCATTTAATTACGAACATCCTATGGGGCTGTTTACTGTATATGTTTGACAGCTGTGTCTGTTTAGACAAACATCATTTTGATTCTTGAGAATGTCTGAAATGCTAAATACACTGATGAGAAAGACAGTTTTACAGCCATTTGTTGTGGGGTATCTTGAAAGGTCTCAACCTGCCCTGGCACCTTCAATGACTTGTGCACATATACCTGTGGGTAAACCTGTGCAAAAACTATCGGGCAATAATAGTTGGGATACAAACAGTGTGAAGGGCACAGAGGGGACAAAATTTTTGAACTGTGTTCGAGACCTTTTTTAGCCAGCATGTCTCAAGCCCAACGAGAGGGGGCGCAATTCTAGATTTAGTCTTCGGTAATGAAGCTGGGCAAGTGATGAAGTAACAATGGGTGACCATTTTGGAGATGCTGACTATAATAGTTAGTTTTAGCATAATCGTGGAAAAGGACAAAGATAAAACAGGAGTAAAGGTTCTAAATTGGGGGAAGGCAAATTTTATGAAACTGAAAGGTGACCTGGCAGAAGTGGACTGGATACAGCTACTTGAAGGAAAATCAGTGGCAAACCAATGGGAGACATTCAAAAGCATGAAACTACAGGCAGAGTGTAGGCATATCCCCACAAAGATAAGGGATGGTACTGCCAAATCTAGAGCCCCCTGGTTATCTAGTTTACGGGGTAAGTTAAAGCAGAAAAAGAAAGCTTATGATGATCACGAAAAACGTAATACTTTAGAAATCCTGGAAGAGTATAGAAAGTGCAGGGGTGAAGTAAAAAAGGAAATTAGAAAAGCAAAGCGAGGACATGAAAAATTATTGGCAGGTAAAATCAAGGAAAACCCAAAAATGTTTTATCAGTACATTAAGAGCAAGAGGGTAACTAAGGAAAGGGAAGGGTAGGCCCTATCCGAGATGTACAAGGGAACTTGTGCGTGGATGCCGAAGATGTGGGCAGGGGTCTTGATTTTTTTTGTCTCTGTCTTCACAAAGGAGAGGGTTGATGCAGACATTGTAGTTAAAGAGCAGTGTGAAATATTAAATACGATAAGCATAATGAGAGCAGAAGTACTGGAGGACCTGGCATCCTTGAAAGTGGAGAAGTCGCCGGGGCAGATGGATTGCATCCCAGGTTGTTACAGGAAGCCAGGGAGGAACTAGGGGATGCGCTAAGGATCATCTTCAAATCCTCACTAGATACAGGCGAGGTACCAGACGATCGGAGGTCTGCGAACATTGTACCATTGTTTAAAAAGGGTGTGAGGGATAGGCCAAATAATTATAGGC
Organism: Heterodontus francisci; assembly: GCF_036365525.1. Taxonomy (NCBI): domain Eukaryota; kingdom Metazoa; phylum Chordata; class Chondrichthyes; order Heterodontiformes; family Heterodontidae; genus Heterodontus; species Heterodontus francisci. The sequence continues at coordinate 46,558,776 of NC_090396.1, forward strand.
TGGTCAATCTGACCTCAGTGGTGGGTAAATTGTTAGAATCAATTCTGAGGGACAGGATAAACTACTACTTAGAAAGACATGAATTAATCAGGGATAGTCAGCATGGATTTGTTAGGGGAAGGTCAATCTTACTTCCTCAAAAAACTCAATTAAGTTAGTAACCAGGAGGATTGATGAGGGTAGTACAGTGGATGTGGGTTACCTGGATTTTAGTAAGGCATTTGACAAGGTCCCGCATGGCAGACTGGTCAGTAAAATGAAAGCCCGTGGGATACAGGGGAATGTGGCGAGTTGGATCCAGAATTGGCTCAGGGACAGGAAGCAAAGGGTAGTAGTCGACGGATGTTTTTGTGAATGGAAAGCGTTTCCAGTGGCATTCACAGGGCTCAGTGTTGGGCCCCTTGCTGTTAGTGGTATATATTAATGACTTGGACTTAAATGTGGGAGGCATGAATGGGAAATGTGCTGATGACACAAAAATTGGCAGTGGAGTTAATAGTCTGTACCAAGATGGCTCCTAGGCTGTAAGCTCCCTAGGAAGCTCCCTTGCTGTTCAACTCTATCCATGGCCATCTGCTCCCATTCCTAGTGTTTTCTCCCCCAATCTACCCTCTTAAACTGTTTAAACTCCCCTGGATCTTTAAATCAGTTCATTTTAGCCCTAACTAAAAGCTAACAGTTAGTTTAGTTTACGTTACCTGCTCTTTGTTTTCTCAACGAAATTGATCCAGACGAAACTGAAGAGCACAGCTGTTGATACTTCAATCTCCGATCTTGCTGTCTTCACCGCCCAGAGTGTCTGCAGCCACGGCATGCGATAAGTCCATTGAGGTGAAGAAGGAGCAGCGGGACCCAAGGGAAGTCTTGAGATAAGGTGCCCCGAACACCAAAAAAATCCATGAACGGCCCCCCGACCGCAACTTCAAAGCGCCCGCGGGAGATGGCTCGGAGAGCATCTGCAGCGCACTGTCGGCAATGCTGTATGCCTTTATATAAACCACATCAAAAAACCCTTAGCGAATGTAATCACCTCTGTAAGTCTGCCAAAAGATGCTTCACCTCCCGAAGGACGTGGATGAGCTTTCCGGACGTCGATGGTGGGCACTGAGGAAATGGCTTATTACCTGCACCCGCTTTCCCCCCCACTTTCCCCCCCCTTCCCCTCCCCTTCCCCTCCTCTTTCCCCCCCTTTCCCCCCCTTCCACCCCCCCGTCCCCTTCCCTGCTCTACCCTCTCAGCTCACCCCCTCACAACCCCGTCCCAGCCCCCCCACCGCACCATCTTCCCCCCACACCCCCTTCCCCTGCACCCCCCCCCACCCCCTTACAGCCCCCTTCCCAGCTCCCCCTCGCACCCCCCTCCCTCCACCCCTCCCCCTCGCATCCCCTCCTCCCACCGGCATCATCCTACACCTGTGTAGGGGCCCTAACAACCCCACTGCCTTGTGGGTGTCTCGGGAGAGACCAAGGCTAACGGAGTAAACCCTAACAGATAATCCGGAGCGGAACCCCCTAGGCGGTCATGTGTCACCTTTGGCATGTTTCCGGCAGTTCCTGCAGCCATACTGGTGCCAAACGTCGTGCTCTGCACTCCTTTGGACCCCACCAGAAAGGCCGAGAGGGGGGTTTTGACGACTGGGCAACTCTCAACCTCCATAAATTCGCCCAGGCATGCGCCATGGAGAGGTCACTCCATTCCACTGACCACCTCCAGGCGCTTATCCATTGTCTCTCGAGATAAGGAGGCCAAAGAAAAATTTGGAGCTACATCTTGGGAGGTATTGCCATCAGATGCATGAGGCCAATCAAGAGATTCAGTGGAAGCAGATAGCATATGAAATGCAAGTGACCATGTTTCAAGAGTTGGTTTTATGTCGAGAGTCAACACAGAAAAATAGCCTTTGTTATTCTTTGCATTTTGAGGAGATTAATAATATTTGTAGTTTTTGTAAATGTACTATTTGTACTCAGTGCTGTTCATTTATGTGTTTCAAGTTAGTAAGTTGCTTGTTTGTATCCTTAACCTCAAAATAATAGTGTACATTCTTCCATTTACCAAATATGAGGAAATCAGGTGACAGCATGCAATGCCTTCCAACAAACCAGAATACAATGAAAAGTTTCCTTTATTTGCCCCCTTGGATTTAGTAATTTTATACTTCAATATTGGGCAGGTAAAGGCATAGGGAGTGCAAAGAGTTGTATACAGGAGTGACTATTGACAGCGAATCTAAGGATATGCCGAGCATACATAAAACCCTCCCAAAAAACAGATAGGTAATAGGGGTTTCGGTGTACAAGATAGTTCACTGTAGCCTCTTAGTGGCACAGAAAGGTAGTCTACATTTTTAGGCAGTACAAGATTTCAATAAAGATCCCATGTGTTTCTGCTATTTCCATCTGTCTATTATTTGTGGCACAGTGGCGCAGTGGCAGCCTCATAGCTACAACGACCCAGGTTCGGTTCTGGGTACTGCCTGTGCGGAGTTTGCAAGTTCTCCCTGTGACCGCGTGGGTTTCTGCCGGGTGCTCCGGTTTCCTCCCACAGCCAAAGACTTGCAGGTTGATAGGTAAATTAGCTATTGTAAATTGCCCGTAGTGTAGGTAGGTGGTAGGAGAATGGTGGGGATGTGGTAGGGAATATGGGATTAATGTAGGATTAGTATAAATGGGTGGTTGTTGGTCGGCACTGACTCGGTGGGCCGAAGGGCCTGTTTCAGTGCTGTATCACTCTACGACTATGACACAACAAAGCAAGCCTTGTCAACTATCATTGGGAGAGGAAGTCTCCAGCTTATACAATTGAGACCTCTATATTTGTTTTAAATATAAGGAAGCAACATTCACACAAGTACAGCTTATAGATCAGATTTTACAATGATTAAAAATCTTTCATGCATATGAAAGATGAATTCCCTGAAGTGTTTACAACTTTAATTAATACAAAATTCAGAGGCACTTAGTACACTATTAGCTGTGGAAACAAAAATTGTATTTTTGCTCATTATTGCAGAGAAGTTAATTTTTTAATAAAAGCAAAATACTGCGGATGCTGGAAATCTGAAATAAAAACAAGAAATGCTGGAACCACTCAGCAGGTCTGGCAGCATCTGTGAAAAGAGAAGCAGAGTTAACGTTTCGGGTCAGTGACCCTTCTTCGGAAGTTAATTTTTTGAAGTGATTATGTTGACTTTGCAGAAGATGGCCACAATTTTACTCCATCTCAGCGAGCCAGATGGTGGCGGTGGGGAGGGGGTGGCGTAAAATTGAGCGGGAGGCTCTGGGAGGCCTTCCCGGCCCGCTCCCGCCTCCGCCCCACATTACATGGGCTGCAGGGGAGCGAGAAATGGGCCGCCTGCCCCAGGTCAATCAAGGCCCTTAAGTGGCCACTTAACGGCCACTTAAGGGCCTTTGCCCGCCTCCATGCGAAGGGCCACCCCCACTTCCCCAACCACCCCCAGAACCTCCCCACAAACAACCATCCTTGCCTCGCCGGGTCGCGACCGATTCCCATGGCGAGGCAAACCCCAACTTACCTTCAATCCCGGCACCATGTCCTCGGCTGGGATGCATTCCTCACAGTGGCCACCGCTCCTGGTGGCGCTGCTGGGACTAAGAGCTGCCAGCCCGATGACTGGCCGGCAGCTCAACGAGGCGGGACTTCCTCCCTCAAGTAGGTGGAAGTCCCACCTTGAAGTCCCGACTTTTACATCGGTGGCCAGCTCCCGTCTGCCCGATGTAAAATCCAACCCAACAGATACTTTTAAACCCAAATATTTCAGGGGGGTTTGCAAAATTAATCATATACCCTGGAGGTGTGGGGGGGAGCGGGGGATACTGATTTTGCAACTTGGGAAAGCCCATGAGCTCGAAGCCAGTCTGAATTAAGATGGTGAGCGTCCTTTAGTTTTCTTTCCAAATGCTGTCACAGCCTCTGCTGGTTAGTCCACAACAGTGCTTTTGACTTAGCAGTATTTTAATTATTGCATCATGATCATGATTTCGCATACCCATTTCACACACAAAATCTGCCTGTCACCACTTTCAATCCAGGCTTCTTTTAGTCCAGAACATCACCTGAAAATGGTGGGTGCCTATTTGACCTTGCTAATTACAGCCCTGGGCTTGTTTTAGAATCCAAATCTCTTTTTCAGCTCTGGTGTCCTATTCAGCAATTCTAAATTAGTCACAAAAATCAACAGCCTGGAGGGTGATACTCCTTGCGATATTCAAAGGTTTTTTTTTTAGATTAGAGATACAACACTGAAACAGGCCCTTCAGCCCACCGAGTCTGTGCCGAACATCAACCACCCATTTATACTAATCCTACACTAATCCCATATTCCTACCAAACATCCCCACCTGTCCCTATATTTCCCTACCACCTACCTACACTAGTGACAATTTATAATGGCCAATTTACCTATCAACCTGCAAGTCTTTTGGCTTGTGGGAGGAAACCGGAGCACCCGGAGAAAACCCACACAGACACAGGGAGAACTTGCAAACTCCACACAGGCAGTACCCGGAATCGAACCCGGGTCCCTGGAGCTGTGAGGCTGCGGTGCTAACCACTGCGCCACTGTGCAGGTATCATCAACTGCACTCAGGTAAATCACTGGTTAATTTATTTGGACTGTCAGCTTGCTGCTTTTGAGCTTTTTAGGAATTTTGGCTGCTTGAACTAAAATAATTGTTTCTGAAAGTATTTGGTAATGCAGCAGAAGTTCTTTGACCAGGAGCTTCTGGCAAACTTCCAATTGGTTTCAGTGAACTTGGTGCCATTTTGGCTGGAAGAGGAGGAGGAGAGACTAGCTGATTGAGTTGCACAAGAAGAGGCAAAAGGAGCAGAGCTAACAGAAGGCCTACTGCACAGGAATATATAGGCTCGGTCTCTCTTACCTGCAGTTCACCAAGGAGCAGTGTGTGAAGTGGATCCACTTTACCAGAGAGGCTGTCACAGTGCTCTGCCACCTGCTGCAGCACCAAAACAGCAGCCCAGCACAAGGTCACATAGTCGCTTGCCTGTTTGTATCAAAGTCACTGTGGCCCTGAAATTGTATGCCTTGGTGTCATTCCAGTCTGCAACTGGTGGCATCTGCAACCACAGCCAATCAACTGTTCAGGTCAGCATTTGCTCGGTGATGGATGTGATCTTTGCCAAAGCCAATGACTTCATTTCCTTTTCCATGAATACCACAAAGCAGGAAGACAGGGCTCTGGGCTATGCCAGAATTGCAAGCCTCTCCCCACCCCTAACCCCAGTACTGAACATCATCTGCCACTGCATCAAACAGCATCTCAGTACTCTCACTGAACTATGGGAGAGCAGACTGTAAAAGTGTTGTGACATCTTGGAAGCCTCGATCAATGCTTTCCTTCAAGCTTAGTTAGCTGCCAGAAATGGAGGAGCCCAATGTCTGTCTGGTCTCAGTAAATGCGTCCTTGAGAGATTCTATTACAGGTGCCAGAGACTCCTAGATAGAGGGCCAATTGCTCCTTGTTAAATTATAATAATGATGCCACGCATGACCGTCATACAAAAGTTAGAAGTAAACGCCTCCACACTCTTCAGCATGTTGCCGCAGACATGCTGACAATTCATGGTTGCATAGTTAATATTCATCTTTTGGAAGCTGGGCCTGAGAAGTCATTATCTCTGACCTCTATAGCAGGGCTAGGAAAGCGAGTTCAACCTCTGGTGAGCGGTGTCCTACCTTTGTGCTTCCGTCCTACCTTTGTGCTTGTATGCTTGTGCTCGGTCATCAGTCAATGTTGACCTCTCTAAGTCACTATCTAAAGGTCACAGGGTGACAGTTTCTGAGCTGGCACATTCAAGGGTAAGAGTGAGTGATGCATCTTCAGTTGTAAATCATTCCTTCTCCCGTACTGCTGTTGGGCCCAAGACTTCATTAGCACAGACAGCAAGAGGCCAGGTCCTTTCCCACAGATTGGGTGGATGAAAAATTGGAAAGAGAGTCAAATAAACTCATCTTTCAACTCCTTGTCCTTAGTTTTGGATGGGATTAGAGGATTGCCATTTACAATTCCTCAGATAATGAAGCAGTCCATGCCCACATGCAGTAACATCTGGATATCATCCAAGCTTGGGCTGATAAGTGGGAAGTAACATTCATGCCATACAAGTACCAGGCAATGGCTATCTTCAACAAGAGACAACCTAACCACCTTCCCTTGGCATTCAATGGCAGAACTATTGCCATGTCCCCCACCATCAATATCTTGGGGGGTTGTCATTAACCAGAAACTCAGCTGGACTAGTTACATAAAAGGAAAGGCTACTAAAGCAGGTCAGAGGCTGGATATTCTGTGGCAAGTGACTCGCCTCCTGACTCCATAAAGCCTCTCCACTACCGACAAGGTGCAAGTCAGGGGTGCAGTGGAAAACTCTGTGCTTTCCTGGGTGCATGCAACTGAAGCACTTAAAAAGCTCAACACTATCTAGGAAAAAGCAGTCCACTTGATCAGCACCTCAATATCCACCCTTCCATCACCAATGTACCCTGGCTTCAGTATTTACTATCTACAGGATGCACTACAGCAACTCAACAAGGCTTCTCCAGCAGCACCTCTGAAACATACAACCTACACCACCTAGAGGGACAAAGGCAGCAGGCGCATGGGAACAGGACCACCTCCACATTCCTCCTCAAGTCACGCTTCATGACGTGATATATATTATCATCTCTTCATCACTGGCTCAAAATCCTGGCACTATTATAATATAAATTAAAAACAGAAGGCACACTGCCACCTTCTCTAGGGCAACTAAGGATGGGCAATAAACGCTGGCCGAGCCAGCAATATCCACATCCTGCCAGAATATTTTTTTTTAAAGGGCCTGACACATAGAATCAGTGGTGCATGTCACCAGGAGATCAAGAAAAGGAATGGGAGATGAATGTGAACTGAAATATTGAGGGGATAAACAACAGAAGTGTTGTCGTTAAAACTTCAAATACTAATTCATTTTACAGAGCGCTATTAAATTTTGATAGTTAAGAATAAGTTGTGGAGAGGTGTGAAGGATGACATTTAGAGAGAGTAGGCCTTTCTACTTTGCAATGGACCATGACGTGATCAGTTGCTGCATCTAAATGAACATTACTAAGGATTTCCATTTGCAAAGGTGAGAATTGAGGTCATTAATAAACTGCATAAATGTGAATCTAAATACATCATGTGTATGGATTGCAAAACTATATACTTAGACAGAAATCACTATCATCGTCATGCACTTAATAGAATAGACTTGCATAGAAACTGTTCAGGGAAATTGTGGCTTTTATAAATCAGCACATTTAAAATAGAAAATGTCCCATCTGTATTGTCCAGTCAATTTAACAGACTTTAGTCTCTACAACTATGTGAAACAATGCAGCAGTTTCTCACGATTAATTTATTACTGTATATTCAAAAAAAAATTGGAGGTTATATATACTCAAATCTGATTGTGAGGAATGTTGTTTTAATAATTTTGCTACCAAAGCTGTTTAAATGTTACAGATTGTCAATGATTATGAAAGTGCAGACTGGAGTATCTGTTGGGGCACTTCATGGATCAGGACAATGTCAAAGTATTCCCACTAATTTTAGCAGATTGTTTAGAAAAGTAGATGGCAATAGTGTGTAAACTACTTTTCTGAAACAGTATCATGGAATATGAATTAACCAGTTAGCGTCTTCTCTCACTCTCTGTTTTACTTGCTCACGTGTTCTTATTGATTCTTCTTGTTTGTTGCTATCACTCTCAGGTTCCCTTTCTTTGCCTCTTGCTTCTTGCTATTAGGGGCTACCAGTGAAATATGAATTCAAAGCAGTTTTAATTTATTTCCAAGTGGGCATCAGTTCACAGCACAGGAAGATGTTTCAACACAAAACAACATTCTGAGATATGAGACCAATAACTGATCATGGAGCTTGGATATATCACTTAGATACAATGGAGAACATTTATTTGAGGTGGGATTGAAGTTCATTGCAAGGGGAACTGATTTATGCTGCAAATCCACCCTTGGAACACATTACCCTGCAACCTAATACTGTCCCTGGGTCCAAAGTAAAGATCAAAACCTTTCCTAGGTCTGTCATTTCTTGCCTGCATAACTGCCAAAATTAGATGGGATGAATTGCACTGTGTAATATTTGTAAATGAATGAATTAACATGAAACTACTTTGCTGTTTTAGCAGAGGCATGACTGCAATTACTTAAATACTTTTGTTAATATAGGAGGCAAGGCAATTATAGGTACTAGGGAAGCTTGTAATTAATTCATGGGCTCAAACAATGGCTTAAACTGCAGGATAAAACTCTAACAGTTCAATAAAAGTCATCTGTGGATTATAGCTTATAACATACATTCAGATACCTTGTTATTTTACATGATTATATATCATGATTAATATACAGTGTTTTAGTTTTAAATGAGCTGCTGCAACCTGGCAGTGTTCTACAGAATGCACAGAGTGCCTACAGCAAGATCATGGGACTCTCACAAGCTGTTACAGTCCTTTCTGAAATAATTAATACAGGATTATTATTTCACATGACTGAATAGAGACAATTCAAAGGTTCTTAGTTTTTTTGTGGTCGACTGCAGGTTATTCCATACATTGTAGTTTACGCTAAGAGGAGCCTATTAATTCCTGAATGTGATTTGTTTCATTGTTTAATCACAGGTAAACAATGCAACAGCAAGAGTAATGACGAACAAAAAGACCCCCAATCAATACACAAATGGTAAGGCAACCAGTATCCGCTGACCGAATGAATCAGTTATTTCTATGGAGTTTTTTTGATATATATCAATAGCAATGGTAAATACAATTAAATTGTGACTTAAGAAGAAATATTAAATAAGGATTATCCTCAATGAAAGGTTTAATTAGAGCCATGTTTGTATTGGACACAGACTATGCATAAGCAAATAGCATTTACATATGGGGTAAGCACAAAACAGGTTTTGTGGATTCTTTTTGCATTAGTGATTTCAATGAATCAGGAAAGCACAGTAGGAATATGGACACTTGCTCTGGACTGTGCACAAGTTCAATCATTCCTTCTGTGGACAAACTCAGCCTGTGATGGGGAGGCAAGAGCTCTCTATATTGTATCAAATTAAACTATATAAGCGTACAAGAAAAAGTAGGGATCTGAGCAATAGCAGATTAGTTTCCACACAGGCAAATTAATCGGTTTTCAGTTTCAATTATACTATTTTTAAACCTGTGAGAAGTAACTAGTAGCAGCAATTAAAACTGCTACCCTCCAAATTTGATACGCTTCTGACCAACATATTTTAATGTATCACAGCCCACAGAGCAGTGCTTCCCAGTACTTCCACTCCTGCTGCAGCCTGTTATCAATGTGGGGAAATTGCTGGCTCCCCAGCAGTGTAACTGGAGCTGGACAGAGCAAGTCTCACCCACAATCTACAGAGATGTAGAGGACCTAATCATGCGTTACACAGTCTCACTGCTGAAGCAAGTCTGCAAGGCGTAAGCCAAAATGAAATCAATGAAAAGGGGACAGATTAAAAGCTGATTTCATTATGACTGATGTTAAGGGACTTTTCCTTCTTTATAGTTGCTAGGCCCTCCAGCAAGGACTCATAAACTGCAAATAAATAAATTGTCCCTCCTTGAACTTTAGTTGCTGTTTCTTCCCAAGTAGCTTCTTGAAAATATACATCTTATTTCTATTGCAATACTTGACAGATTGGAGGACAAGATGTTGTTAAATTTTATTTATTTTTCTACTCAATAGTATGACAATTGTGCTCTGGGAGACATTTTAGAAGATGCATCTAAAATTCCCCTCTGCACGACTTCATTGCAGGCATCAACCTGTTTAAAATAAATGAGTTAATTCTACCACTAAAGAAGCAGGGTAGTAAGAGAATGCATTAGGGATTTGCACATCAGTATCTCATGGTGAGATACTTTATTTTAGAATCCAAGAGTGGCTCTTAAATAGATGGCGAATTAGTTCAATCGCCCAGTTTTTCTCTGTAATAATGTAAAGACATTTTAATAACTGAGGTATGATTTGTTTTCTGCCATTGGATGCTAATTGTTTAAGTGAATTTTTAAGAAGGAAGAAGTTTGAAGGTTCGGTTCCAATTAATTGGGAAAAATATTCAGATATATGTAGACTTTGAATTAAAAAGATTCCCTGTCTGAACCCTCCAAGATATATATATATAAAACAAAGTGCAATGCAAGAGCAGGGTTTCCTGAACCAACAGGAGCTCTGGAGCTTGCAGCCACTGGACTCATACACTTAGACTACTATGTCCTCCCTCCTCCAGTCCCATATTATTAGGAAACTTTTAGATATATGGTAATGGTTGCAGCCACCAGTGTTAGCCAGTGTCAAGGGAATCTTTGAACAATGAGGTTGAAAATATACAGAGGACGTTTTGTTCCTCTAGTCATTGTTTATTAATGATATGAAATAAGCCAAAATACTCTTTTTCTTAATTAATTCAAATAAGGCCAATTCAAGATTGTGACTTCAAGATGGCTGTTTGGCCCTAGTTAGGTCCATTAACTTTTACCAAATCAAACTACCTTGTGAATAGAATGTCAATGGCTGGATGTCAAGTTTTCAATGACTCAACTTACCTGTGGTAAGTTAACAGCTACCTTTTGTTTGTCTTGTTGTCATAAACTAGAAAGAATTGATCTTGATGTGGAGTCATGAAGGCAATATTGTCATAGTAATATGAATTATCGCAGTGTAGGAAGAATCACAGACAATTTGAACCTCAAGGGCCGTATTGAAAACTTTAGTCTCTTTTGATAATGGCTAAGTTAATTTTGTAAGACTGGAAATTGTGCTGTTGACAGCAGTATGTTGATTTTTGGTAGAGAATTTAATCTCAACCAAGAGCTTATCTTAAATGGGGTTTATTTTAAATTAAAACAAATGATAACTACCAAGTAAAGCAAATAATTAGCTTAATTGTGCCTAGCTTCTTATGTTTAAAAAGGTCAGCTGAAAGCTTAACACTGACAATAGATTCATAAAAGTTTGTTTATTTCATTTGAATGGTTAGGATTTGCACATCAAATCAAATAATTAGAACCAAAAGTGTAGCTTTCTGGTTGGATATTTTGAATGTAACAGGGCAGTTAAGCTGTTTCGGATTGTAGTTGAAACAGAAAGACTTTCATTGGTTTAAGCATTGTAACAAATGATAGGTTTAATAATGAGGAACAGAAAAAGTGACCAGTTTCCTTTTTCAATTAAAATCCAAGTACAATCATGTGTAGACAATACATTCTGTATTATTGTATTTACTTTGGGAGTTAAAGCCCATCTGTAATTTAACAACTTGATTAAAGTAACACACACAGGAATTTAACACCAATGTGTTAACCAGTGCGTGAAAAATAGTGCACAGAGGAACTTTAACATACATGTTAGGAATAGTAGCCATTTGCACTTTATTTCACCAGCGAGTTCATGTTATGAAGTGTTTTCCTTACAGATGCAATGAACTGTGTGATTATACAAAGTATGTTTAAAAATGATTTTTTATTGGTCAAATTTAGTTTCCAAAGAGAATTTTGTCTGCATTCGGAGTCTGCATTTACTTGGAATATCAGCCTGGATTTTCCAATCAGCATTATTCTCAATGCATTAACAATGACCCCAACTGGAAAATCCAGGCTATCATGTCATGGCTTGCTCTTCGCTCTCAAAAATAATTAAATCTTTGGGGCAATAGTTTTCATAGTTAATTTAAAACGTGAACTGTTTGCTAAATAAAAAATGCTGTAGTATTTTTAAACTCTGACCACTGTTACAGTGGAGGGGGAGAAGATTTACTCTGCATTCTATTTGTGAAGGAGGAATTTATGGTTTTGCTCTTGGGTCAAATTGACAGCATGTAAATAGACTGGAACTGGAGAACACAAGCAAGCAAAAGGTCATATATTGAGCACTGAATTAACTTTGTATTATTTACCAGCTCTTAAATAGCTGTATTTATCCACATGTGTCGTACAAATATTGTTTTATGCCAAGTGATCTTTCCTGTATTTGTTTGCATTCTTTTATTTTGTCAATGGGGTCTCTTGTTAAACTAACCTTTTTGGCTACATGGATGATTCTGCATAAATAATGTATTCTAATAAATAAATACAAATGTGTATTTAAAACCTTGCTGTAATTACCTATCCAGTGTGTACGAAAGTGACTGTGAAGCTGCAAGTGAAGACAAGTGCTTAGCACTGGAGTTAGCTGTGATGAATGAAGTTTGCTGTTGCAAAGCTGTTTCACATCAGACCTGTCTCTTCTTTCAGGCTGGAAATTAAATCCAGTCGTCGGAGCTGTCTATGGCCCAGAGTTTTATGCAGGTAAATAATTTTACAAGTCAGAAAATAAGTGAAAGCAATAAAGAAACCTGCAGGATAGCAGTATGAAAAGGAGAAACAGAATGATTGAAATGAAAGCAGGTGACAGAAAGAGCTCATTTTTCATTTTTATTTCCTTTTCCTGATGCTGTACCAAATCATTTTTAATGGATACTGCCTTCGTTTCAAAGCAAGGCAGTCTGTCGAGCTCACTTGATTAATTTACCACAAATCTTTTCTCTCCCCTAACCATAGTACTGCAGTTTGCCAAGTCTAAACGCTACCATATGTTTTGTATTCCCTGGAGAGGCAGTAAATAGCCATCTTTGCCTGGCCACATTCCTTGGATATATTCGCAAATAATTATCGAAGGATTTAACATACTTTCACAAGGAATAAACTGGATAGACAGTAATTAATCACTGTTTATCAGCAGGCTCTCTATACTGGAGTTCAGTGCTATCAGTCACTGTAAATCCAGTACTGATGACAGGCAAGTCTCCCTCCATTCATCCCCAGGCTTAGTTTTATTATAGTCAAATCTGCTTCACCACAATGACAAATGGAACAGTAACCTGTTTAAAGAGACTGTATCCCTTTTCTGATGCCCTGCATAGTCCAATTTTCTGCCCAGTATTTTACATAAATATCTTCTTGTTTTGCTTACTGAGACCTTCTCACAGTTAGAAATTGATTTACAAACTCTTGAGTGCAGCTTTTAAACCTGCTGCAACCAGCATCCAATGATCTGCTTGTCGATTTCCAGGCAGCTCCATGAATTCAAAATGAAGCAGCTAGCGATCACAGCATACTGGGGGTGCTTTGAAACCAAGACTATCAGAAATCAGATCACTGCAGTAATGTTTAAACTACATTTAACCCTAATCCAGCTGAATAAATATGAAGCCTGCTTTGTGGGAAATCTGGATTAAATAGTGGTATAGTCTCTTTTTGAATCACTTTACTCCATTCTTGTAACAATTCCTTATAAAAGTTAACAAGAAAATAATTTTAAAATCAAGTAAGCTGACTCAATAAAAGACTATTCCTTTTTCACAGACATCAGTATGATAGGTAAAAGCCCTTAAAATGTGATTGTTGTAAATTTGAAGCACATTGCCTGTACTTGCTTAATTGATTTTATCTGATATATCAGTAGGAGGAAACATGCCTGTCATAGTGTGTCATTCAAAGTGCCATCCTTTGCGAGGAACATCCACTTTTCACAGCAAATGTCAATTTTACGAACTCTTAATTTGTGTACTCTTGTTACTGACCTCCAATCTCTATCATAGTTTTGGGTTTACTGTTATCCAAAACTCAGGTCAAGGATGAAGAACAGTGATGCACAAACCATGTCTTCTCAAATGGATTTCCACTTTTAATTCTTCAGTCTTGTGAGTCACTGTGTGCAGCACTTCAAGACATTTTGATGTGATACGCAGCTATATAAATTAATTTTTTTATAAAACACAGATAATATTCAGAACAAGTGAGTTTCCTTAACTGCTACCCAGGCCACTGGAACTTTAAGGTCAGTAACTTGGGGGTAAGAGTGCTCCAGTTGTTAAGTGTGTAGCAACATTGGAAATGCATTCCTAAAGTTTTCCTCCCGTCAATATTTCTTCAAAATCATAAAAACTTTTATGAACACACAGTGTTGCCAGAAATATCTACCTGAGGAAATCGTCTTCAACATATTTCTAATGCAAACACAGGAATCAGAGAAATTCAACACACATCGATCCCACTTGTGCCAACTGAATATTTCAAGAAATTAATATTCTAGTGCTTATGAAAAGAGCCTTTTCTCTCACCAGCTTTCCCCCTTTATCTCTTCTGAAGATGTTGATTCCTTGCTGGTGTTCGGTTCCACAGATGCCCTCTTTTACCACACTCAAGCGGTTACTCATGGGGTGAGTTTTGACTGATCCTGCCCAAATCCCCTCACATTATCACCCCTGTGCTCGCTGGCCTACATTGGCTCCCAGTCAAGCAACATCTTGATTTTAAAATTCTCATCCTTCTTTTCAAATCCTTTCATGGCCTGGCCCCTCCCTATCTCTGTAATCCCCTCTAGCCCCACAACCTTCCGAGATATCTCCGCTGATCTAATTCTGGCCTCGAGCATCCTCAGTTCTCATCACTCCACGATTGGTGGCCGTGTCTTCAGCTGCCTAGGCCTTAAGATCTGGAATTCCCTCCATACACCTCTCCACCTCACTTTCCTCCTTTAAGACACTGCTTAAAATCTAACTCTTTGACCAAACTTTTGGTCATCTGACCTAGTATCTCCTTTTGTGGCTTGGTGTCATATATTGTTTTATGATGCTCCTGTGAAGCACCTTGGGATGTTTTAGTACATTAAAGGCATAATATAAGTTGTTGTTGTAGGTTGATGGCCACACTCGGATACTTCCAGCAGAGTCGTAAGCAGAAGTGGGAGCCTTGGTCAATTTCCCCTTTTATTTTGTACGTTTCTTGCCAATCTTTTCACTTGCCTGCTCTCCTGAAGGCATTCATTCCTTGCTCGAGTAAGGGTACATAGCTGCAATTTGCCCTCCACTACCTTACACAATTAGACAGTGTTCATATGTGACCCTTGACATTAAGTGACACTTAGGCTGTTCATCCATATGGTCATAAAAGCTCATCCTAATAATTCAACAGAGGTAATTGGATAACAATCAAGAGCTCTGATGAATTTCCCTCCTTTACTTAGGGGTGGTGAGGCCAATTCTACGAGCTCTACTGCCACCCTAGCCAACATTCCCTCTAATTATTTTTTGGAATATGCGGACAATTTGTTTAAGTGCGCAACCGCTTTAAAACTTTATTGCATGGCCGCACACACGCAGGAACTTAAAAGGGCCGACTTGTGCGTGGCCTGCATGGGAACTTTCAGGCTGGCATGCGACCGCGCAGCTTAGTGTGAACAACGATCCGAGCTGAGAGCAACTAATGCAGCACAGGCCAGTGTTTGAACCTGGTTCTTGCTCAAGCTATGCAGTGGCTGAACTTGCTAAGGCATTGGGGGATTTGTATTATTGAAAGATTAACAAAATATTTGCAGCAATGATTTACATGCAGTTTATTATCAATTAGTCAATTAGCCCAGCTAATACACAATAAGCTAAAAGTGCATTGCAGTGCATGTCTTTCTGTCTTACTGATGTCAGCCATCTTACATGGAACAATACCAGATCAAATGTGTGACTGATTCAAAGAGATGATTAATCCAGTATTTAATCTTCTGTTGATTAGCATTTTAATTGAATAATCAGTACAGCTGTGATAGCTCATTCACTTGTTATTGGTTGCAGTGATGTAATTGTGATTGAGAGTGTTCCCTTCCAAAACATTTCTACACTGAATAGAGATAAACCAAACCGTGAATGAAAATGTCTGCAACAATAAGTCCCCAACAATAGGACTTAGCATAGGGTTTAAATGCCCTGCCAATGTTGTACAGAGACTAATGGTGTTGTTTGGCATCTGTCCAGTTAATTCAGCTACACTGACTAAATATTACCTCCTGTTACACAGGCTAGGATGTACAAGCTGCAAGTATTAGTTTCTGTGGGCTTCTCCAAAAATGGAAGCGCTACTGCACATTTGCTTGCACACAAGTTGCATACATGCTTGTGCACACAGTAGTGCTCCAAGTATCAGTGGAAGTCAGACTGCGCAGCACATGTGGTTAGTATCCTGGTCAGTACACTTATCTACCAACACATCAGTTTGTGACAGAATGAAATATAGACCATGCTTGATGTGAATGACATGATATTCAACTGTCAAGCTGTGTATTGGATTCTGAGTTGTCAGTTCCTGACGTTAGGCTAAAACTGAGACAGCATTGTGCCACCTCTAGAAATGCAGTTAGGACCATTTTGATCTTGGCTCTGTACTGAAATTTTCATGGCATATTTACACTGCTATGATTGGTATAAATGTCCTAGTATGACAAGGATATTAAGCATTGTAAGGAAAAAAACGATGGTGGCTGAGCACTAATGTTAGTGTCATGAGTGTGTACCTTTCTTTGCTTTTACTTTTCCACGGATGGCCAACTCACTAATGCACATTGTCGACAATGATTGTTATTATTCTCAGAGAAATGCTGCACTACTTATTACAGACTTGATTGTGCCAAGTTTTCGCTGTTTCTTCAATGCTTCATAAGGGATAGAACTTCCGTCCACCATTCACAAAGCAAGTAATGACCAGAGGCTGGGAGATCCCAACCAACTAGGTGTTTTCACTCGACAGACTGCTGTGGGATCCAATCTAGAGGTGGTGGCCAGCATGCTGATTGAAAAGGCAGGATACTGGCTTCCATATCGGCATATGTGATGATCAGCTCTCTTGCTCAGGGGGCTGAGAGGAAAATTACAGGGTTGATCTTGGAGGGATGCCTGTGAATACTAAAGGCAAAGTTCCCCTGGGCATGGGGTAAGCAGATGCCAGAGATGTGCCTGTAGTGGTGCGTGGTCCCCGTGCCAAGACATCCCGTCATACTGACCCCAAAAACCCTGGCAATGTCAGTGCTGGAGGGCACAGGCAGGTATGATCCCCGTGTAACTGCCAAGATCGTGACCTGAAGACTTTTGAGGCCTGTGCCTTGGCTCAGTGGTGGCACCTTTGCTTCAGAGCCATAAGGTCAAAGGTTCGAGTCCTGCTACAGGACTTAAGTGCACATAAATCCAGACTGGCAATTCATTGCAACACTGTGGGAGTCTTGCACTGTCAGAGGCTTTCAGTTGCCATGTTAAACTGAGGCTTTGATCCTTCTCAGATGGAAATTAAAGATTCCATGGCCAACTTATATCCCTCAACCAACATCATACAAAAAAAAGATTATCTGGTCATTTATTTAATTTCTGTTTCCTGAATCTTGCTGTTTGCAAATTCGCTGCTGCATTTTCCTACAACAGTGACTACACTTCAAAAAAGCTGCACATCATTGGCTGCATTACACTTTGGTATAGCCTGAGGTCATGCAAGGTCCCTGTCAAGAATGAGGCATACTAATTTAGTCATACGAACATTGATTTTAAACTGTTGCTGGAGTGAGGAAATGACTTGTTAAACCGATCAGCTGTGGCTGGAAAAAACATTTGCATACTAACAGACAGTGTGTGGAGGGACAAAGGGGCTATTCCCTGCTCCAATTTAACCCACAATGGACTTTGAGCACCAGGTATTGTGTGTAAGAAGAGACATTCCAGGGTCGGCTAAGACAAGAGAATCCCCAAACAGACATGGTCAGACCAGCTAGTCACATGACTAACCTACTTGGCAACCAGGGGTTTTCTGAATTTTACAAAGAGTTTGAACTGAGAAAGACTATTTGCTCCTGGAGCGAGAAGACCTCTCCTGTCTGCTCCCATCTCTTTCTCACAAGCCTCTGGACCCACTGAGGACACATGAACTTCAAGAGAGAAAAGTCTCCTACATTGAACAAGGTTTAAGAAGAACACTGGGCCCCAACAAAAAGCAAGACCTACCTCCAATCAAGGACTCTACGGTGAGCTCGAAGAACCATAACAAAAACTCTTCAGATGTTGCCTCAAATGTTTCCACTTTATTTCTTCTCTTTTCTATCTCTATCTGCATGTGTGCATTGTGTATGCTTGCTAGCATGGGTGCATCATGTATCCGTAGGCGTTAACTACATTAGAGTTTAAGTTTAATAAAGTTCAACCTTTTTTCCTTAAACCTAAGAAAACCTGTTTTGTTAGTTTCTTTGCCTTATAATTGGAAGTTAGTGAACAAGGATTCACTAAGGGGGAGCTAAAAACACGGTGTGTTTAAAATTAAACCCTATTACGGTAAGACCAGGTGAAGGCTGAGAGGGAACCTTAGATCCCTTTCTCACCTGGACATAACAGTCCCATTTAAATGCAAGTTTTTCATTTAACACAAAGACAGACATATGAGGGAAGTGGCTGCAAACAGAGGAGAAAATAGTTGGGAGGAGGTAGTACAAGGCAGAGCTGTCTGGGGAATCCTGGGATCATTACTTAGAGTCTTTAATGCATTACATCTAGCTGATGCCTGCTTGTAAGAGAATTTGGAATGGGCAATCAAAGAACCCAGCAATGAGAATTTAAAATACTTATCTTATCAGCTGACTGAAAGAGTTATACAAATTCTGGGAATCAAGGAAGGCTGGAAACAAAACCTGCTTGTACACATGAGTTCATTCCCACAGAATGTGTATATGGAATTTTTCACATGTGAGATGTTTCACTCTTTGTTTAAATTGCTTTTAATCTGGGTGTTTGTCTCGCAAAAATAGTTTTGACTGCTGTAGCTGGTTAGAAGTTTCCAGAAACCTATAAACTAAAATGGATTTAAGGATTGGATCAGTTAGCCCAGCTCTTGCAAGCTGAACTCTCAGCAATATGTTCACTGCAAAATACACTGGCACATAAATCTAAATCTCACACAAAGGGCTGGATTTTACCAAACCCTCGACATCGTGATCCGTGGTGGGGGCAGGCCTGAAGATGGCTCCGGATGAGGCCCGCCACACACCTCGATGCCAAGAGGGCCCAGCCCGATCCTCCCAGCGGCGGCAAGGCTCCATGGCGCTCACTCCCCTCCCCCCCCCCCCCCCCACCCCTGCCATTAGGCGACGGGACCACAATTTAAATATGCAAATGAATAAAATTAATGAATTTACATACACTTACCTCCAATCTTGAGGGCCTACCATGAACTTCGGCCTGGCTGCCAGCACTCCCACGCTTTCAGATCCCCGTCCGGGGAAACGTGGTGCCGCACTGGAGGGGAGGGGGGAGGAAATAAGTTTGTCAGTGCAGGGAGAGGGGGTAGAAACAGGGTCAAATAAAGGTAATGGGTGTAGGGGATGGATGGAAGGAAGGGTTGAACCTTAAACTTTGTGCAGTTTGGGGGGGGGAAAGTCAGATGGTAAAGGTAAGTTTTGGGGGTGAAGGGCAAATAGTTATTGTAATTGTTATTGGGGGTTGGAAAAGGGGCATTAGAATTTTATATATTTAATTTTGGGGGTTAGGACTTTAAAAATTTAAATTGGGCAGCGGAGCTGTCTGCCCTTTAAAAACGGCGCCAGCACCTTTGCACAGGCAGCTGACACCATTGCCGGGAATGGACAAACCCGCCCCCTCCACAAGATTGGGTGGGGGGAGCGGGCTACCCTGGCTATTTAAATGAGCTGCTGCGCTTGAGATTACGGTGGCTCTTTGCCGTGCGGGCTGCCAATTTTTGAGCTTGCTGCCGAGATTGGCGGCGGGCTCTTAAAATGCAGCCCAAAATTACTAATGACAACTTTTAACAAATTCTAACAAATAATTGATTCCTTAATGTGGTTCTAATATTAAATACTATAATACTAAACATACTTTAGCAGTGTCCAATCCCCTGCCGGTGACATCAGCCAGACAAAAAAAAAGCGTTTTCAACATTTGTGTAAGAAAATCGATTCAAGTAAATAGCTATATAAAGCAGTCACTAGCAGTGGCCAAATGGTCTTCCGTTGTGCTGAAACTTCGGGGAACATATTCATGAGCATGTCATCCTGTGGAATTTGCAATTAGCTGAAGTAGAAGAATTATTTTTCCTGCATTTTAAATGGTTATTTTCTTATAGAGACCCTTACAAATTATTTTATTCTGTCTCAGGACACACAGTTGGAAAGTCTCAGTACAGTTGATGAAGTTTTCAACTTTTAAAAGATAATATCGGGGATATGCATTATAGGTTAACTTTTAAAAGGAGAGCCTTTAATAGTTCAGATGCATAAATCTTTAAACATAGGAAGATATGTTCACAAAGCTGTTTTTAAAAAAAAAGGCAAATGTGGATTAGAGGTTTTACAAATAGAGGCAAAAAAGTAATGGTCAACTTATACAAATCATTAGTTAGAATATTGGGATAAAAATTCATTCTGACCTGTTTTCAGGATTATAACTAATGGCCTAGTTCCAGGGAGGGGGCTGATCACAGCTTACAGCAGCTCTCAAAAGTGCTGTGGAGCTGGTAGGAGCCCTCCTGATCCTCCTGGCTCCACAGGAAGGTAAGTTTAAAAAAAAATTCTTTCTGTTGCAACACTGCCAACAAAACCAACGCCAACAAATGTTGCTGAGTGGACCTTAAACAGGTGCTAGGCCTTTCATTCACATATGCAAGGGGCCGAATGCTTGTTTATAGAGGCTTCCCGAGATGCCTGAAAATCATCCAAGGCACTGGGCATCACTTTGCAAAATTGATCATCTTTGCCCCTGATTTCTGGACCGGTTTCTACCCCACTGTGTCCAGTTTGTGTGACCTACTTTAAGACGCCAAGGAAAAAGTACAGAAGAGATTTACAAAGATGATGCCAGGGATGAAAGACTTTATTTCTTAGGGGAGACTAGAGAAACCTGTGCCTTTATTCACTAGAACAGAGAAAGTTAAAGGACTATCTGATGGAAATGCTCCAAGTTATGAGGCATTTTGATCAGGTAAATTGGGAAAAACAACTTCCACCAGTCATTGAGTCAATCTTAAATTTGTGAAATTTGACTATCATTAAAGGAACAAAAGACAAGGTTAGTACAGTCAATGAACCACACTAGATTTTGTATTGGGAATCCCTCCTGCTAATTGTATCCATTGAGGCAGCAGTTCCTTATAGGTCCCACTCTCTGGAATTCCTTCCTTAAATCTCTCCAGCGTTCAACCACCCTCCCTTCCTTTAAGATCTTACTTAAAAATCTTTGAATAATACTTGGTTGTCTTCTAATGTCTCCTCTTTTGACTTGGCGTTCTTTTATTCTCATGCCTCTGTGCCTTTTCCTTCACTATTTAAAAGCAAGTTGTTGTTGTATAGGGTTGCAGCTCACCATAAAAGGGGAAGGTATGGCAGTAGCAGAAAAGTAGACCAGTAGTTCACAATGGAGGCATGTGGGCGAATGATGCTTACTGTCATGCTGAAAATTTGGGTGTCCTGCAACAAAAGCTGCACTGAAGGAGAGTACTTCTATTTGAGGCTAAAAGCCACCTTCCATTAAAAGCACAGATGTCAGCTGAATGGACGAAGGTTGCTGACCAAAACATTGCATTTATCCAGATCCCTCGTACTTGGCTGTAAATTGAAAAAAGTGTGCTGGTATCAGGAACAAGGCAAAAGTAAATGTGCTGCTCACTTTTGCATGCTTTTTTGTTAACATAAACCACGTCACATTGGGAATTCGGCACCCATTGGGAGATAAATTTTCTGCCCTTGTCCTTCTGGGTGGTAGAGGTCGTGGGTTTGGAAGGTGCTGTCAAAAGAATGTTGGTGAGTTGCTGCAGTGCATCTTGTAGATGGTACACACTGCGGCAACTGTGTGTCGGCAATGAAAGGAGTGAATGTTGAAGGTGGTGGATGGGGTGCCAATCAAGTGGGCTGCTTTGTCCTGGATGGTGTCAAGCTTCTTGCATGTTGTTGGAGCTGCACCCATCCAGGCAAGGGGAGAGTATCCCACTACACTCTTGAATTGTGCCTTGTAGATGGTGGACAGGCATTGGGGTGTCAGGAGGTGAGTTACTTGCTGCAGAATTCCTAGCCTCTGACCTGCTCGTGTAGCCACAGTATTTATGTGGCTGGTCCAGTTCAGTTTCTGGTCAATGTTAATCCCCAGGAGGTTGATGGTGGGGGATTCTGCAATGGTAATGCATTGATCATTAAGGGAGATGGTTAGATTCTCTCTTGTTAGAGATGTCATTGCCTGGCACTTGTGTGGCACGAATGTTACTTGCCACTTATTAGCCCAAGCCCGAATGTTGTCCAGGTCTTGCTGCATCTGGACATGGGCTGCTTCGGTATCTGAGAAGTCGCGAGTGGTACTGAACATTGTGTAATCATCAGCGAACATCCCCAGATCTGGCCTTATGATGTAGGGAAGGTCATTGATGAAGCAGCTGAAGATGGTTGGGCCTAGGATACTACCCTGAGGAACTCCTGCAGTGATGTCCTGGGACTGAGATGATTGACTGCAAACAACCACAACCATCTTCCTTTGTTCTAGGTATGTCATTGCCTGGCACTTGTGTTTTCCCCTGATTCCCATCAACTCCAGTTTTGCTAGGGCTCCTTGATGCCATACTCAATCAAATGCTGCCTTGATATCAAGGGCAGTCACGCTCATTTCACCTCTGGAGTTCAGCTCTTTTGTCCACATTTGGACCAAGGCTGAAATGAGGTCAGGAGCTGAGTGGCCCTGTTGGAACCCAGATTGAGTGTCAGTGAGCAGGTTATTGCTAAGCAAGTGCCATTTCATAGAACCATCGATGACCCCTTCCATCACTTTACTGATGATCGAGAGTGGACTGATGGGGCAGTAATTGGCCAGGTTGGATTTGCCCTGCTTTTTGTGTACAGGACATACTTGGGCAATTTTCCACATTCCCGGTAGGTGCAAGTGTTGTAGCTGTACTGGAACAGCTTGGCTAGGGGCGCGGCTAGTTCTGGAGCACAGGTCTTCAGTGCTATTGCCAGAATGTTGTCAGGGTATATAGCCTTTGCAGTATCCAGTGCCTTCAGCCGTTTCTTGATATAACGTGGACTGAATCAGATTGGCTGAAGACTGGCATCTGTAATGCTGGGGACCTCAGGAGGTGGCCAAGATGGATCATCCACTCGGCAGTTGTAGCTGAAGATGGTTGCAAATGCTTCAGCCTTGCCTTTTGCACTGATGTGCTGGGCTCCACCATTGCAGAGGATGGGGATGCTTGTGGAGCCTCCTCCTCCTGTTAGTTGTTGAATTGTCCACCACCATTCACAACTGGATGTGACAGGACTGCAAAGCTTAGCTCTGATCTGTTGGTTGTGGGATCACTTTGCCCTGTCTATTGCATGCAGCTTCCGCTGTTTGGTATGCACGTAGTACTGTGTTGTAGCTTCACCAGGCTGACACATCATTTTTAGGTGTGCCTGGCGCTGCTCCTGGCATGCCCATGCCCTCCTGCACTTTTTATTGAACGTGGGTTGGTCCCCCGGCTTGATGGTAATGGTAGAGTGGGGGATATGCCAGGCCATGAGGTTACAGATTGTGATTGAATACTGTTCTGCTGTTGCTGATGGCCCACAGAGCCTCACGGATTCCCAGTTTTGAGTTGCTGGATCTGTTCAAAATCTATCCCATTTAGCGTGGTGGTGGTCACTCATTTCAATACAGTCATGGACAGATTGGTGAGGACAAGGTCAGGTATATTTTTCCCTCTTGGTTTCCTCACCACCTGCCACAGACTAGGACTCGGCCTGCTCAGTCAGTCGTGGTGCTACCGAGCCACTCTTAGTGATGGACATTGCAGTCCCCAACCTAGCGTACATTCTGTGCCCTCAGTGCTTCTTCCAATTAATGTTCAACATGGAGAAACACTGATTCATCAGCAGAGGGGGGCCAGTAGGTGGTAATCAGCAGGAGGTTTCTTTGCCCATGTTTGACCTGATGCCAGAAGACTTCATGCAATCAGAAGTCAATGTTGAGGACTCCCAGGGCAACTCCCTCCCAACTATATACCACTGTGCTGCCTCCTCTAATGTGTCTGTCCTGCCGGTGGGCCAGGACATACTGGGGGATGGTGATGGTGGTGTCTGGGCCATTGTCTGTAAAGTATGGTTCCATGAGTATGACTATGTCAGGTTGTGCTTGACTAGTCTGTGGGACAGCTCTCCTAATTTTTCTATAAATACCGTGGCTACAAGAGCAGGTCAGAGGCTAGGAATCCTGGGTCGAGTAACTCACCTTCTGACTCCCCAAAGCCTGTCCACCATCTACAAGGCACAAGCCAGGAGTGTGATGGAATACTCTCCACTTGCCTGGATGGATGCGGCTCCAACAACGCTCAAGAAGCTCGACACCATCCAGGACAAAGCAACCTGCTTGATTGGCACTCCATCCAAAAACATTCACTCCCTCCACCACCAATGCACAGAGCAGCAGTGTGTACCATCTACAAAATGCAGTGCAGCAACTCACTGAGGCTGCTTCGACAGCACCTTCCAAACCCTTCTACCACCTAGGAGGACAAGGGCAGCAGATGCCGGGGAACACCACCACCTGCAAGTTCCCCTCCAAGCCACACACCATCCTGATTTGGAACTATATCACTGTTCCTTCACTGTCGCTGGGTCAAAATCCTGGCAGTCGCTTCCTAACAGCATTGTGAGTGTATCGACCCCACATGGTCTGCAGTGGTTCAAGAAGGCAGCTCACCACCACCTTCTCAAGGGCAATTAGGGATGGGAAATAAATGCTGGCCTAGCTAGCGACGCCCACATCCCATGAACAAATTAAAAAACAATTTTGACACAAGCCCCCCAGATGTTAGTAAGGAGGACTTTGCAGGTTCGACTGGGCTGGGTTTGCCATTGTTGTTTCCAATGTCTAGGTCAATGCCAGGTGGTCTGTCCAGTTTCATTCCTTTTCTTAGACTTTGTAGCAGTTTGATACAACTGAGTGGCTTGCTAGGCCATTTAAGAATCAACCACATTGTTGCAGGTCTGGAGTCACATGTTGGCCACACCAGGCAAGGATGGCAGATTTCCTCCCGTAAAGGACACTAGTGAACCAGATGGATCTTTACAACAATTGATAATAGTTTCATGCTCGCCATTAGACTAGCTTTTTAATTCCAGACTTAATCATTGAATTCAAATTTCACCAGCTGCTTTGGGGGGGATTCGAACCCATATCCCCAGAGCATTAGCCTAGGTATCTAGATTACTTATCCAGTGACATTACCACTATGCCACCAACTCCCCAAACTGTCTGAAATGGTAGATGTCTCCAGGGCTGATGTGGAAGGATTCAGTTGCATTTAAACTTGATGCTGTGCTAACCATCACTTCTAGGAGAAGAACCATCCCTGAACCAGATATACATGTCCAGTGCATCCCATTTTGGATTGGGGAGAATGATGATTGCCCTGCCCTGATGCCTCTCCATGTTATTGATGCATCTGAATTTGGCTATGCCTCTGATGTTGGCCGATTAATTTATAATGTCATCCATTGATAGCTGGGAAAAAGCAGAATATTGTCATTTGCACTTAAGTTTTAAATTCAAGATTTTAATTTTAATTCTGATTTTAATAAAAGATGTATGAGCCATCAAAACTTTAAAAAGTGTTCAATTAAACCTGACCTTTTATTAATCTAGATTTCTGACAACACCCTTACCATTTAGTTCAGTTCATACCAGCTGAACACAACTCTGTCCCACATTGAATGCAATGGGCAGTGTAAATGGCAGCACTGTTACAATCACTATCTGCTGGCATTTAGCTGTTGAATTGTGGGCTTCAGACAATTGGAGTGTTTTCACACTGGCTTTTTCTTCAGATTCAGTGACGCACTCATCAGCAGAAATTTTCTGCTGGAATTTGTGTGTGTAATATTTTTGAAATGTGGATTATAACATTTCATTTAAAAATTAAATAAATACCACACTGCATAGTGATTTAATGAATGTTCCAAAAGTATTATTTCCAACACTGCCCGATGATTCCCTGAAACCACTGCTGAACATCAGACCATGGTACTTTGTGAATGGAACTGTTAAAACATTTTGCTATCCAGTGAGACTGGCAGTTGGAATCTTAGGGTACTGTAATGTTATTACTTTCACGTTGATGGGCATTGACAACAAGATGGTAGCATAACTCCAGAATTGGGTTCCAATTCTAGTAAGTGACTCAGGTTCCAGTATGATTCTGGAAAACACCCAAGTGTAAGATTCCCTGCCAGAAGACATTCTCACATCACTTGAGATGGAGAACAAATGGGATACAACTCGAGTGCAGCGCACCACTAGACTTCCAATGTTGTGATAAAGCTGATGTACCTCCATACTGTTTCCTAATGTTAAAAATATCTATAGGGGAACTGGAGCTCTGTGCATGGTGGAAGAAACCCACAGTGTTCCCTGAATCTTGACAGATGCATTCCACAGGACCCGTCTCAGACGATTAGTGCAGTTTACAGCATTTTTCATGCTTAAATGTAGCCCTAAATTATGGAGTTTGCTGTGAAGGCTATCGATTAGTTTCTTTGGTGAGATGTTGGTGTAGACCTTGACGAATATCACTATAGTTATTGGGCAGTGATTTCCTCCAGTCACGATTTCAACAAAATTGTAAAAACATTCTAACAGAATGGAATAATGATTTTACTGGAAATAGGACTCAGAAGAGATGTTCCCCACTTCGGTTCCAAAATATTTTCCATTCTGAAGTCACAGTTTGGAATTTTCTGGGTATGATAATTGTGAAGAAAAGTATCAATACAGATTGTACCAGAAGGGAATTTAAAATAGATTTTGCACAAAGGCCTCATATTATAAACATTGCTATTGTATACTTGAGGCACTCATTATAAAGAATTCATTGAACACTTCGTATGGAAGCTTAGATCTAGAAAACCTGACATGAGGCGTGGGGATACTTTTGAACTTACTGCTGGAGTTGAAAGCTGGTATGATAGGTCTATCGCCCATTAATAGAAAGCAGACAATATTCCTTTTCATTGATATCAACGCCAGTTCTCACTCCAGCAGTAATTTGAAAGCTCCCCCCATTATTTCAGCCACCCAGTATCTGTATCACATACACCTAGGTCAGATATCACATGGGTAGATGCAGAATAAAGCTCCCCTATGCTCTACTCCAACAATTTACCTGAGCCTCCCCCTCCCTCAGAAGAGAAACCCATGCACAACCATACTGTGGTGTCTGAGTGAGATTGTCAAATAATGCTTTAGCTCCATAGCCAGTAAGAGCTAAACTCATGTCACTTCGGACAGTTGTAAGCAACAACCCCAGACTTCCATTACATCAGCCTGGGCTGAATTTGAACCCAGGTCCCAAAAGTGAAAGGCCAGTGTGTAACACATTACACCATGCAGGTTTCTCTATTTTTTACCTTCCAATTTTTATTTCCACTGAAGTGAAATAATGAACTCTCATGCAATGAAAATAACCATGATAATTGTAGAACATGTTCTGTTTTAAATGACAGAACAAGTAGCAGGATGTTGCATTGATGACCTCCAGTGTATTGAGGTCTTCCATGCATATGAAAGAAGATCAGCTTCATCTTCAATTCATTAATCACTGCTGAGTTCAGAATTAAACACATTCACGAATGCAGCCCACACTGTTGAACCATTTGTATTTCCTCCTTGAGTGAATTAAAACTTATCAGTGAAAGCACACTTACTCCTGTCAGGTGTCTCATATTTTTGGTTATGTTCTGTAAAGATAAACTGGAGTACTCTCAGTGACTGGGGCTGAGCTGAATGCTTTCATTAACATGCAGAGTTGGCATTTTGTTTCCTTCATTACACTAGTCAGTTATTATTGTTGCTTAATGACTGTAATGTCTCCAGCCTAGTATCGAAGTTACAGCACCTGGGCAATTTCAGTCCTTGACTCCTGACAATCTGGCCCACAAAACCAAGGCTGCAGTTCTCGTTCTGCTTTTATTTCTTACTCACTGATTAGTTCCGCTTTTTTTAAATTTATTCATGGGATATCAGCGTCATTGGCAAGACCAGCATGTATTGCCCATCCTTAATTGCCTTTGAGAAGCTGGTAGTGAGCCACCTTCTTGAACCGCTACAGTCCTTTGGTGTAGGTTCATCCACAGTGCTGTTAGGGAGGGAGTTCCAGGATTTTGACCCAGTGACAGTGAAGGAACAGTGATATAGTTCCAAGTCAGGATGGTGTGTGGCTTGGAGGGGAACTTGCAGGTGGTGGTGTTCCCATGCATCTGCTGCCCTTGTCCTTCCAGGTGGTCGAGGTTGCGCTTTTGGAAGGTACTGTTAAAGGGGCCTTGGTGAGTTTTCTGCAGTGCATCTTGTAGATGGTACATACTGCTGCAACTGTGCGTCAGTGGTGGAGAAAGTGAATGTATAAGGTGGTGGATGGGGTGCCAATCTAGCGAGCTGCTTTGTCCTGGATGGTATTGAGCTTCTTGAGTAGTGTTGGAGCTGCACCCATCCAGGCAAGTGGAGAGTATTCCATCACACTCCTGACTTATGCCTTGCTCTCTCCACCAACACCGCACCCCTGCAACCAATTCCCATTGACTTCAATTTTGCTAGGGCTCATTGATGCCACACTCGATCAAATGCTGCCTTGATGTTAAGGGTAGTCACTCTCACTTCACCTGTGGAATTCAAATTCAATTCTGGCACATGTTGCTTAATTTTATGGACCTGAAGATTTGAAAAGGGCTCTTTTTCGCACTGTTTTCTCATTAAAAAGGAAAAGTATAATTAGTTAATTTTGCATCTGGCGCATGTTGGTATGTCTGTATGACATGAAGTATTCTCATATTTCACTTTCATTAAAACACTTGAACACCTAGTTCACTTAACTCCGAAAAACTCCCCATTCATAAAAAGGATCCAATCATGTCCCTAAAAGGTAATTTTCCAAGTCCTTTGAATGGTCACGTTAGTTCCCCATCTGCTGTCTATGCTGGATAATTACCAGCGAGAATGGTGTTAAAACTAGGCGTAACCAGGAGATATATTGAACCTGTTATTTCCTGTCTTCCACCTAAAAAAGAGTGAAATTGATGTTTCTTTAAAAAGTCCTGGCGAATGAGCTTTCTGAAAAAGGTAAAAATGAACTGAGCTGCTGTGTTTGAGTTAATTCAACTATGGAACAGCTAAACTTTGCAACAAAGTACCTTCAATGGGAAATTTTCAGCAATTGTTACATTAACTGGTTCAGAGTTGGTGGAGGTGGAAGAAGGTAGCTAAGGAGTGTCAACTTCACCAGAGATTAATCACCCCTGTTATCAATGCGGGTTGCTGCACTTATCAGCACTTTAAGCAACTGAGCAGAACAGGGCTTAGGGAACTTAAAACAGATGAACAGAAAAATGCTTAAAACTTTCATGTTGTGCTCAGATTATATTTAATTCTCCCTCATTGTGTAGCTTTAATGCACAAGCAGGTGATGTACATAATTTTTACAGCTTGAATTGTAGTTACATACCCCAGCCTCCATGGACCTCGCTGACCACCACCTTAGGCTGAGCTCGGAGGTATGGAGCTTTATTGTACTGCTCACCCCTGAGCTCAGTGTCCTCGCCCCACATTTCATCTATCGCTGCAGCCACATTCTTTCATTTCCATAACACACCCTTCTGCCACCAAAACTCTGATTCATGCCTTTATTATCTCAAATTTCTCAAACGCTCACCTTGCGCTCAACGCTCATCCAAAACACTGCAGTGTACATTCTTACCACAACTCCCAAGGCCAACATTTTCATCACCTTTGTCTTTGACAACCCTACTGGTTCCTCATGCTGCAGTGAATTGACATGAGGAACCTTGTTCTCACGTCTGAATCTTTCACCGCCTCAGCAACCTTCTCCACCCATACAACCCTGCATGCATCATCCCATCCTCGTGAAACCAGCCTGTTTCTTTTTCCCACTCCACCATCACTGGCTGCTCCTTCAGTCCATACCCCCTCACCATCTGGAATGCTTTTCTCCAGTAGCTCTGCCTTATGCCCTCATTCCTTCTTAAATACCATCAAAAGCCTCTGTGAGACCTCCTTCCCCTGAATTGTGCTTTCAGCCCTTCTCTTGGCCTTCCTTTTTTGCCTTTCCCGCTCCTGTTTGGTGTCTGCTATTTTTCCACTACTGTAAAGCATTGAGATATCAGTGTGAATGTGAGCAGCACTAGAGAGATGCAACTTTTAAGGAACATTTTGTAAGGAATGTTTTACATCTTTGTGTGCAATATGCTGCATAATGAGATCAATCAAATGAGTGCTCGTATGAAACACTTAATCAATTTAGCTTCTAATTGAGCTGTAATGAATGCAAGGCAATCTAGTAAACCTGATTTTCCTCTCTGTCTCTAGTGACTGGTTTTCCATACCCAGGAGCTGGAGCAGCTGTGGCCTACAGAGGAGCTCATTTACGGGGGCGAGGTCGCGCTGTTTACAACACCTTCCGCGCTGCACCCCCACCACCACCTATCCCCACATATGGAGCGTAAGTATCAGTACAAAACTGGCAGCGTTCCAGACTTGGCAGATCCTTTTATTTTATGGCTCATTATCGAGTGCCCAGTGCAAAATGCTTTCTAAGAATTTAATTTCCTTAGATGTATATGAAATAATAGATTTACAGTGAGAGCTGTTTTGGACTTGTTCTGTGAGCGTTAAGATTAGACCCTCATTTTAAATTCAATCCCTGCTGTTTTGTGTGGTATTAGAATATAGTATTGCCAGCCATGGCATGTGATGTACTATATATCTGCATTTGTCCTCTGATGCCATGGGGATGGCATTATCTTCCTTTATGCTGTTTCACCAGTGAATAATTTACTATAGATGACAGACAAATTCTCTAAGCAGCAAGTATTTGATTCAACTAAAGAACATCCACTTTTGTGTTGTTCTGCTCTTGTCTATGTAAGCTCTTTTACTTTGAAGCAGTAAAACGTAATGGGAAATTTGACACATCTGTTGGGAAAGGTTTCCACAGTACACTAAGTGTGGTGAAATTGTAAACCCATTTGTCAAGATTTGGGCTTACAATTTTGTTACACTTAATACAAAAATCTTCCTTCTTCCCCACTCCAATCATTAACCTAGGTCTTGGCCCTGTAGTTAAATTCCGTGTAATTTAGTGGCTATAATAGTTCACTTTCCCAGTTGTTGTGGCCTTTCAGAGCTATACAACCTTTCAAGGAGTGTTTCCTAATTTTAAAAAAAATATAGGCAATAAATGTTACTACTAATAAAAAAAAAAGCTGGTAGAAAAATACTTCAAATGATGCTGTAACAAAGTGAAAGTGAGCCACTACAACATGGTTAATGTGAGAAATAGAGGGCAAATTTGCTTTTGAAAGATTATTTGTTTTACGCAGCAGAGATGCATAATTGGATTGCATTTTAATTAAAGTTTTAATAGGAAAATTATTTGTCCTCAATTTATGTTTGAAGTTCCTATTTTTCATGACAAATGTCGTTAATTATTCTCTTCCACCCTCCCCCTGCATCTGCCATGAATTGCACTAATTATCAGTAGGAAAATAGAAATTATCCCTTTTCAACCTTACACTGCAGCATTTTGCAGATTGTCTCGAGCAAGGGTCACATATATTAGCTTAATTTTTTTGTTCTCTCTGTTTACTTACATTAGCAGAAAGGTGAATACAAGGTGTGAAGTCAGTTTGGCCACTGTTTTGTTTCATAGCTTTATCATGACCATTACAAAATGGAGGAATGTAGACACTAATGTGCCTTTTCTTCAAAGGATACACGCTTCCAATCTATACTTTATAACTCCATTAATGGATTGTTTTACTTGTAATCAACTAGATACTTATTCTCGTTGATTTAGATATGACTTAATTGAAAGCTGCAAATTAAAGTATGGACAGCCAATTTCACCAGATCCCCAGTGTGTTTGTAATCAGTAAACAGGTAATCTAGTAGTTTGCATCCTATAACTAGACCATTAGCTCTGGCCTCCCTTGTATCTGAGTAGCTAGGAATTTGCTTTCACTCTGAAGACTAGTTGTTGTTACTCAAACTGAGTAATTTGACAGGATTGGCAAGCTCAACAGAAAAGGCTCACAAAAATGCAAGGTGAAGTGGAAATCCTGCAAATTGGGAGAGCTATTAAAAGCAATAAAGGGATACAAAGAAAGTAATAAAAGCTATAAAAAGGGAATATGAAAAACTTGCAAGGGATGTCAAAGGTAACAGAAAAAGGTTTTATAACTATATTAAGAAATGGAGAGTGACAAAGACAGAAGCAGGTGAGAATATAATGGACAAGAAAGAAAGTAGCAGACTAGCTAAATGAGTACCTTGTATCCTTTTTCACAGGAGAAGAGAACACAATAGCAACAGTACAAGGAAATTTAAAAATAAGTCAAAGAGTGGAGCTTAATGAATTTAATATATGTAAAGAAAAGTTTAATGGAGAAAATAATGGGATTTAAGATACACACGTTTTTAGGAGCTGTTAATTTCCACCCCAGATTATTAAAACAAATAGATGAAGAAATTAGTCACAATTTTCCAAAGCCACGCAACAGTCCAGAACTTACTGCGTGGGGACAAACAGGCCACGTACAAGAAGCAGTCCCTTTAAGAAGTGTGTATGTGTGTCTGCACAGCAACCTTACAGGGACCATGCAGTGCAATAAATGGGCCACACACGGCAAAAGGAAAATAAAGGGAGCATTGCTATCGACTCCTTTAAGCATCTTAAACATCTCAATTAGATCAGCCCTTAATCTTCTATACTTAATGACTTGTATGAAGGAATTGAGAGTTGTATATGCACGCTTGAGGATGACACTTAGTTTGGTAAGGCAATATGTTCTGAATGGACAGAGGGCATTCTGAAGGGGGAGGGTGAACAGCCAGAGGTTGTGGTACACATTTGTACCAACGACATAGGCAGGAAGAGTGATGAGATCCTGCAGGGGGAGTTTAGGGAGTTAGGTAGTAAGTTAAAAAACAGGACCTCTAGGGTTGTAATCTCTGGATTACTCCCTGTGCCACGTGCCAGTGAGGCTAGAAATAGGAAGATAGTGCAGCTAAACACGTGGCTGAGCAGCTAGTGTAGAAGGGAGGGTTTCAGATATCTGGACCATTGGGCTCTCTTCAGGGACAGATGGGACCTGTACAAGAAGGACGGGTTGCATCTAAACTGGAAGGGCACTAATATCCTGGCTGCAAGGTTTGCTAGCGTCACTCGGGAGGGTTTAAACTAGTGTGGCAGGGGGGTGGGAACCAGAGCAGTCAGACAGCTAGTGAAGTAAATGAGGAGGACATAGTAAATAATGCCAGTAGGACTGAGAGGAAGAGCAGGCAGGGAGATGTTGCTGAGCACAGCGGAACTGGTGGTCTGAAGTGCGTTTGTTTCAATGCGAGAAGTATAACAGGTAAGGTAGATGAACTTGGAGCTTGGATTAGTACTTGGAAATATGATGTTGTTGCTATTACAGAGACTTGGTTGAGGGAAGGGCAGGATTGGCAGCTAAATGTTCCAGGCTTTAGAAGCTTCAGGCGGGATAGAGGGGGATGTAAAAGGGGTGGGGGAGTTGCATTACTGGTTAAGGAGAATATCACAACTGTACTGCGGGAGGACACCTCAGAGAGGTCATGCAGCGAGGCAATATGGGTGGAGCTCAGGAATAGGAAGGGTGCAGTCACGATGTTGGGGGTTTACTACAGGCCTCCCAACAGCCAGTAGGAGGTAGAGGGGCAGAAATGTAGACAGATTTTGGAAAGATGTAAAGGTAACAGGGTTGTAGTGGTGGGTGATTTTAACTTCCCCAATATTGACTGGGACTCACTTAGTGCTAGGGGCTTGGATGGGGCAGAATTTGTGAGGAGCATCCAGGAGGGCTTCTTGAAACAGTATGTAGATAGTCCAACTAGGGATGGGGCCATTCTGGACCTGGTATTGGGGAATGAGCCCGGCCAGATGGTCGAAGTTTCAGTGGGGGAGCATTTCGGGAGCAGTGACCATAATTCCATAAGTTTTAAGGTACTTGTGGATAAGGATAAGAGTAGTCCTCGGGTGAAGGTGCAAAATTGGGGGAAGGCTAATTATAACAATATTAGGCAGGAACTGAAGAATTTAGATTGGGGGCGGCTGTTTGAGGGTAAATCAACATCTGACGTGTGGGAGTCTTTCAAACGTCAGCTGATTAGAATCCAGGACCAGCATGTTCCTGTGAGGAAGAAAGACAAGTTTGGCAAGTTTCGGGAAGCTTGGATAACACGGGATATTGTGAGCCTAGGCAAAAAGAAAAAGGAAGCATTTGTAAGGGCTGGAAGGCTAGGAACAGATGAAGCACTTGAGGAATATAAAGACAGTAGGAAGGAACGTAAGCAAGGAGTTAGGAGGGCTAAAAGGGGTCATGAAAAGTCATTGGCAAACAGGATTAAGGAAAATCCCAAGGCTTTTTATACATATATAAAGAGCAAGAGGGTAACCAGGGAAAGGGTTGGCCCACTCAAGGACAGAGATGGGAATCTATGCGTGGAGCCAGAGGAAATGGGTGAGGTGCTAAATGAGTACTTTGCATCCGTATTCACCAAGGAGAAGGACTTGGTGGATGATGAGCCGAGGGAAGGGAGTGCAGATAGTCTCAGTCATCTCATTATCAAAAAGGAGGAGGTGTTGGGTGTCTTGCAAAGCATTAAGGTAGATAAGCCCCCAGGGCCTGATGGGATCTACCCTAGAATACTGAGGGAGGCAAGGGAAGAAATTGCTGGGGCCTTGACAGAAATCTTTGCATTCTCATTGGCTACAGGTGAGGTCCCAGAGGACTGGAGAATAGCCAATGTTGTGCCTTTGTTTAAGAAGGGTGGCAAGGATAATCCAGGAAATTATAGGCCGGTGAGCCTTACGTCAGTGGTAGGGAAACTATTAGAGAGGATTCTTCGGTACAGGATTTACTCCCATTTGGAAACAAACGAACTTATTAGTGAGAGGCAGCATGGTTTTGTGAAGGGGAGGTCGTGTCTTCCTAATTTGATTGAGTTTTTTGAGGAAGTGACGAAGATGATTGATGAGGGAAGGGCGGTGGATGTTGTCTATATGGACTTTAGTAAAGCCTTTGACAAGGTCCCGCATGGCAGACTGGTGCAAAAGGTGAAGTCACACGGGATCAGAAGTGAGCTGGCAAGATGGATACAGAACTGGCTCAGTCACAGAAGACAGAGGGTAACAGTGGATGGGTGTTTTTCTGAATGGAGGGATGTGACTAGTGGTGTTCCGCAGGGATCAGTGCTGGGACCTTTGCTGTTTGTAGTATATATAAATGATTTGGAAGAAAATGTAGCAGGTCTGATTAGTAAGTTTGCGGACGACACAAAGTTTGTTGAATTGCGGATAATGATGAGGATTGTCAGAGGATACAGCAGGATATAGATCGGTTGGAGACTTGGGCGGAGAAATGGCAGATGGGAGTTTAATCCGGACAAATGTGAGGTAATGCATTTTGGAAGGTCTAATGCAGGTGGGAGGTATACAGTAAATGGCAGAACCCTTAGGAGTATTGACAGGCAGAGAGATCTGGGCGTACAGGTCCACAGGTCACTGAAAGTGGCAACGCAGGTGGATAAGGTGGTCAAGAAGGCATACGGCATGCTTGCCTTCATCGGTCGGGGCATAGAGTATGAAAATTGGCTAGTCATGTTGCAGCTGTACAGAACCTTAGTTAGGCCACACTTAGAATATTGCGTGCAATTCTGGTCGCCACACTACCAGAAGGACGTGGAGGCTTTGGAGAGGGTACAGAGGAGGTTTACCAGGATGTTGCCTGGTCTGGAGGGCATTAGCTATGAGGAGAGGTTGGAAAAACTCGGATTGTTTTCACTGGAACGACGGAAGTGGAGGGGCGACATGATAGAGGTTTACAAAGTTCTGAGCGGCATGGACAGAGTGGATAGTCAGAAGCATTTTCCCAGGGTGAAAGAGTCAGTTACTAGGGGACATCGGTTTAAGGTGTGAGGGGCAAAGTTTAGAGGGGATGTGCGAGGCAAGTTTTTTACACAGAGGGTGGTGAGTGCCTGGAACTTGCTGCCAGGGGAGGTGGTGGAAGCAGATACGATAGCGACGTTTAAGAGACATCTTGACAAATATATGAATAGGGATATGGGCCCCGAAAGTGCAGAAGGTGTTAGTTTAGGCAGGCATCAAGATCGGCGCAGGCTTGGAGGGCCGAATGGCCTGTTCCTGTGCTGTACTGTTCTTTGTTCTTTGTAAATGGGTGCAGGAATGGAGTTCAATATGGAGAAGTGTGAGGTCATCCACTCTCAAATTGTGAAAGACAAATCAGAATTTTTTTTAGTGCTGAGAGACTAAGGGCTGTGATGGGACAAAGGATTTAGGTCTTCATGTACACAAATCACTACAAGTGAGTGCACAGGCATAAAAGTAATTAAAAAGGCTAATGGAGTGTTGGCCTTTATCTCAAGGAGGTTGAAATTCAAAAGCGTACAGAGTCTTGTCAGACCCCTTCTGTGGTAGTATGTTCAGTATTGTATGTCACAGCTCTGGAATGATATAGTGGCCTTGCAGAGGGCGGTGGGGTAGGGTTGGGGAGGGGATTTGGGTGGTGGGGTGGTGGTGGGTAGTGGGGTACGGCACAGATTCACCAAAATGAAATTCTTAACGTGTTAAATTATGTGGACAGATGGCATATGGTTGATTTAGGAGTTTAGGAGTGAATTAATCAGGATGTATAAAATGATAAAGGGATTTGATTGGATATATACAGAGAAAATATTTCCTCTGATGGAGGAATCCATAACAAGGGGATATAATCCTAAAATTAGAACTCAGCCGAGAAGGACTGAAACCAAAAAACACTTTTTTTTACACAAAGGGTAGTGGAAATCTGGAACTCTTTGGAATAAAGGTCAGTAAATAAAGTTGAGGTACATATCAGCCATGTTCTAATTGAATGTGGAACAGACTGGAGGGGCTGAATGGCCTACTGCTATGTTCCTATAGCATTTTGTGTAAAATTCCACATTTTAAGTGCCAGGTTGGATTCCACTGACCGAGTGATAAAAACATAGTTATCTCATGTAGTTAAACTATTTTTAAAGCACAACATTATCATTTCAGGTGATTGTTCCTCTGTTTTTTTCCCGAGAAATTAAATTATACAATTCTCTTTAAAAAAAAAATTTAAATCCACATATGGACAAATTCTCGTTAGGTTTGCTAATCTCACATACCGTATCTTCTGAAAGGAAAACAAGACGAACATTTTTTTTTAAATCAGCTGTCACCAGGGGATAAAAAGAAGTGTAAATGTACATCAGCTCCATCAAATTTCTTAAGATCATCTTATATCTATTATTGATGCTTCATATATAATCTAACATATGACAAAATCTGTACAGAAAATCATTAGTAGCTGAGCTACCCAAATAATATATTCCTAGCACCATGTCTTCGGAGTTCAACTTTCAGTCAACAATTTGTTATTAGTAAATGAGTGCTTCGTATATTCCTGTCGTACACAGTGAGCTACATTTTGACCTTGTTTGTGGCACACATCCTCTCTACATTAGCTTTAAACATCAAGCGGCAAAAAGCAAGTCCTCGGTATAGAGAAGTACAAATTTACCAGCAGGGATCCTCATCCAGCCAGGAAGTCAGGACAGTTTGAATAGCATCAATCCTGCAATACAAGATGAGAACACTTTCTAGTCCTCTCTCACTGGCAAAGCATCATGCTACTGTAAAATCTCCATTGAGCAGCATAGCTGTGAATTAGTGCAACCTACCCAAGATTTATAGGGTTTTTTGGGGGGTAGGAAAAGCCATGATTAAAAGGTACCTTCAGGCACTAAGGATTAAGCTGTGGCTTTTGTATGAAAACTTCAGAAAACTTGCCATTGTGCACTGTAACCATAAGAGCACAAGTTCCTGCACAGCCTAGAGAATGTCATTTTCTCGTCAAGAGCTGCCAAAATGAGAGCTTTGTGTAGTTGGTTATCACAACCATAACAGGTTGAAAACTATATATAAAAATCTCAGTTACTTGATCATTTCAAACTCTACATGCCTTCTGGGGACTGTATACATTAAGGAGGGTTCAATTTGACAAAGAAATTCACGTATTGTTGGCTTGGTGTGAATGTAGCATGGACGCTGCAGCTAGTGGGTTTGCTTATTAGTGGAGTACTGTCCTATGATCATACCCAGGTTTTATGGGAGATGTTTAATAATCAAATACGCATAAGATAATTCATGATGCTTCCTATTTTTTGCAGAGTTGTGTATCAGGATGGGTTTTATGGGGCAGAAATTTACGTAAGTATTGATTTAAAATCAAATCATTTTCAACTGATGAGCACAAAGCACTCACCTGACTTTTGTCTGTATTTGAAGGTGTACAATTAAGATTGAAACGTGGTCTAGTCTTATGGCAGAAATTGAATGCACTTATTGGAATTCCTTTAGATATGTACGTTGGTGCTAAACCATTCAAACATTTAGACATTGATAGGTCAAAAAGAAATAGTCAATACCCCCTTGGAGAGGCAGGTCTTTGATCAGTGTTAAAGCAGACCATGGTTCTTAATTTCTTTTTTTTCTCTTTGGCCTCCTTATCTCAAGAGACAATGGGTAAGCGCCTGTCAGTGGTGTGTGAAGCAGCGCCTGGAGTGGCTATAAAGGCCAATTCTAGAGTGACAGGCTCTTCCACAGGTGCTGCAGAAAAATTTGATTGTCAGGGCTGTTACACAGTTGGCTCTTCCCTTGCGCCTCTCTTTTTTCCTGCCAACTGCTAAGTCTCTTCGACTCGCCACACTTTAGCCCCGCCTTTATGGCTGTCCGCCAGCTCTGGCGAACGCTGGCAACTGACTCCCACGACTTGTGATCAATGTCACAGGATGTCATGTCGGGTTTGCAGACGTCTTTAAAGCGGAGACATGGATGGCCGATGGGTCTGATACCAGTAGCGAGCTCGCTGTACAATGTGTCTTTGGGGATCCTGCCATCTTCCATGCGGCTCACATGGCCAAGCCATCTCAAGCGCCGCTGACTCAGTAGTGTGCATAAGCTGGGGATGTTCTTAATTGGAAACAGATTTAACAGATCTGATGATAAAAATTATACTATTGCTCTAATGTAGATTTGGTTTGGCAAGGACACAATTAAATTAGAGTACTCGAAATCCAGCAGTAACAAATATTGAAAACCCCGTGATATCTAACAGTTATCAAAATGAGAGTGAACCATTTTGAACAAATTTAGCTTATTAAATAATTATTGAGTACATTTGCTGGATGAGAAAATTAAAGTCAAACTAAATAAATCCTCAAATAATCTAAAGAACATTTAAAACCTGATAGTTATAAGTTGGAACTTGAGTCACCACAGTTTTTTTTTGTAATAATGAGATGAGATTGCTGACTTAATTTTAACTTTAATAAAAGAATTTCAGCAAAGCCATTTCTTGGTAACAGCCAGTTCCAAGAGTAGTGCAGACAAGAGCTCAACAATGAAAGATTCTCATAATATGGCAAATTCATCCCTGGATATAAATAGCCCTACTTGGCAGCAATCTTCCACCAGGTTAGCAGTACATTGAATAATAAAGTACCACAAATTACTCCCAAACTTGACCAAAGAAGAGCAGATAATATCTCTAAATTCTCTCAAGGCTGATACTAAATGGTTGCAGATTCTCAAATAAAGGATTACAGATGATTGTGACATGGCATAAAAGGTTATTCAACCACGAAGTTAACTACAGCAATTTATCTTCAGAATACTTCTACTCTGGGTCCTGTAGTACAAATATCATGATCCAACTATCCTGCTGACACTGTGGTCACAGTGAGAAAGCTGACATTAGATACAAGTTCAGGGTGCATGCACCAACAGACATTAGATAGATCCCAGTAGGCAGATGTCAGATGTGATTGTTATCTCAATTGGTTTTTGGATCACCTTGAAGTCAGTGATAATTCTGAAGAATTCAATTAATGTTGCTATGGGGCTGTCTGTACACTCCCTATAAAATGGTACTGGACTTGATGGTACTTTTGGGTAAGGTTTTGGACTAGCTTTACACCAGGCTACATCTGCCTCAAGTATTAAGGCGAACAGTTTAGAATCTGGGTTGGATTTAGATTTGGCAACGTTTCTAGTGTAAGTAGGTGAGAACTGTTAATGTTGATATTTATATTTGAATCTGTACTGATTCCGAGTCCATTTGATTCAACAAGCTCCTCTGATTACTGAGATACTGGGGTAGATTTTCCTGTTTCTGCACCTGTGCTTGGGCTGATTGGAATATGTGGGTGCAACAAATAAAGGAAAATCAATTGCCAGTAATGAAGGCAGCCCTGTTCGAAATACGATCCTCCCCATTTGATTTTCTTCCATTCACTGCACTAGGCAATCCAATATTCCCAGGCACAGGAGCAGGAAACACTGGCCCATGATGTTTTTTGAATGCAATAGCCTCGACTCAGGAAGGTTGATCATTGTAGCGCCCTGTGTCTTTTTATGCCCTTCTTCACAGATTTCAAGAAACCTTCACCATCTTATTTTACTGGTGGAAGAATTTGAAAATGTCTACCAGAAATTGATGATCCATCTTTCTAGCAGAATTGCAATTATTTTTCAAAAAGCTTTTAATTATCTGGTTATTAAATCTTTTTACCTTCATTTTTCTTGGTTTGTTTGATTGCCTCATTGTTGTTTATTTAGCCATGACCAGAGCACCAAACTCCACGAGCAAAACTGTCTTATTGGGTGTAAAAGGTAACAGACAGCTTTCAGAATCCAGCTATAGGCGGCAGTGGCTGCTGGTGACTGAGACACTGAGATCCACAACAGCTGCAGAAGCTTTTCTGTCATCTTTGCCTTTTACTTTCCTGTCACAGGCAGCCTTATTCTACGTAATCTTCTTGGAATCATGGATCCTGGGGCATTTTACTGTGATTATGCATCAAGTATATGTAATTAAAACACATTATTACCATGGGCTAAAAAAAAATACATGATTAGCTAAAGAACCATCTTCTGTAAGAAAATAGTGCTCATTGTTGCTTACTAATTGACATGGGGTGGCTGGGAGAGGACTACAGACTTCTGTGGGTGACACCAGTGAAAAATAGGACAAGGATTACTGGCTGACTATGCCACATAGCATAGTCTCTAGCTTGCACAAAATGAGTCAAAAATGACCAGTTTTAAATAAATATTGTGCAGGGGTATAATGAAAATCATATTTTTTTTAAGTTTCTGGTCCATTAGGTAAACCACTGCCTTCCATTGCAGCCAATATTTGTACTATAATGGTTTTCATGAAAATAAGCAGCCTCGGGCTGCACTGCAGCATGATATCCCAAAGGGGCCCCATTCACATAGAGGCTGCCTCTAGCAAGCTCATGCACCAAGTTGAGTTCCTTCGCTACCATCAGCATTAAAGAGATCCTCACATTTCCATGTTGTAAAACATCACCTAAAACATCAAATTAGCAGTTGTAAACAAATTAATTAAACAAGAACTGAAGCTTCTAGTTTAAACTACATAATGACAGATTCTGGGAGCAAACGGGTGGACTTTTCTGTGTATTGCACCCAAGAGACACACATAATCAGGGCATAAAGTAGATACCTGACGTAAAATAGCGAGGAAATTCAGGTGCAAATGTGTAGCGCACTTAATTACCATACTTCCAAATTTCCTCACTCATTTATATTTGCTTTATGCATTGATTACATGTGTCTCTGGGTGAAAATACACAGCACCTTGGCTCATTATAATGGCTTCACCCTCAGTCTAATTTCTTGCAATTTTGGTGGTTCAGAACAGGTTTAAAATGATTCCTAGAATTTTAGGCACAGCAGGAAACAAAATTTTATTTCTGATATTTTGTAGCATTTTTAATAATCTATCCTCATTGAGAGCTGCCCTGCATTTTGTTTTTTTGAATGTATTTTATGGAATCTGTATGAGTGACATTAAAAATTGGAAAGCTTCCCCAATTGCAGCTTCTTAAACAAGCTGAGCCTAATGTCCGTGACTAATGGTTAGATGGATTCAAACTTGAATTTTTATTCCTAAAGAAATATGATCTGTGTTCTGTGCTTCCCGCAGGCTCCAATTGTTTGCTCTGATTTACATCCATTTTTACAATCCGCCATATGCAAATAAGATTGGCATGAAATGTAGGTGCAGACACGCTGGGCCAAATGGCCGCCTTCTATGCTGTATCATTCATTGAGTCGATGAAACTGACATCAGCAAAATGGGTGCACAAATGGGCATAATTTCAGGAATAATTTCCTGATTACACCCCCAAGGGAAATTTCCCCCCAAGATTTCCACCCTTCTAAGCATTGCAGAATCAAGTCCAACTTTTTTTCATATGGTTGCCTATGTATCAATGAATGAAACAGTTGGAATTTATTGATTAGATTTTGATCATTAATCTTTAGCCACACCCGCTCTGAACAACAGGACTTTAGTATTTGCAAGCATTCTCGGGTTTTTAATGTACAGTTGTGCAGAAGTGGGTCTGGAACTTCCTCTGTGGGTGCAACCTGGAAGTTAAACCGGAAAATACATCCATTCTACCGATGTCAAGTTACACTCAAATTTCCCGTGAATCTCATTAGAACACGCCCGAATGAAAAATGAATGTAAATCAGTGTAAACAATCAAGGCCCAAGAAAAGCATTAAAGCTATACCATGGTATGTAAATTACAGTTTCAACTCATTCAAACATCATTCATGCCCATTAGGTACATGTTTAAAAACCTGCAATCGGGAAGCTTTCAGATTTTTAATATCACTTGTATATTTGTGCCATATAAATGCATTCAAGAAACAGAAAATACGGAGTAAGTTTCAGTGCGGATAAATTTTTAAAAGTACACTCAAAAAATTGTAACAAACACTAAAAAAATTACTTTTCCTGCTGCACCTGAAAATCTGCTCATAATTTGAAGAGGGCAAGCGCAGTTGCAGGAAATTTATACAGCAGGCTGTGTTACTTGGGGACACAACCAGTTTTATGGGCAGAGATTCATTCAAGTGGAGGGATCAAAAGATGCTCATAAAAGACCAAGGAAATCTGGGTGTATTTTATTTGCGTGCATGATTGACTTATGCCCAAAATTCTGCAGTCTTTTGTGCCTCAGTTGCACATGTTTTGTGCTGTAAATACAGAGGAAGTTCAAGGCCATGAAGGTTAACTTTATATTTTATGTTGTAAGTTATTTATTTGCTCTGTAATCCACCTCACCCCCCCGCAACCCCCCCCCCCCCCCCCACCCCCCACCCCACCACCACCTCTATCCTCACTAACATTTTGGCAAGCACTTCTGCCATTTACTCAGAGACCTTGCACACCATTACATCATACTAGTTTGCTCTCAAACTATAAGTGTGCACCAGATGGTTATTCTTGGGAGCCAAAAAGCAGGATCAACCATAATCTAACTGAATGGCAGAGCAGGCCTGAAGTGCTAAATGGCCTATTCCACTTCCTTTTGTTTCTGGGGTAGACAAACCACCAGTGAGCATTTTGGAACACGTCATTGTAAATGGGATTTAATGGGAAAGGAATTCTTAAAACATCAGTGTCACTGTAATCAGAATAGCTCTTTAAAAATGTGAACACATACGGAGAACCAGATGACATAAAGCTGTTCCCTGGCCACTGTGAACTGGATTAGAACATCCAAAGGTCTCCTCTTTTTGGTGGCTAATTAGGGTAGAGTGAATTGACTTTTGACGTATTCCATCCAATTCCTATAGAAAGGAGCCCACAGCAACAAACTACCTCCAAATGAAACATTAATTGGTGCTGTAACAAATAAAACTCAACTTTTTTTGGACAAGTTGTAATTTAAACAGCAACCCCTTACATGCAAGAGAAAGCAGCAGCTATGTGTGTTTTGTGCCAGGGTCTGGACCCAGATTATCAGTGTACAAAATGAAAATTGTCACAGATTTATTGGCTGCAGTAGATTGT
Source organism: Heterodontus francisci (assembly GCF_036365525.1). Lineage (NCBI taxonomy): Eukaryota > Metazoa > Chordata > Chondrichthyes > Heterodontiformes > Heterodontidae > Heterodontus > Heterodontus francisci. The sequence continues at coordinate 46,602,696 of NC_090396.1, forward strand.
GAAGAAACAACCATTAACCTTCGGGAGGAGGGCCGCTGTTTAGGAATCGTTTAAGATCCTTGTGAAAGGTTTATGAGAGATTTATTTGAAGAGCTGTATAATTGAAACTATCTGCAGGATGATTTCTCTTACCTTTTAATTTAATTTCTAGGTTAATATTTTTAAAAATCCCATCTGAATGTTAATGAGCCTAAAACTCCCATAAGGGGGAGGGAGGGGATGACTTTATTAGATAGGCAGCCCTCAGTGGACCCAACAATACCCAGTTCCATTCATTCACTTGCTGTTTAAAAAGTGAATGAGATGGCACAATGCCAGGGGCCCAGGCTGCAGTCCCTGAGTTTTAATTAACATTGTGCTTTGCACAGTATCTGAGGGGTTTAACAGTATTGAGGTTTCAGATCGATCTGTCACTGCCAGGCTCTCTGCATCCTCTATCGAAATCTCTGCAGTGCCTGATTCCCATTCCGAACACACCGCTGCGACACGAAACACTTCACCAGCCCACCTGCTTTCCCAGAGCTTCAGCATTGCAGCCCATGCAGGCCCATTCACCCATTACCGGTGCGAACACATAGCCCAGTTGTTACCTTTAGTGCCTCCCGGCATCTGGAAGTATATCATGAAATGTTACCGTTCCCTTAATTCAAAATAATGGAAGACACTTCGTTATTGGGATGTCTTCTCAGCCACCAATCAATTCCCAATGTATTCAAATCACTACTAATGCAATTCAGGAGTACACTGATAAATGGGAAGATTTTATTTTCAACAAATATCCCAATTAACAGCTTTGAGTGGTCCCAGTAAAGCACAGAAAACCCCAAGTCACAAAATGAGATGGGAAGAAACTGAACTCAGACACCGTGCCTTCCCTACAGTTGACAATGAGCATGTTACTCCCTTGGCTGTTTTCACTGATTTTGGTAAGGCTGGTTGATTTGTTGTCAAATGTCTTCAGTAATATCCTGCTAAGCTGTGACCAGAATTGGGAGGACAGATGCTGTGGTGTCTCGACCATTGTAAAGCTGACAGAAACAGGATTTGTAACAGTGCCACAAAACATTTAAATTGTTTTCTTTTGACTGGTGTTAGCAATTAGTGTATTGGAGAGGGCAAGATGGATAGTTCCAGGGCATGTCAAACTCCAGTGTGGCATTTATGAAAACATCCATGTGTTACTTAACTGCAGCTTAGATTGAGCAGTGAGCGGTACAACCAAATCCATAACATCATTCTTTTAAAATGAATGATGGAAAAGCATTTGAAAACTTGACTTCCATTTCTGAATGAACCACAAATCAAACAACCACTAAAAGATCTTTGAAACTTTTCAAAAAGCAGATATTGTGCACTTTTCGTGTAACCCTATCTGAAAGCATTTAGAGTGCTAAGATTTGATTCAACAAACCCAAAGCCTCACACAGAAAAACAGTAATAATTAGAAAAACCCCAAATAATTAACAAAGGAAATTATTCCTTGACACTAGATTTCTAATTCTACGTGTTTACACAGGGCTGAATTTTGCTGCTTACCGAGAAGTCCCACCACTGGATCCAAAGTGGGAGGCAACCCTATTCTGTGGGTAGCGGGACCCCAGGCAGCAAATTGCTGGCGACAGCCAATTAAGAGGCCACTGCTGGGGCCTCCGACCAATGAAGGATGCCGGCCCAATCAGAGGACCAGCAACCACCAGTGGGGTGCCCTCGAAAAGGAATAAGTGGGGTTGGGGGAAGCCAAGATCTGGCAGCCAGGCCCCGGTGGGAGGGGTGAGTGGGCTAATGCAGCACTTGTGGCCCTGTTGCTGCGAGGGCGGCCATTTCTGCCAGGGTCCTCTCTGTGGGCCATGGGTGCCAATCAAGAAGCTGCTGGCAAACTGCTGGTGTTTACCTGGCAATGCCCCCATGCAGCTGCAGGCCCTTTCATCCACAGGCAAAATGCCCACAAAGGCAGAACTGGCCCTTAATTGGCCACTTAAGTTAAGCTCAATTGGCTGCCAAGTTTCCTGCCGCTGGCTCCCTTCCCGATGCCTTCACCCACCATTTTGCCAGCCCTCCCGCCCTAGCCCGTCATCAATCGGCCGGGAAAATTCAGCCCATGGTTTTAAGCTTCAAGAGCCTATGCAATTCACTGGGGGACGTGAGTGGGTTTAACATGTTACAGACAAGGATTAACTTTGTTTGCTTCCTAAAGTTTCGGCTTGTTTTCACAGATGCTGTGTCATCTGAGAAAGTGGGCAGACAATTAGCAATAGTGGTGGGTCATGTTTGGATACCACCGTACAGGTGTCTAGGTTTTTGCTGCCCATTGCAGCCTCTTTACATCACTCACCATTGCTCTGCCCAAACTGCTGGAACATAATATTATTTTTGTATTTCACACCAACTTAAAGAATTCTTTGCATGAGGAATTTGGCCTGGACTAGCATATTTAATAGCAGTAATGACCCAATGGAATGATGTTTACAAATTGCTTTACTTTCACTTTAACTGAGTCTTGAGTCTTGGCAGCAATTGGCAGTGACTATGAGTCCACTGCTCGTTGTTTGATTACCTGTCCAGTTCTTACTGTTTACAGCACCTCTACGTCTCTGACCATTTCACTGCCTCTGCATTCCAGACTAAACGTCATTTACTACAGTATCAATCTAATATACACATAATATAATGAAGCTCTTCTTTCTATTCCAGGGAGGCTATGCAGCATACAGATATGCCCAGCCTGCTGCAGCTGCTGCCGCAGCATACAGTGACAGGTATGACCATCTAGCAAACGCAGAGACACCACTTTATTTATTGGCTCATATCTGTCTGTTGTGGAATTTACCCCTCCATTCACCCCTTACATTTACCTCAAAGTCTGGATGAGAACAGTAAGTTTGTGTGCTGTGCAGTTGTTTAAACCTGGTTTTTATTATTGGGCAGAATGTTGTTTGTGAAGCCTTTATTGAAAGTGTCATAATTTCCCAGCCTGTGCTCACCACCAGTGAAGCTCCACCATGTCAGTGGAGTCTCAGAAAATCAGGCAAAAATGTTGGTAGATGTAACATAAGGGAATTAACAAGAAATCTAGTGGCAAAGTAATGACCATTAAATAGAATGTGTAAATATATTTGTAAATAATTTGAGGCTTGTCGAAGCAGTGTAGAGGAAACTGTGGTCTCATTTTAACTGAGAACCACTGTTTCATTCATGCATGGATTTAAACTCAAGTTAGTTGTGTGAAGAGCATTTAAAATATAAGGAAATAAATGATGTTAATTCAGTTCTTTGGATCAATTATGTAGAAATATCCAAGAGTTTACTGTTTTGAAACTCTGATCAAAGGATAAGGTGTTGTGATAATGCTGAAGGGATTATGATCCATTATAATGAAGTGTCAGGCAGATTAAAGCACACAGGCTGGAGCAGATTGAAAAGTGGAGCTGACATCATAAGGTGGATTTTATGAATGAGAACGACCCATGGGCAGCCCTGGCCATTGGCCGTCCACGTCACATGTTGCGTTGTCCGCAATTTTTCAGCCATGAATTTTAATAGATTAACAGATAAATTGTGGGCCGTGCGCCCATGATTTCCCAATACATGTGGCCAGTGGCCAAGGCCTCCCACCGATAGCATGCATCTGTCATAAACTGCTAGACCAAAACTGCAGCAGTTTATCACTGTCATCTCAACCCTGAGATGTGTTACTGCCTTGGAGATACATTCCAGAGTGTGATGCGCTGAAACTGTGGCCTTGATTTTTACTCGCAGATGGGAACGCAGCAAAAAATATTTGTTTTTTTAAATAATTATCGGGGCTGGAAATGTGCATGAACTGCACTGTGACATCAGCGTGCATGTTATGTGATGTACATGTTGTGAGTGTGCATTGAGTGTGCATCTGTGAACTCAATTTTCAGCAGGTAAAGTAACAAACGTCCTGCAAGCTGAATCATCTTTAGTTTCTGCTGTGAGGACAATATTCTTTGTACGACAGCAAAAGTCAGTCTTTTATTCCTGGTTCGTTATGAAGCAGTGGTACACTGGCAGTTACCACACAGATAGTCCCTTGGGTCTGAGGTCATTAATCAAATGCTGGCTTGCGTCACATACTAAGGCATTATGGACAAAGAGCAAGATCACAACTTTTCCCCTGTGCATAACCTCTAACAGTTATTATCCCACCTTCATAGCAGAGTGTAAGTGTTTGGAGCCACAGCAATAAAGATAAACTGGGGTAGAAATTTATCTTGGATTGTAACGCTAAGCGGGCGTTAACGTGCCGGCTGTCTGTTTTATGCACTGCTTGATATTCTGTTCTATTGAGGCTAATACAATTGAACAATGAGCAATGTAAAGACGCCATCCATATTGCATTACCACCCAAGACGCATTTCTACCCTACCATCTCAGGGTTAAGTGAAAGCCTAATTGTGCAATGTCATTTAGTTGAACTGTACACTTTTGAGCCTCTTGTTTTTTTTGAGTTTTAGCGATGTTTAAAATAATTTTTTTTAACTGATTTTCTCCCTTGTATTTGGGAGCCCAATTTTCCCCCACTGATTACTCCCATTGTTTAGACTGGAAATAAAACCTGACAAACAGGTGGGTTTTTTGAGCAATAAAAACTGACAAAGTTCCTGAGGATAACATTCCCTCCAACCTCATTAGTAGTAGAACTGAAAACAACAGACGCCTGCAAAGTGAACTAACAATGGAAGTAGCATAGAATGACATAACTTGGAAGACATTAAAGGTGGACTTTAATGAGAAATACTGGCCAGTTGGCTACTGAGAGAGTTATTGGAAATAATGCTGAGGCACTGGTTGACAATCCTGTTGCACCTGTGAAGCAGAGCTGTCAACATTGAGTAAATCCCAAGTGTGAGATTTTCAATTGCAAGTCAGCCACCGTCTGCCAAAAAGCTAAACATTTTTCAAAGTTCCAACTTGTACCCATCACAGTAGTCACAAGGGACAGTCTGTCCCTGGTTTAATCCAGAGTTCAGACTCAAAAGTCAACTAGTTTGCAAAGCTGCACTGTAGTCAGTTAAATATTAGTCAGCTTTAAATAAAATGCCTGAAATCAGCCATTACACTAACAGTAATATAAAAGCAAAATACTGCGGATGCTGGAAATCTGAAATAAAAACAAGAAATGCTGGAAATACTCAGCAGCTCTGGCAGCATCTGTGGAGAGAGAAGCAGAGTTAACGTTTCAGGTCAGTGACCCTTCTTGAGTTCTGAAGAAGGGTCACTGACCTGAAAGATTAACTCTGCTTCTCTCTCCACAGATGCTGCCAGACCTGCTGCGTATTTCCAGCATTTCTTATTTATTTAGAGATACAGCACTGAAACAGGCACTTCGGCCCACCGAGTCTGTGCCGACCAACAACCACCCATTTATACTAACCCTACAGTAATCCCATATGCCCTACCACCTACCTACACTAGGGGCAATTTGTAACAGCCAATTTACCTATCACCTGCAAGTCTTTTGGCGGTGGGAGGAAACCGGAGCAGCCGGAGGAAACCCACGCAGACACAGGGAGAACTTGCAAACTCCACACAGACAGAACCCAGAATTGAACCCGGGTCCCTGGAGATGTGAGGCTGCGGTGCTAACCACTGCGCCACTGTTTTTATTTATATTATCTATGTTACACTAACAGTGTTGTGGAAGCCTCAATCGGAGGGATCAGATCCAAAGGCTAGTCGCAGCTAATGGGTAAGCTTGGGTTCTGTTATTAGACTACTTTCATCAATTCTTAAATAAAAACAAGAAATGTTGGAAATACTCAGCAGGTCTGGCAACATCTGTGGAGAGAGAGGCAGAGTTAACGTTTCAGGTCAGTGACCCTTCATCAGAACTGACAAATATTAGAAATGTAAAAGATTTTAAGCATGTAAAGCGGGAGTGGGGCAAGAGATAACAAAAGCGGTGTTGATAGGACAAGGTCACAGAGAATAACTGACCAGAAGGTCATGGAACAAAGGCAAACGGTATGTTAATGGTGTGCTGAAAGACAAAGCGTTAGTACAGAGAGGGTGTCAATTGACAGTAAAATGAACAGCCCTGGCCCCAAGCACGAACATGAAAAAAAACAGTGGGTAGGCACAGTAGAAACAAACTAAAAAAACTAAAATAAAATAACCAAATAAAAAATAACTAAACATCAAAAGGTGGGGGGGGGGGGGGGGGGGGCTGCCGTCATGCTCTGTAATTGTTGAATTCAATGTTCAGTCCAGCAGGCTATAGTGTGCCTAATCGGTCAATGAGGTGCTGTTCCTCGAGCTTGCGTTGATGTTCACTGGAACACTGCAGCAATCCCAGGACAGAGATGTCGGCATGAGAGCAGGGTGGAGGGGGGGTGTTGAAATGCCAGCAACTGGAAGCTCGAGGTCATGTTTACAGACTGAGCAGAGGTTTTCCGTAAAGCAATCACCCAATCTGCGTTTGGTTTCCCCAATGCAGAGGAGACCACATTGTTAGCAGTGAATACAGTATGCTAAATTGAAAGAAGTACAAATAAATTGCTGCTTCACCCGAAAGGAGTGTTTGGACCTGGGATAGTGAGGAGAGAGGAGGTAAATGGGCAGGTATTACACCTCCTGCAATTGCAGGGGAAGGTGCTGTGGGAAGGGAACAGGTGGTGAGGGTAATGGAGGAGTGGACGACGGTATCACGGAGGGAGCGATCCCTTCGGAATGCTGACAGGGGAAGGGAGGGGAAGATGCATTTGGCAGTGGCATCACGCTGGATGTGACGTAAATGGCAGAGGATGACCCTTTGGATGTGGAGGCTGGTGGGATGGAAAGTGAGGACAAGGGGAACCCTGTCGCGGTTCTGGGAGGGAAGGGAAGGGGTGAGAGTAGAGTGTGGGAAATGGGCCGGACACGGTTGAGGGCCCTGTCAACCACAGTGGGGAGGAATCCTCAGCTGAGGAAAAAGGAAGACGTATCAGAAGCGCTGTCGTGGAAGGTAGCATCATCAGAGCAGATGCGTTGGAGATGGAGAAACTGGGAGAATGTAATGGAGTCCTTACACAGGAGGCAGGGTGTGAAGAAGTGTAGTCCAGGTAGCTTACCTCGATGAATTTTACTTTTATTCATCAATTCTTATCCTGGTTTCTATATGAAGCACTATTTGGTAACTGACTACTTCAACTGTGGGCATGGGGTGCAAAAAAGATTGGTAGGATCAGTCCTACCTCAGTGAAGCATAGATACATTTAATAGGAAGCTGGATTTTAAAAAACAAGAGAGAATTGAAGGGAAGGGTCTTGCGATCGGGTTAGATGGAGATGGGAGGAGGCTTGTGTGGAGCATAAATACCCGGTATAGACCAATTGGGCTGAATGACCTATTTCTGTGCTGTATATTCTAGGTAATTCTATATAAGCATACCTTCTACTATCTTCTCTTTAGAAGTTGATTAATGAAGATCATAATCCATAATCCAGATTGTTCTGTATTCCTGCTGGAAGAATAAAGTATGGCTGGAGGAGATGGCAGCGAAAATTGAACTGCTAATAGAATATAAAGGCACGTTACATTTCTGCTGGGATTTCAAGACAGCGATGTTCAAGCAGAAACCCATGACAACTGAGTGCCACTTTCACCCTATTTCTTTTGCAATGTCCTATTAGTGACTATGGGTTTTTGTTGGAAAGCCAGTGGAAAGAAGTGTTTGTTTTTCCTCCAACCTCCGTTCACTGGATGCATGAAAAATTGGGGCCCTGATGCTATCGGTATCATGAAAGTCAGATCTGTTATTTTTTCAGAAGCCATCAGTTGGGGGAGAAACATGCATTTGCTTTTGATGACACTCTGGGAAAGTGCTTTAAATGACAAATTCCCCCATGGTGGCATAAACATTGTTACCTCTGTATCTCTGTGTAAGTAACAGAAACGTCATATCCATATGGAATTGCATGAGTAAACGGTCTGTAGTAAGAACATTTTTAACACATCAAACTATAAAGGAGCATATTTCAAGTAGAACTTCATCAGATCTTAGTGCTGAATGGAAAGCTATTCCTCAAAATCTTCAACTCCCCAGGGAACTCTTTATTCCTACAGGATTGTTTCAAATATTTAACTGATTTGCATGGGAATATAAAAGCAAAATACTGCGGATGCTGGAAATTTGAAACAAAAACAAGAAATGCTGGAATCACTCAGCAGGTCTGGCAGCATCTGTGGAAAGAGAAGCAGAGTTAACGTTTCGGGTCAGTGACCCTTCTTTGGAAGAAGGGTCACTGACCCGAAACGTTAACTCTGCTTCTCTTTCCACAGATGCTGCCAGACCTGCTGAGTGATTCCAGCATTTCTTGTTTTTGCATGGGAATATAATGTGTTAGCAGAACAAGTGGGTGGAGTGGGTGAGTTAAAGAAGTTTGTTTTCAAATCTAATTCTTCAGTTTGTGAGACCGTTATCATTCACAGCTAGAAACATCAACTTCAACTCCTGTACACCTTCTATCCAACAGTATAGAGGATTATAGAGGATTCCTGATAAAATAGACACTTATTTGGATTGCTGGCAATCTGCTCAAAATCTAGGACATTGCTTGAAATTAGTGTGAACATCGAGGTTTAAAAATCACTGTTTTCTCTCATTTAAGTGCTAAAAATGTATCAAAATAAGTTGACGAATATCAATATTTTTGGATTCCCTGTGAACTCTCAAGAGTATCTGCATAAGGGCTCCCAAATAAGTTTACATTAAAACCATGTAGAATTGGTCACAAAATGAAAATAGCTTCACAGTCTAATGTTGACAGACCTTATTTAGCATGCATTTCAATACAGTGTATATATTTCCCTAAAAAGACTGTCTTTCATGTTGTGATCTACATCATACACTGTAAGTGAGTTTATGATATGATGCCTGTGTCCGTAGACATACAGTTTTTCAATCCATTACAGTCCCTCAAAGATCTAACAATTGGCAGCCTATTCTCTTCAAAATTGTTTTGGAGAAGAACCAAAACATTCTTAAGCTGTATTGTTGGCAGTTGGTGACTTGGGGCAAAAACAATGAACAGAATTTCAAGGAAATTGTCTTTGGAGTAATTTCAGTGTCTCTGTTTGAAGATATGAAACTTTTTCACAAATCCTGGCCTCAGAGTGGTCTGTGTTATGAATAGCATTGGCAACAAGACTAAAAGTCGCAAATGCTTTTTACGGACGAATGTTAAAAATTGAACATAAGCGTGGGTTCAAACAAACAGGTCATGCATTCATTTTCAAAGATTTTTAACATGATGAAATCCAGATCTTGTGTAGCTGTCCACAGAGGAAAGTGAACGTAGAAATGTAAGAATGTCTGAGGCAGATGTGGCTGAGTCACTACTGGACATAAATTTTAAAAAAAGGAAGCCACATTAAAAAAAAGTTAATGGAGCTCAAAGTAGAAGTCACCATCCCGAGATGGTGAGCCTCCCAAAAATACTGAAGGAGGGGTGGAGACTGTTATGAGCTTACATGGCAACAGTCTTACTTGTACTGTGTCTGAATCTGTGATGGCTGCCTGCAGTGAGCGCCTCGTGGTAGAGGTCACATGACCACAGCAAGCCAGGAGGCACATTAGTACAGTTTTGCATTTCTATCCCAAACATCCCCCTTTTCACACAAAAACAAACAAAAATATTTGCATGAATTATCATTTACACTGTGAGTTTTCCAAGTTACCCACTGTGCACACAACTGTTCTCATGCATTAGCAGTTCATTATTCTTGTCAGTCTCAGCACATGCATTACACACATAGTCTTCAATTCGTGCCGGTCTCTTCATGATGCACGTGCGCGTTGTCGTTGGCTGTTCACATGTGTGATTTTCCTTCTCCGGGGATTGTCGTTCTTGTGTCACTTGATGCCGCGGTAACTGTTGTTGTTCCATTTCCTTTGTTGGGACACAGTGGACCTCTGCGACTGATGGTCAATCTGTGGTCTGTGCAGATGGTGAGTTCACATCTTCCTGATTGGCCACCTGTAGTGATGGAACAGCTTCTCCAGTTGTGCGTATGTGCCTGCGGTTGTGACGGTATATCTGGTCGTTCACTTCCACCGCGTACAATCGAGGTCACAACTGCTGTACTCAGGTCCCAAGTTACCACTTGGGCTGATTCTTGTTGAGAGCATTGAAGGTTTGTACCCTGACTGGCTTTCCAATGCTCAATTCTGGCAATGGTTTGGCAGTTTTGACAAATTGGGCAAGAATTTTGCTAAATAGCTTACGAATCCAACAAATCGTTGCATTGCTTTTACATCTGTCAGTTACCCGATCACTGCTACTTCTCTCACCTTTTCGGGATCTAAGCGAAGACCTTTTGCTCTTAATACATGACCTATGTACTTGATTTTGGGCATCTTTAATTGTAATTTTTTCTCGGTGAACTTCAGGTTCACCTGACGAGCTCTGTCTAGCAGTTGCACTAGATTTTGATCATGGACAGCAATAGCTTCTTCCATTGTGTCTCCGTATCCATAAACTAGCAGATGATCCATTATAGCTTCCACTCTGGGAAGATCACTAACTATCTCATGCTGTCTGCGTTGATGTCCTCTAGAGCCATGGAAATACGAAACGGCATGCGCAAATATCTGTATCTGCCGAACGGCGTCCAGAATGTAGTTAGAAAGCTGCTGCTTTCATCCAGCTTCACTTGCCGTAACCATCCTTTGCATCTAGGATAGTGAAGATTTTTGCCTTTGCAAGTTGTGGCAAAACTCATTTGATGGTTGGCATGGGGTAGTGAGATCTCTTCAGAGTTTTATTTAGATCCTTTGGGTCGATGCATACTCTCAGCTTTCCAGGTTGTTTCACTGCTATCATGCTGCTAATCCATTCTGTAGGAGTTGTCACTTTCTTGATTACTCCCTTTTCCAGCTCTTCTATCTTGTCTTTCAGGCTGGTCTAGAGGGCAGCTGGAACTTTCCTCGGCAGATGCTGAATTGGTCTTACCCTCTCATCTACATCGAAATGATATTCTCCAAGAAGACATCCTCAACCTGTAAACATTTCGTTGAACACCTCTAGGATCTGTTCCGTGGACAGTGGTTTAGTGTGCTACGACACGTTGCAAATCTCTTTTTGCACATTGAAGGTTACCAGTCCAAGCTTAGACTTGCTTTGGCTGAGATGAGCGGCTTTTTCCTGCTGTTTATGATCTGGAACTCCAGATTTTCGCTCTTGCCATTGCATTGGGCTCTCAGAGTAGTTTGTCCTCTCAGCACTAGTATGGTACCATCATATAGCCTTAACCTTACTTTCGAGGGCTTCATTTTTGGAATGCCATGTTGAGCCACTTTGCACAGGTCTGTGAAGGTCATGATATTCATCAGAATCTTCAGCTGATATCTCTCCAGTGGTCATCTGTACCTGCTTGTTGTGCTTCCTTCTAGCCAAACATTTGTTTGCAAAATAATTCACTTCTTGCAGTGAAAACACTGCTTTCCCCACGCTGGACATGCCTGCTTTTCCTGTGCTTGATTTCCCCCACAGTATTTGCATCCTGCCCTTTGTCCATGATCTTTCTGCCCTTTCAGCTGGGAATGTCTATCAGCATAATGTAAGGCCTAGTCTGTTCTGCCATGAATGTGCTGTAGCTGCTGATTTACAACCTCAGTGCTTCTGCACATGTCAGTTGCTTTCCTGGGAGTAAGTTTGTCTTCTCTCAGTAGATGTGCTCTCACCACGGGTTCTCTTATGCCTAATATAATCCTGTCTTTAATTAGATCATCTTTTAGTTGCACAAATTCACAGGATTCTGCAAGTTGTGTTAATGCAGTCACATATTGATCAATGGACTCTTTTTTCACCCTGGGCCCTAATATTGAACACATACCGTTCACATATTACATTTTCTTGGGGTTCAAAGCATGCCTTCAAGGCATTCAAAATTTCTGCTGTCCATTTATGTTTTTCAGAGAGATTTAGGGTGGAATTCACTTTGTGACAGTCTCTCCCCAACAGTGATAAAAGTGTAGCTACTCATAGCTGCTCTGGTTTGTTAGTTACATCTGTTGCAAATTTGTAACTGCCATTGTGAAGGAGAAAACTGCCAGTTCTGCTTCATTTCACCTTTCATTTCAACTGGAGCCAGAAGAGGAAAATTTATAGCCATTGTGCCTTACACTATGTTTTCAGCTGTGGCCTGTTCCTTTGTTCCTTTTCTGTGTCTTCCTGTGGCTTTTAGCAGCATTTGGCAGCTCTGAACATTCCTGTGTTCTTCATTTAGTAGCTGTGCTTCTGTCCAGCTCTGCAATACTCAATCTCAGCTCCATTCTGACACCATGTTAAGAGCTCACAGGACAGTGCTCTTGCTTGTACTCTGTCTTTATTGAACTGAATCCGTGATGGCAGCCTGCAGTGAGTGCCTCATGGTAGAGGGCACATGACTATGGCAAGCCAGGAGGCACATTAGTACAGTTTTGCATTTCTATCCCAAACAGAGACAGGAATTATAATTCTCCAAAGATCTTTGGAATCAGGAATTGCACCAAAGGGCAGATGCTACGCCCCTGTTCAAAAGAGAGAAAATGATAAGCCAGGAAATTATAGGCCAATCAGTTTTACCTCTGTCCTGGCTTGTTAAGCATTGTAATTGGCTCACGTCTATTTTCTTCAGAATCACCACACAGCTCTGGACAAGCTGCCGCTGCATATAAACAGACTGTGGAATTATGTTTACCATGTTCAATATTTTCTGTGGCATGTTTCAGTTTTTCCTTTTAAAACAAGAGTATTCCTTCAAAGAACCTGATGACTATCTGTATCACACTGAATTAATCTGCCAATTTGAAGCGTATACAGTTTTAAAGGATTCTCCCAGATAAAAAGTATGTGAATTTATTCAAATGCAGGTGCTTTCTTGCTTTTAAAATATCCTAGCCATTTACCCTTTCACACAAGTCCCTCACAGTGGAAAAATGATTGATTTAAACGTGTATAACATTCAAAATATTACATCACTGGCAGCTCGATTGACTTGATTCCCTCGGAATACCCTATTTCCTGGCTATGGCTGCTTTGTCAATTGCTGCAGCCTTGTTATCTGCTGCACACAGACCTCATTTGCAGTCTGTCACTTTAAAGAAGTATCCGAGATGTTGGCTTGTTTGCTGGCAGTCACGCGGATCAATACATTTGCAGTTTTAAAAAGTTTTCTCTTGAACAAAAAGAGATGAAATTGTGGAATCCTACATTCCCAGACACACATTCATTTTATTAATGTATGTCACTGGAGTCTGTCAAAAGAGAAACTACTGGAGCAACCTTGCTGAAGGCAAGGCTGTGATTTTTCTATGGGTTTGAAACAAATGTACAATTAAAAATTATTTATTGGCTCATAACAAGGACATAATGAAAAGATAAATTTATCTGGATTCTTTCAAACTACTGCGACACTCAAAGACAGGGACTAAGCAGTGAAGTTAGCCTTAACGCTGGTTTTCAACTCTTAGAAAAAAGAAAAGGGGGGAGGAAAAGGTTTTATTTATTGGTGACTCCTAAAAAATATGCCGTCCATCAAGTTTGTTGAGAAGCTGGTAATATGGCGTTTTGAAGTTGTGCTCAGGATTGGCTTATATTTATTTTCCAATTGCATCCCCTTTGTTTCCTTTCCTTCCTTTCATCAGGATTGTTTACCCTCATTCTAAGTTGACAATGAAGATATGACACTATGCTGTGGTAAGAAAGTTATTCAGGGAATTGTGATCTCTGTCATGCTACATGAAAGAAGTGTCAAGCAGATGAGAAGCCACAGGACAGGATGTGAAAATGAAGCAGTAGGAACTGATCCAAGGCATTGGCTCTAAGTAAGCATAGACCAGGGAGCAGATCAGCTGGCTGCCATCAGAGAATGATGCTGAGTTCCAAAGAGTTATAACACATAGCATTGAAAGCACAGGAAAAGGCCATTCAGCCCAACTTGTCTGTACCAGTGTTTATACTGCTCACACAAGCTTCTCCCCACTCTAATTACTCCTCCCATTCCCTGCACCCGTGGCTTTCTTGTCCTTTCTCCCTCAGGTATGCATCAAGCTCCCTGTAAATTCATCAACTACTTCAACCAGTGCCTGTGGCAGTGAGATCCACATTCTCCTCTCTGTGAAGAAATTCCTCCAAAATTCATAATTTAATCTGTTTCTGGCGATCTTCTATTTATGCCTCCTTTGTTCTAGATTCAAATACAGCTGGAAACAGGTGCCCCTCATCCACCCACACTTAAAGACCTCTATTAGTTCTCTTCTTGGTGTTTGCTTTGCTTTAAGAAAAGAGCCCCAGCTTGCTCAATCTTTCCTGATAGTTGCATTCTCTCAGTTCTGGTAACATCCTTGTAAATCTTTTTTGCACTTTCTCCAGTGCTTCAATATTCTCTTTGCAGTATGGAGACCAGACTGCACACTACAAGTGCAATCTAACCAAGGTTCTATATATTTTCCTGCTTTTGTATTTTATTCTTCTAGAAATAAACCCAGGTACTTTGTTTTCACTTTTTCTGGCCTTATTGATTTGTATTGCTACTTTTAGTGATTTATGTATCTCTATTCCCAGATCTCTCTGCTCCTCTACAAAACTTAGCTCTTTTTTCTTCCGAGGAATAAGTGGCCCCCCCATTCCTCCTTCTAATAGGAAACACCTCACACTTTTCTATATTACATTTCATTTGCCATTTTTCTGTCCACTTGGCAAGCCTGTCTATGTCATTCAGTATTTTGGTGCAGTCCTCCACATTATTAGCGAAATCCCACATTGTGTACATTCTGCTAATTTTGATGCAATCGCTCCAGTTTCTGGATCTAAATCATTTATGTATATTTATGTGTGACACATGGAGCCCAAAGAAAGGAAAATAATTTTTAATCACAGCCAATTTCACACTGTGTGAATATTAGCATGCCGTATCAAATTATTTTGCTACTTTAACTGAGGCATTAACATGTTTATTTTAAATAAATTACTCCCTCTATTAAAATGGCAGGTAATAGAATTTCACAGAAATACATAAAGTATTTTTCCACTAATATTCACACAGTATAAGGCCACAGATGTACCCAATTTACATATCTAACTCAATTTAAAACACTTTCAACTTATTCAAAATTAACATGGAATAATCAGTCATTCAAATCTCAATATGATACTGACATAAGCTGGATTCACCACACTGGCTGTTACTGGCTTAATATTTGGCTTTGAAATGTGAACATTGCAGTCCTGCGAGTGAACCTACCACAGTCCTTCTGGCTATCTTATGTTAGTGCGCAGGTTGCATCCTATTTGACCCCAAGTTTAGCTCTCCATAACAAAGACTGTCTACTTCAACCTCCAAAACATTACCACAGCTTCGCCCCCAGGTTCATGCCTTTGTCTGTTCTAGACTCAACTATTCCAATACTCTCCTGGTTGGCCTTTCATTTTGCATGCTCTGTAAACTTCAGCTCATCCAAAACTCTGCTGCCACGTCCTATGCTGCACCATGTCGTGCTCACCTATTACCCCTGTCCTCACTGACCTACATTGGCTCTCGGACACCAAAGCCTTCAATTTAAATCTTTCATCCTCGTGTATAAATTCCATCATCGTCTCAGCTCTCCCTCTTTAATATCTCCAACCCTACAACCGCACACTCCTCCCCCAACTACCACCTCAAGAACTTTCCATTCCTCTAGCTCTGGCCTCCTGTGTATCCCCCTTTCCTTCACCCCACCAGTGGTGGACTGGCTGTTAGGTCTAGACACCACACTCTGAAATACCCTCCATAAATCTCTCCACCTCCTTTTCAGACTCTCCTTAAACCCACCTCTTTGATCGAGCTTTTGGTCACTTTTCCTAATATCTACTTTGGTTCAACGTCCATTTTTGTCTAATTATGCCTCTATGAAGTACCTTGGGGTATTCCACCATATTAAAGGCACAATATGAATGCAGTTTGCTGTTGTTGGTGTAGTACACTTGGGATAAATTTACAAGTGTACTCTCCCACTAGCAAGCCTCACCCAGTACAAGCGTGTATCAGAAATTCAGATGCACACTGCCCACAATTTTCCAGCCATTGAAAACAACAATCAGAAAATCATGGACTGTGCACACCTGAATTTCCAATGTGCGCTCTTAGGGGTTGGGGCTCTTTACTGGGAATGTGGAAAACACTTTGGCCAGAATGTTACGTGGGCAAGCCCACCTCCGCCAGGCCTGAGGAGCCACACTGGGCATTTATGTTCCCCAGCTTCTTAATTGGCCTTTGGCAGGACTTCCTTCTCTGAGGCAGGAGGTCCCGGCTAATGGAACTGCCGGCCAATAAGCTGGCCAGCAGCTCTCAGTCCCAGTAGTGCCACCGGGAGCGGTGGCCACAGTTGGGACTGCGCCCAGCCACAGCAACAAGAGAGATGACGGCCCCAGAAGACGGGTAAGTTTTTGGGGCCTC
This sequence comes from Heterodontus francisci, assembly GCF_036365525.1. Classification (NCBI taxonomy): domain Eukaryota; kingdom Metazoa; phylum Chordata; class Chondrichthyes; order Heterodontiformes; family Heterodontidae; genus Heterodontus; species Heterodontus francisci. The sequence goes on from NC_090396.1 coordinate 46,619,118, forward strand.
ACCGAGGACAATCGGCCGGACCCGGGGGAGGCAAGGGAGGTCATTCGGGAGGGGGGGGGACTTTATTTCAGTGGGGGCAGTTGGGGCTTCAGGGGGGAGCCTCCATGGGGTACAGGTTGCCCGATCAGGAGGGCCCCCCTCCCTCAGCCCCCTCCCCCACGCCCCCCCCACCTCCGCGCAAGGCCTGAGCCCAGTGACGGTGGGAGGAAGCCCTTAAGTAGCAGTTAATTTCTCCCCACCGCTGCTCCCCGTAAAATTGCAGCGGGGACAGAAAGGTGTCAGGAATGGCACCCCACCTCCCAGTCAATTTTACACCCCCACCCCCCCCCCCCCCCCCCCCCCGCCACCAGCCTGTTCCTGTGGTGGGGGGATGGGGCATAAAATTCCAGCCTTTCTTTTTCAGGAAAGATCCTATTATGATTGAGATTCCCCAATAATGTTTTTTGTGCACTCGATGAAGCGATCATGTACAATTCCTGTGTGTACGATTTGGACAGAGTCTTTAACCCGTTTACAAATGATACCAGTTAAGGAATTGGACTCCTAAAAGAAGCAGGACTTGCTTGAAAATGTGACTTATACATCAGCTATTTTTAGTAAAAGTGGCAATAGATTGGTAAGTTCAATAGGAAAACCTCCAGTGACAGCACTCAACTGTAGGACATGTACAGATGGAATAGATTTCAATTGAAAATTCTGTGCTGGAGTGACCTCTAGCAGATAATTTATAGTTAGCTACTACTCTCCAATATGATTACTGTACTGTGGCAGTGCTTGAAGCTGTTGTGTAAATGGAACCATGGGGTAAAATTCTTCACACCACCACTGTAATCACCAGAGAAATATTATAAATATATATTAAAGCAGTTAACTCGAGCAAAAAAACAGTGCAATGGATCAAAATCAGTTCATTGTTAAATATTTTAGTAGCGAAGCTAGTTTCCAGTTAAGGAAATGCCAAAACAGAGTATCTGAGCTAAAACCCTTCTAACTGCTGGGGATCTTGGAGAATATGATATCAAATTCTATCTGTTGTGTTTTAAAAGTTTTCACTTTCATTTCTAGCTTATGAAAATGAATTTGAAATATTTTGCTTATCCTTTTGCTTCGTTGTGCATTCCCGTTCTCCGTTGGCCATAACCAAAGAAGCAGTCAGTACATGATCTGCCAACAATGTCATTCTCAAGGTTTGTTGGCCAAATTCGACTGAACATGATGCTATCAAAATGGGAATACTTAGTCCTATGTTTGCCTTACCCGAAAGAAGTGAGTTGGTGATTCTTAGTGTGACTGTGTATTACATGTACTTCTCCTTATATTTCAGTTATGGCAGAGTCTATGCAGCAGCCGACCCATACCATCACACTATAGCGCCAGCTGCAACGTACAGTGTTGGGACCATGGTAAGCATCAATATCTGCACTTACTGTTAGTGACTGACATTCTCCACAGAAATAAACACAAACATGTACTTTGTGGGTGTGTGTCTGTGCTGATAAATCCGCACATAGGCACACACTCACAAGGACACGTAGATTGTACTTTTAATGCATAGTAAAAACGTCCATAGGCAAGTAGCTGAACTCTTTTAGATTTTAAATCCAGCTATTACTTTAAGCAAAACACTGACCCTAAAACCTAAGCTATTTTATTAAAACTGCTTGAACCCTAAACTGAGGAAACACACACTCAAGCACATGTTTGTACAGTCCTTCCTTTGTGGAATGAACCTTTTAGATGGACAGCAGCTTTGGTACTATTAGGGTTCTGTTCTAGTTGCTACAGTATAACAGTGTACCCATAGATGTATGTGACATATACACATATGAACCAAACCTACAGATAAAAGAAAGAACAAATCACTACTAATAAAATGGCTGCGGCTGTCGATCTGTAGATCTGTTTCATAAAGGATGCACGAGTCACATATGTACGTTTATCCGCAGAGATATACACAGGAAAGCACTGGGAGAAACTACATCCCCTCACTGACGCCCAATGTGTGTTTTGTTTATACCAACCAGGTAATAATAATGCAGATTCATAAACTAGTGTTACATTTATTCAAATGTTAAATTTAATTACGTTGAAACATTTACATACCGATAGCAGTTAATTTTTTTTTTATGTCATGAGAAAGCTGTTCATACCCCATGAGAAAAATGCCATTTCCACAGATACTATTCTATTGCAGTGCGATGACAGATAATGTATCCCACAGCTTTGGAGACCACACATGTAACATAAATGCACATAGATTCAAATATATGCATAAGAACACATAAAGATAATGAAAGTGAATTATTAACCTTTTACAGGGGGAACGTGCCTAGGCTTTTATAGTAATGACTTTGTAAACTCCTCTGGGTTCTCGAATTGGAACAAAAAAGGTAATTATAAGAAATTCTGATACACCCAAAAAATTACGTAGTTTGGGAGAAATCTGTTCTTAGACAATCTGCTGGCTATTGAAAGACTAGCTAAATTAGACTTGGTCCTCTCTCATCTCTGACATCATTGAATAATCTTCTCATTAGTATTGCTATTAGTAATTACTAGTGAAAAATTTCTTACCTCCTGCCTGCCTGCTTTGTCTTGTAATTTCAACATGTCCAGTTAGAAAATCTCTTGTTCCCCCACTCATTTTTCCCCCATTTTCTTTCCTCCCCCATGTTAACCTCCTGCAACCATGGCATCCTCCTCGTTAGAGAGAGTGGGACGGTTCATCTCAGAGATATCTCCAGGAATGCCGTCAATGCCAGTCCTTGGTTGGCCTACCAGGTAGGGATTAAGCATTGAACTGAACCCAAAATCCAAACAGATTTAATCAAACCAAATCCAATCAGAACTTTCTCCAGTTTGGATCAGTTTTGCTTCTGAGTTTTCTAAGTCCAAAAAAGTCAAACTGGATAGTCTCTGGATTTTGTGCAACTGCAAACATTTATTTGATTTTAAGAAATATTTTTGCCCATCATCTACAGGCTGTGGGAAACTCCCACATATCCCAATGTATTCCAAACTTTTGGCCCAGATAGAACAGCAAGCAATTGCTTAATTCTGGGGCAGTGACCAGAATATTGGAACATCTCAGAGTGCTGGTCCTATACTTGCAGAAGTGGAGTGCATGCAAATATCTAGGCAGATCTGATCTCTAATGATATAATTCGAAGCTGTTTGTGTAGGTGTGGAAACTAGAATTGTTGGCTCCAGGAAGGATCATCTTCATTTTTATTACCCAGGGAACAGGTGAGCCACACAACATCTATGTGATCAACTACTCAGGGTCTCAGGTACATGGAACAATGCGAATGCACAAAAGCCACACACAAATGATTGTGGATTTTATTTGGATTTAGAAAGATCTTTAACATTACTGTCATATAGCTTGGTTCTGCTCCATGTTCCAGTGAAACATGGAGGTCAGAAAATATTTAAATTGATACTGCAAACTATGGCTGGTCACTCATTTCCACTGTGAGGTCATGCACTTGAGGGAGGTGAAAGTTCAATACCCCAAACTAGACAATTCCCTCCACTGATGATCTATCTGACACTTCACTCCTAACAACACAAAATTTGATGATGTCATAGAAGAAGCAAGAGCACTAACAGAAAATAGTTTTATTTACAAAGATTTTGAGTTGCAAAATAAGGACTTCTCCTAAACTACAGGTATAATTGCTCTAAATTTAGCACCTTTTATTTTAGAATATTTTACTGCATTCTTATTCATTTCACTACTTATTACTTTTTTTTTTAAGTGCAACCTATAATTTTTATCAAGGTATATTTATAATATAGATTTACAGTAATTAAGTTTTCAATTGGTAGACTTCTGATTTAAAAGCATTAGATAATCCCATTAATAACTAAATAAAGAATGGGTGACACTCCATCCTGCCTACTTGTCAGTGATGAGTTTGCTCCATTGAAAATCAGATGGGACTACTCACCACAGCAAGACCAAAATACTCTCTTTAATTCAATCTAAAACTGTACTACAATGGGCAATAGCACTGGAAGCTACACTATAGGTGAGGGCCCCTAGTGCCCACTGCATCATTGCAAGGAGGCCATCATGGAGGGGAAGTCAACTAGGGAACTAATAAAACCGTAATTTTATTTAAATGATAAAGATATATATATTTAGCTGATCAGCATATGAAGGCCTAGGGATTAGGCTTTTTCTCTTTACACAATTATCAATATCAGGGGTAAATTCATACACATAGACTGGTTCTCTCTCACTCTCTTTTCTGTGTGTGTGTGTGTGTGTGTGCCTTTCTCCGTCTCTCTTTCTCAGTTCTCACACTCACTCTAGTGGATACTTTTACTAATACACGTGGTTTTTAGCTAGCTTTGCAGCCAACATCATTGATGAAAAAAAATTCAATTTTCCATTTTGAGAGCCTCAACAAAAAAACAAATACATTATGATTAATGAATGGTGATTGCGGCAAAGCCCTCTGTAGCCATTTTGCGGAGAGAGAGAAAAAAAAAGCCTGCCACTCCCTTGAGCTTCATCAGCGCAATGCCTTCGTTTAGACAAATGATTTAAATTTGCCGAGGTGACGTGCGTGTGGTTTCAAATCTTGCAAATCTCCAGAGCAGCTGCTAGCTAAAAGCTTTCATTAATTAAGATGATTTTTCTCCCTTCATTCTCTTAATTAGATTTGTGGCTTGTGTTGCTGTAGCATTTCGTACATTAAAAAATATTTATTCGATTTTTTTTCATCTTTGATGTTGCAGGCTAGCCTGTACAGAGGAGGGTACAGTCGCTTCACCCCGTACTAGCAAGAGAAACTCAGAGACACACTAAAACCCAGCAGGGCTAGAAACGTCTTCTCAGAAACTGTGGGGGTTTCGGCACGACATGCAGTAATGTTTTGTGCTGACACTCTCTGGTTAACATGATATTTTTACCTCAGATGTTTTTTTTTGTGTTTATTACATGTTTTCTCTGTGGTGACTGCAAATTTTTCTTGAGTTTTGCTCAGTATAATCTACTTTGAAAAATTTCTGATGTGTAAACATAAAACAACCGAAAAAATAGACTTGACAGTTACATTGTTTTCTTTTGAAATTGGCATCCTTGCTAATTTCACTGATTCAAACCAACCAGAGAGCTCTCTGGATCTAGGCCGGATTTTTTTTTCTTTTTTTATAAGTGACTCTGTCAGATTTTCAGGATGATTGATTTTAGAGTCAGTTAAATGAACAAGATCCCGTATGAAATGGGGTACACAGCTTTAAGGAGATAGTCAGAAAGAAACACCTACATAACATATAATTCCTCCTAGTCTAATCCCACCCCAGATTACTGTGAGATCCTCTATCAACACTAAACTTCCCACCTAACAGCTAGCCAGTGTGACAAAACTAACAAAACTCATCACATGTGTGGCTGGTGGATTGAAGTGTCAACCAGAATTGTGATTGAAACATGCCCCTCATAACCATGATTGTGTGAAGTGAGCCTTTTAAAAGCCTTCTATGTTATTCATCTTTTGAGTTTGATTGATAGAGAAAGGAAACAGTTTATTCTTGTAGGCAGCTTCAGTCTAACTTCTTTAACAATCAGTTTCAGTGCAATAATAGTTTCTTAACATAAATCAAAAGATAAAATGCTGTAATTTCCCCACATAGTCTTTGCCAATAAAGCAGAGCATGTCCAGCTAATGAAATTTGTATTCGTGCCTCGTCTGTGGAGGCTTTGTGTAAACATTTCTCATTGTTACTAAAAGGGTTGGAGATGAAACCAAGTCACTTAGCTGGCCTTGAATCGCACTGGTTTTCTATGATTCAGCAATGTTCCACTTGTAGTAAAATGGTAACAAAGGGTGGCCATGCCACAATGATCAGATAATGGTCAATTTAAGAGTCACATTACCACTGCATTCATTTAAGAAGATTCCCGTATGACAATAGGGTACTTTGAACATAGCTAGTATATAACTAGTGTCTGATAATGGAGGTAACAGTGTTTTTCTGCCCAGCATTCCTGCCTTTTTCTACACCCCATTCCTCTTTTCCTCACTGTTTTGGGATTAATACAAACCTCATTTACTTCAATACACTATATATGTCTCCTGAGCTGTCACCCCATTAATTGTCATCACATTTCCTTAGATCATTCTGGAGTTGCTAATAGCATAATTTAATTTTAAAAAAAAGCTGACCCCAGCAATTGAAGTTGGTTCAGTTACTGGTGAAAAGCTTTCAAACACAGATGAAAAGTAATTCTCCAGAAAATAAATGTAAACATTCTTTACTTTAGTAATTCAGTATAGTTAACTGTATTTTTAGAGGCATTCCAATTATTCATAAAAGGTTTCTGATAGGCTAACATAATATTGCAGTACAGTATATAACACAATTCTTTACATTAGGTAATCATGTGATTTTCTCTCAGCTAAGCCAACAGGCAGGGATTTATTAGACATGAATTTCCAGGATCAGAATTTTAGGTTCCCCATTCACAGCAAGCAATTATGCAAATATTAATGTCTGACTGACAGAAATTCATTGTAACTGCAATTTACTAAATGGAAGTCAGTTGCCTGATAAGCACTTTATCACCTTAAGAAGAGGCTACTGATATTTCAAATGGGCATGTTTACTAAGGAGAACTGCCTAAAACATTTAGAAAAGAAATTAGCTGCTTATTTTTTTCTTTTTGGTCCAATTAATATTGTGACCGCAAGTATCGTGTATAATTGTTAGAAAAATCATAATTTAAATAGGAGGAAGTCTAGTGAATAATAGATTAAAAACAGGTTGTTCCTATTTGGAATTTTGTATCCATTAGTCTTACGTATTGTTTTTATATAACAAACACAGTTCTGTGGAGTCTCCCTGAAGTACTGAATGTCCCAGACTTTTCCAGTGCAAGTATTTATTTTTTTAATCATCTGTTGTCTCCGAGGAAGGTTGCTATAGTGTGAATTGTGTAAAGAGATTAGATTATTAAGTACGATATGAGATTGTTGCTGCGTGAATGAACCAAAAAATTGGAATCACTTTCTATTTTGTTTTTGACATCTCTGAGGATTAACTGGAGCAGAGTATATTCTGAATGTTGTGTAGGTTTTGTAGTGAGATGACGGTGACATAATCAGAACTGAGGAGTTACCCTAACGTGTATTGTGTTTTGCTTGCTGTACAGGTTTCATTTTTTTATTTTTGTGTAGCTTATTTTAAGTTTTAATTTTCTTTTACTGCCAAAATATATTCTGTTGAATTATACTCCAAAACCATTGCAATATGGTATATTATATATAGGTCAACTTGACTCAAATATTTAAAACTGAGTATTTATTATGATTAGTAGCATATGATTGTCTTCGTATACGTAGGTTAAAATGAGTAGGAACAGACTTAGGAAAATGTATTCATCCTTTTATACACTTTCAATATGTGCACATAGGTATTCCATGGATCATTTTTTATATTACAAAAAAAAGGAAAAAAATAGCTTTAAAAAGGCACTGTTTATACTTTTTGGGGAAAAGAAATAGCTAACATCTTTATAAATGTTTACTTATGAAATATTATGTGAATTGTGTGCAGTAGAAAATATATTACCACTTGTGTTAGCTGTAAATTCCACTGGATAGAATTAAAGGGGGGTTAAAACTGGGAAAACAATCAACAGAATTTTTAATTACCTTTTTAAAATGATCTCTTGACAAATTTATTCCACACATAGGAGGCTGAATTTTAATTGCTCACCGCGCTCTGCGTCGGCGCACTTTCAACTCGGATTTCGAGCATGTAAGTGCCGCTGAGGAGCCGCCACGATATTACGCGCAGTGGCTCATTTAAATAGAGGGGGCGGAGCTGCTGCCCCGATGACGTAGAGGGGGTGGCCACAGCGTCCCCAGCGACGGCATCTGGAGCCACTGTGCAGGCACTGGTGCCATTTTTAAAGGGCTTTAAGCCCTTACAATTAATTTAAATTTTTAAAGGAACATTGTTCATAAATTTTTATTAACAATTAATGAAGATGTGGAGGCCCTTTCTCAACTGCCCCTCCCCGCCGCCCCCCATGGTCATTTCAATGATCAAAATGACCAACACTTGCCTTTTTCCCTACCCGAACTTCCCCCCGCAACCTTCTAACATTTGGCCTCTAACCCCTTCCCACCATTCACACAACCAATTAAATTTGTTTTCCACGCTCCCCCAGCACTCCTGCCCTGAAAATTTTATTCCCCCCCCCCACTAAGTTCTCGCCTCGGAACTCCATACGGAGTTCCAAAGGCGTGCGAAGGCTGAATGGCGGCCGTAAAATCGGCGTGGGACAGCCGCCGCCTGCAGGTAAGAACATTTGCATATAATTATTCTTTATTTATATACTTAGATGAAGGGCCCGCCGCCAAGTGGCAGGTGGGCCGCACCGAAGTCCCCCCGCCGCCAGTAATATGCAGTGGGCTCTTCTTGACATCGCAGGTCAAGGTGGGCCTCTCCCCGCACAATTTTACTTGCCCCCACGCCGCGACCCATGGCGTCAAGGGACGAGTAAAATTCAGCCCAGGATCAATCTTTAGCATTTTCCATGCTACAATACTATTCCATTGCTATATTATTTTGACTTTAAAAATTTATATCTAGCTGTTATTTCAAACACAATGTCATTACTTGGAGCTTATTGTCCTCACAAGACTCTGCTTCCTTTGACAAAAGTTCATCTGGGCTTGTCTACATTTGTAGTTCTCATGCTTTAACTGGCATGTTGTTACCTGCTTTTGAAAGCAGTTCCTCTCTCATCACAGGTGTTACAGGAACTTATACATGTATGGTGTTCAGACTAAACTCTTAATTACTGTCTTTATTTATTCATTTTCCATGTTTGAGTTAGTGGGGGTAATTTTGACGTTTGGCAATATTGTGAAGTGGGCAATATTGGAATGACCACCTGTTATAAACCTCTTCCGGGAAAGGAAAGTCAGGCAATGGGTATAATGGACAAACATTTTACACTGTTGCCAGTCAAATTAGCTCTGGTGTTAACAACATTTATGCCCTGATGCTCCCTTTTTTTATGGATATCTGTAAATATGTGCACATGTTGGTGCATTATAATCTGTGACTGTCCCATGTACACTGCATAATGCAATTTGAATATATATATATATATATATATATAAATATTCAAATTGCATTATGCAATATATATATATAAATATATATATATACATTTTGCTTTACATGTGGATAGGGCACACTAGCCCAATGTTAGTGACCATACCAGAGTATGACCATGGGAGGAATGGATGAATGATTATGTACACGAGGTAAGTCTCCATTCTTCTCACAATGTTTCAGACAATTGCATACCCTCGTGAGCTCTTTTCTGGGCTCCTGTTTCAATGGGGTGGGAGTCCCCAACAGGAAACCACATAAAATGCCCAGTAAGCTCAGCATAGGTTCTCTGTGAGATAGCCCTAGCTCTGCTCTCTTTGCCCTTCCTATAGTGATTAAAACAATTGGGAAAATCACTTCTGCGGTGCTCCCCGTTAACTTTCTAACAACCTTTACTCAATCCTAACTACCGATATAATACTGGTGCAGCAAAACCAGGAATTATTAGGTAAATACCCAAAACAAACAGTATCTGTCCATGTGCAAATAATGTCAGTGCACTGTGCACTAAGTGACAAGTGGACAAGTCATTTCTTTTGTTGTTCTCATTTTAGGTCTTGGATACTTATGAGTAACGATTGTTTTGCACAGAAAGACTCCCTGTAATGTTGTTATCGATATGACAATGCCTAGCATTGTGTGGGAGATTAGAACTCTGTTCACATGATATTCCTGTTCTAAACCATTAGTCTTAAATGCTACATGTTCAGAACACTGGTGTGGAGAAAATTCAACACCAAAAGGAATCACACTCACTGGTATTAATGTCACAGTGACCAACTAACAAACATGCAGTACCTCCAACTGATTTCCTTTGGTGAATAAATCACAAAAATTCACATTATGACTTTTGATTGTAAACCTACTACAAATAAAATGTGTCAGAGCAGCCATGCAATAAGTTGATGCACCTAACTTGACCAGCTGACCAGAGTCAGACTGTGTTGTGGGAGGAATTATCCAGTCAGCCCTGTTTATGGAAATATGTATCATATCAAATGGCTGACTGTTGGCATATATCCTCTGTTTGTTAAAAGTGTGGGTTGTCACAACTTTGGCTAATGGCATCTATATTTCCACTAAGAGGGCTGAATTTTATGAGCCCTCTGGCGTTGGAGGTCGTGGCGGGGAGGCCCGGAGAATTCTTCCGGGAGAGACCCACCACAACCTCCAATGCCAAGAAGGCCCCACCGCATTTTACTGCTGGCGGCGAGGCCTCGGTGCGGCACCACCGCCCCCCCCCCCCCCCCCACCCCCTCACCGCCGCTGCTCAGTGGCGGGATCATTTAAATATTAAAATCAATGAAAAAACATGCAAATCAATTTACCTTGTCCCGGCAGCCGTCCCACACCGATATTAGGGCCGTCGGCCGCAACTTGCGTGCCTTCGGAACTTCATTCAGAGTTCCAAGGCAAGACACTGATGGGGAGGGGATGGAGTGAAAAGTTCAGGGTGGGGGAGTGGTGAAAACCGTTCCTATTGGTTGCGGGGATGGTGGGAAGAGGTTTAGGGTCAAAGGGAATAAAGCTTTGGAGGGGGGGGTGCAAGGTGGAGAGTGAAAACACTTTTTTTGGGGGGGAGATAGGACAAAAAATCTACTGATTATTCATTGGAGGGTGGGGGCAGGGATTGGTAATGTTAATAACATTTTATTTCACGTTTTCACAACCCTGTCTCTTTAAACATTTAAATGGCACTGAAGTGCTTGAAACCCTTTAAACCCGGACACCGTTGCTGGGGACAGAACGGCCGCCTACTCTACGTCATCGGGGGCAGCTGCTCTGCCCCCTCCATTTAAATGAGCCCCCACGCGAAATATCGCGGGGGCTCAGCGACGGCGTATCCGTGCCTGAAGGCCGCCGAATTCAAAGCGTGCCGCCATGATGTGCGGCGCGCTAATAAAATTCAGCCCATAATATAACAATCAAACCATTATATCACTGTTACCGGACCCATTGGATAATAGAATGAAAGAAAGATAGCTAAAACTAAACCTTTACATTTTGGCAAATTATCTAATCATGTTTGTAAGATAGTCTACCAAGGGGTAATGAGATATCAGCAATATTTTCTCCTACTCTCACTAATTTTTTGAATTACCAGGTCAGTCCAAGCTGAAAATGTCCTTTTTCTTTCACCCCTTCACATACATGGTAATCTGTTTCTCTGTAATATAAAGTTACTGTCTTGTGTCACAGCAGCACACAATAATATTTTTGTCTCTGTAATACCACAAGAAAAAAAGCATTCTACCGTGTGTATTAATTTGTCAAATACACAAAATTTATCTTTTCAGAAAAACACTGCAAATAGCAAAAGATACAAAAATTGACAGAGAAAGGTAACGGAAATTTCTGTTGTATTTCTTGTTTCTCCCTTTCTCAATCTGGTACAAAAATAGTTTTTATCAGGAACAGATTTGTACAGAAATTCATCAATCTTGTTCATAGAGTTAATCTAATGTACTAATATTCTAGGGTTCATAATATTGAGCTTTCCTTGCTGAAATTCCATTTACATCTTCAAGCTATTTTAAAAGGTTTACTGTATATGCATTTCCTGTAAATATGTTGAGATTAGTGTTTGCTTTAAACACTTCCTTGCTAAGCACTTTGATAAACTACAGTCGCATCTATTTGCTGCAAGATGTTCAAAGGCAACTGCAATGAAAAGAGGTTGCAAAAGACTCTTTTAATTGTTTGCAATCTACAATTTTTAATAAGTATTTATTTGTCCTTAGTAGCTAGCAAACCCCTTGTAGGGCTTACATACCTGTCTTTCAAATATGTAAACATCAAATCTACACAACTGTCTATATACAAATCAACAATTCCTATGTCCTGGCTTTATTTATATTATTAAAAATAATATAGAACATCTCTATATATGGAGGACTATGTATTGTAGTGTGCTAAAAAAAATGTTTGTTTCTGTGTGGGACTAGGGCTCAAATAAATCCCAGGCAGAAGTGGGGAATAAAGATATTCCTTTGTTTGATGGTAGCTGAGTGGTACAGTGAGTTTGCCTATGGGACCCTGGTTCAAATCCGGGCCAGATATAACTGTTCAGAACCCGAACATCAGTGAGTTTGGTCAGTTTCAAACTAGCTTCCAATTACTATGACTCAAGAAGAGCACAATTAGTTTTTAATCAGCAATCTGTCTCAGAAAGGGTGCAATGACTTAGGTTGAGATGCACCAAAGTTAAAGTATAGTTGGATTGCTATTCTTCATTTGACTTGAACCTAGTCATAACTTGAAACTGTTCAGTAAGGTTGCTGCATGCAAAGAAGAAAAATAAATCTCTCTTTGCTGCATATTCCTATCCCTTGCATGGAAAAATACGTATATATTATATATATGCAAAAAAGGTCCATGTGCATCATCAAGCTTGAAACATTGCTATATATACACAATGAATTATTAATGTGTTCATGTTACTTTGAGGATAGATTGCTATTTCAATCTAATAAAGATCTGTTGTCTAATAACTATCTCCAAGCCGAACTGTGCAAGTTCTTTCCTTCATCTTATATTCTAGTGACTCTGGCATGACACAGGTGCACTGTACTAAATGAAGGGCTCAGAAGCTGAAATCTACGGATTCTGGGGATATAGAACCTTGTGCCACACCTACAGCAAACAAGATGTGGAACGTACGCAAGTACTGCCATATGGAAAAGAATTGTACGTTGTATACCATGTGTACGCTCAAACTCCTCCTTTTTATAACTCCACTTGTATATAGCCCTTTAGCTGCCACCCTTGTGCAATAGATTATAACACACCCTGATCTTCCCTCCTATTGAAATTAATGAGAATGTCTCTGGAGTAGTAACAGTGTTGTTGCCCAGTTAAGTGCATTTTTGTTATGCATTGAATCATTCTTATTGTTTTCAATGGGAGTAAGAAGAATTGATAGCTCTCAACAAAATAGTGGCAAACAGAGTTGAGCAAAAAAAACTGTAAAAATTTCAAAAAAATAAAATTCTCTTTTTAGGACTTTCAGTGTCCTAGAATGGAAACAGGTTGTGTTGTAAAAGATTTTAAAACAGCCTGACGTTTCAGGACTTAAGAGGCCCTGGTTCCTCCCCTTCCCCTTCCTTTACCAAGGCCTTTACTCTGTGGTATCTTTTTGAACTGCAGAACTGTCCCATTGATCAGCCCTTGATGTTATGATGCCGCCTTGGCCTAGGGTATGTTATTATGCCGCTGAGTTTGTGATGTCTTGGGTTCAGTCCTAGGGCCCTTCACGTCTCAAATTTTGGATTTCTAGTGCCCTCTTGGCCTAAGTATCCCTAGCTTTGCCTGGCCTTTAGCTATCCAGACCCCCTAACTCCACAAAACCATTACTTTTTCAAGTCACACAGTCTGCAATTCCATCTCAGTCTTAAAGACTATTTTGCTCAACCCTTGTCTCCTCAGTGCTCTCTCAGTCCTGGAACTGCATGTTGTTTAATATCCTATTAGTACCTCATGTGCTTTTAACTGTCTATATGCTGTTGGTTCCTAATTTCTTGCTCTCTGCTGCTGCTCTGGTAGATACCTGCTGATTAGAGAGCTGTAGTTTAGACCTCTGCCTTCCTTTTTCTGTCATTCTGTAAGCTTCTAATGTGATTCAATTAACAATATCCTTAATAAAGATTGTTTCTTTCTTCAACAAAAACAATTGTTCTGATTTTTTTTAATGGGGCACTATCGGATTGGGAGTAAGGTTAGGCCATGTCATCCAATAGCAATAATTTTATAGCAAAACAGAAGACTTTAAAAAAACTTGAATTTTCTGTTGCAACATACATTAAAGATAACATATAAATATACAACATGATAGTTGTGCAGTAAAGCATTTAATTATTGTTACACAGATGTTGAGATTTCAAGAAAAATAAAAAGTACAAAAGTATAATTAAGATTTCTTCGCATAATTTGAAGATGGAAGGAAATTACTGTTGAAAAGAACAGGAGGCAGAAGATTACTCTCTTTCCTAAGATTAGTTGTGTGCCTAACAAGAACAAGATAAGCAGGTTGAGAGAGAAACACAGGAGGGGACAGGGTATATGGGGGTTACGGATGGCAGTTGGATAAGAATCCAACACAGGCTCCATATTCAGCGCATCAGTTATAGATTCTGAGGGAAGCCTCTTTCAATAATATGAGAAAACATCTTGAAAGAACTGATTTTGTGATCATATAAGAATCTCTTCTGGACAATTATTATAATTGTCATATAGTGTGTGAATGGACATTAGTTAGTAGCATTGTGCATTTAAAACATTGTGGAAAGCCAATTAGGGATTGTATGCATCACTACAAAAGAAAGAAGTAGCTGCAAGGCAAAGAAATACAGGTGTGTGTTGATGCTCAGACATCCTCCAATTCTCAGTTCCTCCACTCTATTAAAACTTTATTCATTTTGTTTCTCCACATAGGAGGAACTTGAAAAGATCATTAATTTTGTAGAAGGAGAAATTAGATATTCATAATGGAATCATTAAGATAATATGTAATTAATTTTTGAAATAACAGACACTTTAATGATATGAACTTTTCCCTAAAGGGAAAGAGGAAGGGCTTGCCATCTACAGTATTTCCTTCTTCATTTCTTTGAGGTTTGAGAAAGGCTCGATATCTGCAATGTTACCTAAACTATGAGAGCTAATGATTTGCAAGTACAACATGTCACTGGCTAAGCCTTTGATATGGTAAGATAAGGCACAATGATGGGAAGGAGAGCATCTTTTTTTTTCAAAATTTGAATTGATGCAATTCATTGTGAAGAATTAGTTATGATACGTTTAAAATTGCTGGAAAGAGGATTACATTGGCAAATAAAATCTTTTAAATCATACTGCAAATCCATATTCTCTGAACAACCTAATGTTCCAGTCAGTACTAATGGTTGGAATTTCTAAATCTATGACACAAATCTAGTGAATAAAATTCCAAAACCAAATCTCCAAACTGTAAAACAAAAATCCATTATCATGTGAAAAGCTTGTTCTGCAGCCATATGGCTCTGGCAGGCCCCTCTTTAGTCATTTGCAGTAACTTGTGCATTTGGAGAGTATTCAAACATGAAATCACCATTTGAAAAATCGATTCAGATCAGCTCTATCATTATGTAGAGGGTGCAACTAAAACACTGTTGGGGGCTACATTGAGGCTTGCTAGTGCCCATTTTTTTAGGCTACACGGCAAGGTAATGTTTGAAAATGGGGTCCAAGATGCATGCACCCACTTCTGACATGAAATGCCAGGACACCACCTTAATAAAGGGTTTGAGTGTGCACAGCTAACGACTGCCGGCAGCATGCAGAGGAGACAGATTATGACATTAATCAGTATGCAACACTGATTTGATAGCAATGCTGCTATTTTTGAACTGCACACTGCAGCCAACGCCCTGTCTTAACCTTGCACAGCTAAACACGACATTAAATGAAATGAAGGAACCCTGTCACCGTCACCACCCTCCTCCCCCAGCCCCCCTCACCGCCAGCCCTATTTAAAGGGATCATGAATTACTTGCATGTTAGCTACTGCATTATTTCTTCTGGCTGCTGATGCAATTGTATGTATTTTTGAAGCTTTCCTATAGTTGGCCAAAGTTTATACAGTCTATAGGATGCTGCTTAAATACCTTACTGTTCATTTAAAAGCTTCTGCTGAACCAAATTGCTTCCAGGAATGGGTGCCCTGATGGGCCTTTCCCTGTAAATTGAGTATGATTGGAAGAATGAAGAGAGGCCATGCAGACAGACAAGCTGCTAGAAGAGGGAGTAGGAGGAGGGCTCTCAGCAGGAGGCCATATTTCCCGAGGGTCTTTAGGGAGTAACTGTCTTACTTCAACTTCAGTGAGGGCCAATGCATGCGATGTCTTTGCTCTTTCATATGTTCAGCCATTGCTCAAAGTTCACAGCCATGATTCACTTTTGAAAACCTTCCACCACTTCTTGCAGTCACAATACACTTCTCCTTTAAGAGGTGAAGGTTGACTTTAAGTAGCATTGACCACTCACAATATCTGGTCCCCTACTGATGTGTGCAGCTAATGAACAGCATGGGTAGCACTGTCTGCACAACATAATTCATTAAAAACAGCAGGCAGAACCAATTTAAAGAACTGCCTGCAACACAATGAACGGGCGCGGGTTAATCACATACCATGACCCACATGCCCGTAAGTAGCATGAATTTCAGCTCGACGGAGTACGGATTCGGCAGAGTATTTACTTTACTCAGGGAATTTGGTGAGTGAGGGAATTCGGCGCAGTGAGGGAAGAGGTGCTGTTCTGGTCTTTCACAAGACAAGGAGTGGTCCGAGAGAGGGAGTGGAAGACAGCAAGACCTGAAAGATAAAGTCCAAAGTCATTAATTAGGTAAGCAGGTAAGTGCTTTGTTGGTGAGTTTTAAGATTTTTTTTTCTCTAAACTAGGCAGTATTTTAAACTAAGAATGGGAAAGCATCAGTACTGTATTAAGTTTATAGCTTAACACATCAAACTACTTAATATAACTGCAAATAATCATCGAATAACGACTTGAATTAAATAAAGTAAGGCTACTCTAAGATAAGGCAGAGCAGGTTGTGTGTCTGGACTGCAGAAAGGGGGAGTTTGTGGTCAGCGAGACTGTCCCAAGCAAACACGTCTGCAGGAGATGTCTCCATCTTGAATCTCTCTGGCTCAGTGTTATTGAGCTAGAGTGTGAGTTGGAGAGACTCCGACACATAAGGCAGGGGGAGGAATTTCTGGGCAGTTTTATCCAGAATACTGTCACCCCAGAGGAAAACACAGTTTCAGGAAAGGGAGGTTGTGACTAATAGGGAGCTGGGTAGAGAGGATTTACGAGAGGTTGAGAAGGAGGTCCCACAGACGGTCCTGTCCAACAGGTAGAATGTACTAACTATGTGTGAGGGCAAGGAGAAGGACTGCAGGGAGGACAGCCAGAATGTAAACCAAGGCACCATAGCTCAGAAGCTGTCCAGGGTGGGGAAGAGCAGAATAGAAATGTAGGCCAGAATTTCTCGTTGGGCAGGGGGATCCCGTCCACCGGCCGAAATGTTGGTGGTGAGCCCGCCTCCACTGGGCCTGGGGATCAAGACCTTGAGGTAGGAAATCCTGCCTAATTGGAGCTACGGGCCAATCAGCGGGCCGGAAGCTCTGAGTCCCAGCAACGCCACTGGGAGCGGTGACCGCTGCTGGGACTACACTCAGCCTCACGAGGAAGATGAAGGACGGTCCCGGGCAAGGAAGTAAATTTTTAGGGCCTTGCTAGGGGCAATCAGTCGGGTCCCGGTGAGGCTGGGAGTGTCAGTGAGGGGGGCGTTTTGTGCATTGAGGGCAGTTGGGCCTTTGGCTGCGGCCCTCCATAGGGCACAAGGTGCCCGATCAGGAGGGCCCGACCCCCAGCCAGCAAGAAGGCTGCCTAGTTTCATCAGACAGGCTTTCTGAGACCTCAGCCACCCGCCAGCCAAGGGTATAATACCTGCAGCGGTGGGCAGAGGCCCTTAAGTGCCAGTTAATTGGCCACTTAAGGGCTGGCTATGATTGGCCTGGCGCAGGTGGGCCATTTCTCGCTGCCGTCGCATGTAAATTTGCAACAGAGGCAAGGACGGGTCAAGAATGGCTCCCACAGCCTCCCACTCCATTTTATGTCCCCCCCCCCCACCCCACCGCCACCGGCCCGCTCTTCTGGGGGGCGTAAAATTCCGGATGTGGTAGTTCTAGGGGACTCTACAATTAGGGAAATAATAGCATCCTCTGCAGCCAAGAACGAAAATCCTAAGGGTGTGTTGCCTAGCCGGTGCCAGGATAAGGGATAACTCATGGCGGCTGGAGAGAAACTTGGAAAAGGAAGGGGTAAATCCAGTTGTCGTGGTCAATGTTGGAACAAACCACATAGTTAGGAACAGGGAGGAGGTCCTGCTGAAAGCATATGAGGAGTTAGGCTCTAAATTAAAAAGCAGGACCTCGAGAGTAATAATATCTGGATTATTGCCCAAGCCATGTGCAAATTGGCTTAAGAGCAGACACATCCAAAGAATTAACTTGTGGCTAAAGGTCTCGTGTGGGAAAGAGGAGTTCATTTTTGTGGGATCCTGGCACCAGTTCTGGGACAGGAAGGAGCTGTACTGATGAGAGGGGCTCCACCTGAACCGGAAAGCGTAAATACGGAGGCGGCAAATGCTTTAAACTAGTAAGTAAGGGGGAGGGATCTACAAGAAATGTAAGCAGCCTGAATGTAAACAAAACAGGGAAGGACAGCATAGGAAAGAATAAAGCAAGGGAGGACATCGATGGCAAAGGATTAAATAGAGTTATAGAACAGGAGTCTAAAAAGATGGTTAAACATTAAGTGAGAGGAAATCCTATTAAAAATGAGTTAAACTGTCTGTATAGCAACATGTACTGTGTCCATAATAAAACAGGGGAGCTGGAGACAATCATGTGTTGGGAGGAACCAGACATAGTAGTGATTACTGAGACATGGCTACAGAGAAATCAGGGTTGGGAATTAAACATTGCAGGGTATAACATATTTAGAAAAGATAGAGAGGTCAAAAGGAGAGGTGGAGTAGCTGTACATATTGGGGATAACATAATGGCAGTAGAAAAAAAGGACGCAGCTATCAGCAAGACAAAAATAGAATCCGTATGGATAGAGATAAAAGATAAAGTGTCAATCACACTGACAGATGTAGTCTACAGAGCACCTAATAGTGTAAGGGAGGTGGAGAAAGAACTATGCAGACTAATTAGGGAGATGAGTGAGAAGTATAGATTAATAATCATGAGCGATTTCAACTACCCTGATATTAATTGGACAGAAGAGGTATGTAAAGGGGATAAGGGAATGGAATTCCTACAATGTGTACAGGACTCCCTTCTCACCCAATATGTAAAATGCCCAACAAGGGATGATACACTAGTGGATCTCGTAATGGGGAACGAATCAGAGCAGATAAGAGAAGTAAAAGTAGGGGTACAGCTAGGCAATAGTGGCCATAATGTAATATGCTTTAAGATGATAATAGAAAAGAACATAAATGTAATGAAAACCAGATTAATAGATTGGAAAAAAGATGATTTTGAGGAGCTGAGAATAGAACTTGGGAAAATAAAATGGGCAACATATTGGCAAACAATGACGTAGAACAACAATGGGAAACATTTAAAACGGTGTTCAACAGAGTGCAGGAGAAATATATTCCGCATAAAGGAAAGAACAAACTAAACACTCATGAGACTCCATGGATGAAGGAAGACATAAGGGAACAATTGAGGGTAAGGAATGAGGCATGCATAGACAGCAGATTAATGCACAATAAGACAGAATACAAAGAGATCAGGAGAAGAGCCAAAAAAATTAGGATGGCAAAGAGGAACTATGAAATTAAATTATCAAGAAACATGAAGTAAAATATTTTACAAGCATATCAATTAAAAACAGAAGGCTGGGATGGCAATAGGACCATTAAGAGATAGTTAGGATAATACCAAAGGTATCAAGAAAGATATGGCAGAAATATTAAATAATTATTTCGCTTCGATGGGAGATAAAACAGGTAGACATGGCATTGACTGATGAGATGAGCAATGAGATAAGTATATTTAAAGTAAAAAAGGGATGTATCGAATAAACTAATAAAACTCAAACAGGATAAAGCCCCTGGCCTGAATTGCATCCACATATTTTAAAAGAATCTAGGGAAGAGGTAGCAGAAGCATTACTACACATATTTAATAATTTGTCAGAAAACGGTGTAGTGCCAGAGGACTGATTGATAGCTAATGTAATTCCTATATTTAAGAAGGGTGACAGAACATGTCCAGGGAATTACAAAACAGTCAGCTTAACATCAGTGGCAGGAAAAATAATGGAATCCATATTAAAGGAGAGAATAGAAGGACATCTAGAAAAGAAAAATATAACATGAATAGCCAACATGGATTTCAAAAGGGAAAATCTTGCTTGACCGACCTTATTGAATTTAGTGAGGAGGCAACAGTGAGAATAGACAATGGTCGTGCAGTAGATGCAATTTATCTGGATTTCCAAAAGGTCTTCGATAAGGTGCCCCATAAAAGGTCAGAGAATGCGGAGTGGGGGGACAAGTGGCAGAATGGATTGTTAGCTGGCTTCAAGACAGAAAGCAGAGAGTGGGAGTAAAGGGTAGTTATTCAGAGTGGCAGAAAGTGGGAAGTGGTGTTTCACAAGAATTAGTCCTGGGACCACTGCTGTTCACAATTTACATTAACGATTTGGGCTTTGGAACCAAAAACACATTTTCTAAATCTGCGGATGGCACTAAGTTGGGTGGGGGTGGGGGGGTGTTGGGGGGGCAGTCAATACTGAGGAGGACGGCAACAAATTACAGGAGGACACTAATAAATTTGCAGAATGGAGAAACAATTGGTAAATGAAGTTCAGCACAGATAAATGTGAGGTAGTATATTTTGATAGGAAGAGTAGAGAGGCCACTTATTACAAGGTAGATGGTGGTGTAGTGCTAATGTCACTGAACTAGTAATCCGGATGCCCAGGCTAATTCCCTGCGGACATAGGTTGAAATCCCACCATGGCAGCTGCAGGAATTTAAATTCAAATAATTAATTCAATTAATTAATAGAAAATCTGGAATTGCAAGCTAAACTCAGTAATGGTGCCATGAAATGATCATCAATTGTCATAAAAACCCATCTCGTTCACTAATGTCCTGGAGGAAGGAAATCTGCTGTCATTACCTGATCTGGCCTACATGTGACTCCAGACCCACAGCAATGTGGTTGATTCTTAGGGATGAGCAACAAATGCTGGCCTTACCAGTGATGCCCACATCCCATGAAAGAATGAAAAAAAACTTGGAATGTGCAAGTCTAGGTGGGGTAGAAGAACAAAGGATCTTGAGGTACAAATACACCAATCACTAAAAGTTAGCTAGGCCAGAAAAAAGCAAACCAAGCATTCAGTTTTATTTCTAGCGGGATAGAATTGAAAAGTAAGGATGTTATACTAAACCTGTATCAAACCTTGGTTGGACCACACTTACAGTACTGCGTGCAGTTCTGGTCACCATTTTATAAAAAGGGTACAGAGGCACTAGAGAGAGTGCAGAGGGGATTTACAAGGATGATACCAGAGATACATGGGTATAAATATCAGGAAAGGATTGGCAGGCTGGGCCTCTTTTCTCTTGAAAAAAGACTGAGGGATGACCTAATAGAGGTCTTTAAAATTAAGAAATGTTTTTGATAGAGTGAATACAGAGAGAATAGACTGAATTTTATAAGCTTGCCACTCGAAAACAATGGCGGTCCGCCCATGCGAGCCGCATGTCGCAGAGCCACCGCGATCCTAAGCGCGGCGACTCATTTTAATAGCCGGGGCAGGACAGCCTCCCCCACCGATCACGTGAAGGGAGGTGAGCTGTCCATCCCCAACAATGGCATCAGCTGCCTGTGCGCAGTCGCTGACGCCATTTTTAACATGCTTTGAGCCCTACCGTTAAATTTACATATTTAAAGATGCAGTGAATAAAAAATATACATTTACTTTGCTCCCTCCCATGCCTCCAATAACCATAAAATTAATTACTTGCCCTCTCCCACAAAACACTTCCATGTCCACCTGCCCTTGCGCTCCCCGAAGTGCATAAACTTTCACCTCAAACCCTTCCCACCATCCCCTACACCAATGATGTTACTTTGACCCTATTCCCCACCTCCCGCACTGATAAAATTACCTCCTCCCCCCTTCCCCACAAGTGTTTCGCCTCACTTCCCCAGACGGAGATCCGAAGGCACGGGAGTGCCGGCCAGCAGCAGGAAGATCACGACGGGACAGAAGGCAGCAGCGTAAGTATGATAAATTCATTAATTTTAATTTATTTAAATATGTTAATGGGGGTCCCATTGCCGAGTGGCAGGGGGGCCACCACGAGGCCTGGCCATCACTGGCAATTTCGGGCCGGGCCCTCCCAGCGTCAGGATGCATGGCGGCCCTCTCCCAGAGGCATTTTCCGCTCCCTCTGCCCCCGCCACGACCCCTGACATCAGGGGGTCTGTAAAATTCAGCCCAATGTTTCCTCTTGTGGCGAAGAAAATAACTAGAGGCCATCAATATAAGATAGTCACCAAGAAATCCAATAGGGAATTCAGAAGAAACTTCTTTACCCAAAGAGTGCAGAGAATATGGAAATCGCCACCACAGGGAGTAGTTAAAGCAAATAGTATGGATGCATTTACGGAGAAGCTAGACAAGCATATAAGGGAGAAAGAAATAGAGGGAAACAATGATTTAGATGAGGAAAGATGGGAGGAGGCTCAAGGGGCATTAACGCTGGCATTGACTGGTTGGGCCGAATGGCCTGTTTCTGTGGCAGATGTCCAATGTAATCCTATGTTTTTGGGGGTTAATCAATTTAATCCCCTGGGAGTAATTGGATTGCACCTGAATCAAGGCTCACTCCCTGGGCTGCACATGCTGCACACACCCTAATGTGGCCAGCAGAGACCCACGGCAAATTGGTCCGCCGGCCTCACTAGTATCACACTAGTGAACTGCGGGCATCAGTCACAGCCCCGAAAGCAGTTCACCAGACAGGCGGCGGGTGCAGCAAGTTAAGCATCTCAGACACAGGCATCCCAAGGCCTCAGGAGAGCATTGTGTGAAGGGTGGAAGAAGCAATCAGCGGGGATGGGGCAGCAAAAACAGCCTACCATTAAAACCTACCTTTTGGATGACAACCCTGAGCAATTCCTTTATTTGTTTGGCTGCTGTGTGCCTGTAAATGCTGGCCCACTACATGCATGGGGCGTGCTGCAGTCACTCACAGACCAATTTCACAAAGGGTCATATCCAATGAGCCGAACATCAGTTTCAGATGTGCATTCTGGATGCCTACTTAACAATTTGATCCAATATGGCAGATGGCACACTTTCAGCATGGAATGAACATGCACATGCCAACTGCCAGATTGGACCCTTAGGTACCCATTCTATGCCCGTGAAACAGGCTCAGTGCTGTGTATGTCAGAGTATGTAATATATGTGGCGTTTAAGCCGTGCCAATAATTTTAGTTCGATAAGTATGAGGCACTAGACTATAGATCAACATTGACTTAACCAACAATGAAACTCAATCTTCAAATGAAAAATTATATAGCGATTTTAAAGATAACATTCCATAAAATGATCTCAGTAAAATGTCTCACATCAACCTCTATACCAAGTCAACCATATTTTAAAAGATCCATTGTAAATGCAGGTAAACAGCTTGTCATTTACATTTGAGATGCCATTTTTTAATTAAATCCCAGCCTACCCATCCTACATTAACTACCCATTGATTGATGGTCAGTTTAACTGAAGTCCATTATCTGTTGTCATATTAAAATAAATGTTTGAAAAATATTAAACAATATATGGTCGAACGGAAATGAACAAAGATTTTATTAAAGCAACTTGTATTATCTGACTCCCTCTAGCCTGGTTCATGGATAATGTTTGCATAGATAATAGGAATTTGGATAATCAGGGTTCTACTGTATATAGCAGCTCAGGAGACACTTCAATAGTGACATAATGATTGCTATTTTGTTTCCAAGTTGGTTTTCCATAAGTTATAATTAATATTATAATGGTATGGTTATTCTGAGAGTTGGGAGTAATTCTGTGCTGGTGATTATCACTGAAAATTTATGCTTACAAAGTGGGTGAAGCATTACAAGTGTAATGGTGAAGAAGTGTTTGTGGGTTCTTCAGTAGAGGTGGGAGCAGGAATTCCACTCTTAGATGAAGCCTCGTTTTATTAATAAACTGCACTTATTAATACAGCAATAGCTCTAATAGCAACCAATAATACTCTATATGACTCAATAACATTTTTCACTCCAGCATTACTAGATTAAACCATGTATTCAGAATGTACTCATGATGTTATCACCTGGTAATTAATTGTTTATTATTCGTCCATTCACCTAGCAATATTTCTTTTGGGCCTCCTTATCTCGAGAGACAATGGATACGCGCCTGGAGGTGGTCAGTGGTTTGTGAAGCAGCGCCTGGAGTGGCTATAAAGGCCAATTCTGGAGTGACCTTACATTACCTTTTAAGGGACAATGTGCAACAACTTCATAAAGATCCTTGTTGATAACCATTATACCACCCGTTGAAGACAAAAAGGGCTTAAAATATGACTGGCACCACTCATGTTCATTGTTAAAGATCATGTATCTAGCTCATATCCATAGCATTGCATCTCCAAAACATTAGATATCTCTTGGGCAAAAAATCATGGTTGGCTCAAACGACCAATAAGGAATGCACAACCGTCAGGAAACCTATCAAATCCCAACTTTTTCCCTAAAGTTGAACAGTAGGTGCAACAAAAGTGACCAATCAAGTTGTTCAAATAATTTGTTTGCCCTGTTTTTGTCTGTCACTTTCTTTCTTCATTCAGGTCAGTGTACACAGCTAAAAATAACACATATAGCCAACACTTACAAAATTTCATAATTCTGAGAAAAAAATTACTAATTGGCTCATTTAATATTAGAAATTCCATCAAGAAGGTTCCACTGTTCTGTCTGGATCTTGCCTGTAAGGGGTGCCAGCTATTGTCGACACTTTTTATGTTTATAATAGAAAGATGCATTATGTTAAGCTATAAGCCTTAATTTTGGGAGAAAGACAAGATGGGGTTGAATGTCCCTTGAAACCAGTTGCAGATGCCCCAGTTGCTCAATAAGCTGGGTCCACCATATTTTACAACACTAGTCCCTTCCCCTGATTTGAGCAGAATATTTGCTTATAAAAAGCAGGCCCAGGAAATTTGTCCTGTAGCATACATGTTTGGGGGGAAGAAAATGTGGCGAGGCAGCAACTCTTGAAGCTCATCATTGAAAGGAAAGCTGTGGTGGTGACAGAAAAGTTGCCTAGCATTCACAAAAGTACAGCAGAGACCTGTCCAATTCTCCTTCTTTTGGTGATAAAGAGTTGGAGATTCTGCTGCAGGGGGTGCACCAAGGGAGAGTGGCTTTATGTGGGGCAAAAGGGCACCCTCCTGAGAAAAGACAGCTGTACAGATGGAGGCAGTGGGCTACATCAGTGCCGTCCCCCAGGTCTTTTAGACAACGACTACGAATAACAACACGTTTGCTGTATCAGGAAGAAGGCAAAGAACGTGTATGCCCTTTTGTACACAATTCTTGTCAAGGCAATGAAGCACTGCACAGACCTAAGTTGGGAACGACAGTGGGAGATACCACTTAAACTACTGTGCATATTAATAATGTTTTACTATACAAGGGCTAGATGATAGAGGAGAGACAGTGGAGAAGGATCTCATGGCCACTATACCAAATAATGTGGAAAGATCATGCAACATAATCACAGTAACACTCGCAATGGATGTCATTCCTGACTTTGGACCAGGTCAGTTTGGTTCTGTGTGAAGAGCAGAAGCTGGACTGGAGGGTTTTGAATGAGGACTTTTGCGAGAAATGGATATGGAGCTGGGAAGTAACAACATATTCAAAGAGGAAAGAGAGCTTTAAAATGGGTGGTAGCTGTAGAGGACAGATGGGTAAAGGGTGTTGTCTGAGGAGGTAAGTGATAAGAATGGTTTTGAAGGGGAAAGGCATGGTGTGTGAAGAAATGCAAACATTGATGATGTTAGCTGGCATGGGAGCCAAGAAAAAGGAATTGAATAAGTGGTGATTGTGGACTTGGAGAGAAGCCTCCAAAAGATAGCAGTCCTCTCTAGAGGAGGTAGGAAAGTGGGGTCTCTGGAAGTGGGAGGAAGAGAAAAATAATCTTGATCTTAGGAGTGGAGTAGTCCATGAGCTTTTTGGATTCAGTGTTTGGGCTGAGGGCATTTGTTCTTGTCTTCTGGCATAATATGAGGTTTTGGCTGAGGAAAACCTAGCATAGTAATGCTTGACATGGTCAAGACAAATTTGGCAATTGATGCCTTAGCCAGTTGTGTGCCAGGTATTCTGAAGTCTGCACTGCTCTGACTTGAAGCAGCAAAGATATGGGCTATATTAGGGGGATCAACAAGGGTTGGAGAAAATGATTAACTTGCTCCTTTACTAACCCAGATATTAATGCATCATCACTGAGAGCCACAACTGTTCTTTCCTCCAAAATCTTTCTAATTATTTCATCATAATATTGCATAGTAACCAAACTCTATACTTAAATTTTGACAATTTTGGTAACCAAACTAGATAGACCTGAAATAATCAGTGTTTTTTAATCTGACACTTAGATAGAGATTTGCAAGATGACGGTGCTCCTTTCTTCCTCTCCCTAGTTCCTGAAAGTGCAGGTCTGGCCTTTCTGGCTAACATGTCTATTATTTTGGACTGTATACATCAGCAATAGCAGAGTAATTAAGGTAGGCTAGGACTACTCAGTTGGGTTTTCTGCTAAGTTTCTGCTGAAATCTGCTAAATTCTGTTTAAAACAGTGGTTTTGAAATGGATTTGGATTGGTGATCACTGCATAAGTGAAGTAGATTTGAAGATACTAAATAATTTATACAAGATAGTTTTGTAATAACTATAAAGTTTTTTTTTAAATTGGAACCAACCAAAAGGAAACAGAAGACTAAAAGAATCATTCCCCCAACACAAAGCTGGTCATCAGCTTCACTTGTGCAGCTACTGCTTGCAATTTGTCGAATACCTACTTTCTCCCAGCACGCTGGTTTTTCATAAACAACCAGTTGCTGATATAAAGGAGGAAAGGATTGCATTTATATACTGCCTATCTCAACTTCATGGTGTCCAAAAGCATTTCACATTCAATGAAATATAATGTAATTACCCAAATGAAACAATCTTATCTGGACATAATCACATGTTTACAAAAAGAAGAACAGATTAGTTCTTTAGAGACAGTGGGGGTAATATTGATTTCAATTAATTTGCTATCACCTTTTTTACCATATCGCATAAAGTCAAAAGTCAAAATTACCCCCAGTCAGCGAACTTATACCTAAATTAACCAGCCTTCCTTAAACACAGTCATGGTTGCTAAGAATTACAATTAAGGGAAATTGAGTGGGAGAGTAGGTTGGACAATGGTCTTTCCTGTCTGAGGTCTCAGTTCAAATCTAATCTAGATCCATGGAAGGAAAGTTTTCTCTTCCCATTGTCTGTAAAAGTCCAACATGAAATGAATTTGGATAGTTTCCATGCTCTTGAATTCCTTTCCTAAATCTTTTGTCCTCCTTGAAACCTACCTCTTTAACCAAGTTAATGGTCACCATCCTAATATCTTTGTTGGACTGGCATTCAATTTTCCCTTATACCTTTGTGAAGTGCCTTGGGAATTTGTTTTTTCTCTATTAAGAGTGTAAGTTGTTGTTATTGGCTCAATCAAGTTCCTAATGAGCATGGATCCACAGCACAAAATTGTCCTTAATTTGGCACCATTTGGCAATTGAGAGGCCACTACGAGAAATGGTTGATGTAAAGGGAGCTTTATTCTACATCTGGTGTAATATATCTGACCTGGGAGTGCTTGAGCCTGACACTGGGTGCCTGAAATTGAAAGAATTCTATCCCTTTGCACCAACATCCCTCAATTTGATAAGTTAAAAATACATACTCTTTGTTGCCTGTATCCAATAGAACATCACCACTTGATACTGGTGTTAACTGAAATCCTTCTGTGTTTTGTTTACAACCACAAACAGCAAAAAAAAAAGGCCTGGCAATTCCTGGGAGTCCATTCCACTAGCATAAGTGGGCGGCACAGTGGCGCAGTGGTTAGCACCGCAGCCTCACAGCTCCAGGGACCCGGGTTCAATTCTGGGTACTGCCTGTGTGGAGTTTGCAACTTCTCCCTGTGACCGCGTGGGTTTTCGCCGGGTGCTCTGGTTTCCTCCCACCGCCAAAAAGACTTGCAGGTGATAGGTAAATTGGCCATGTAAATTGCCCCTAGTGTAGGTAGTGTAGGGAATATGGGATTACTGTAGGGTTAGTATAAATGGGTGGTTCTTGGTCGGCACAGACTCGGTGGGCCGAAGGGCCTGTTTCAGTACTGTATCTATAAATAAATAAATAAATAAATAAAAAACCCGCCTCGCCCAAGGTTGGAACTCTGGGCAGAATTTTTCCAGGCAGTAGGAGACGGATTCGAGGACTTTTGAAAAAGTCCCGCATGGGAGATTGGTTGAGAAGGTAAGTGCCCATGGAATCCAGGACAATTTGGCAAATTGGATCCAAAAATTGGCTTAGTGGCAGGAGGCAGAGGATGATGGTTGAGGGTTGTTTTTTCGAGTGGAAGCCTGTGACCAGTGGTGTATCGCAGGGATTGGTGCTGGGACCCTTGCTGGTTGTATTGTGCATGAATGATTTAGATGTGAATATAGGAGGTATGATCAGTAAGTTCGCACATGACACAAAAATTGGTGCTGTTGTAAATAGTGAGGAGGAAAGCCTTAGATTACAGGACGATATAGATGGGCTGGTAAGATGGGCGAAGCAGTGGCAAATGAAATTTAATCCTGAAAAGTGTGAGGTGATGCATTTTGGGAGGACTAACAAGGCAAGGGAATATACAATGGATGGTAGGACCCTAGGAAGTACAGAGGGTCACAGGGACCTTGGTGTACTTGTCCATAGATCACTGAAGGCAGCAGCACAGTGGTTAGGAAGGCATACGAGATACCTGCCTTTATTAGTCGAGGCATAGAATATAAGAGCAGGGAAGTTATGATGGAGCTGTATAAAATGCTAGTTAGGTCACAGCTGGAGTACTGTGTACAGTTCTGGACACCACACTATAGGAAGGATGTGATTGCCCTGGAGAGGGTGCAGAGGAGATTCACCAGGATGTTGCCTGGGCTGGAGTGTTTCAGCTATGAAGAGAGACTGGAAAGGCTAGGGTTGTTTTCCTTGGAGCAGAGAAGGCTGAGGGGGGACCTGATTGAGGTATACAAAATTATGAGGGGTATTGATAGGTTAGATAGGAAGAAACTTTTTCCCTTAGAAAAGGGGTCAATAACCAGGGGGCATAGATTTAAGGTATGGGGAAGGAGGTTTAGAGGGGATTTGAGGGGGAAAAAAATTCACCCAGAGGGTGGTTGGAATCTGGAACGCACTGCCTGAAGAGGTGGTAGAGGCAGGAACCCTCACAACATTTAAGAAGTATTTATATGAGCACTTGAAATGCCATAGCTGCTGGAAAATGGGATTAGGATAGATAGGTGCTTGATGGCCGGCACAGACACGATGGGCCGAAGGGCCTCTTTCTGTGCTGTATAACTCTCTGCACTGTCTCCAGGCTAGTGGGAGCACATTCCTGTTCTGACTTCTACGGCCACCTTTCATCCATGCCTACTTGGTTGGAGAGGATAGGTGGGCTGGGAAAATCCTGAAAAGTGATGTGGGATCAAGATCCCGACATGACCCAGTCCTCTTCAAGCTTTCCCTGGTTCGGCATTGGAGGCGAGCATGATCTGTCAAGTAAGTTAGCAGGAGCTTGTTGAGGATGACACCAGGTGCCTGAAATTGAAAGAATTCTATCCCTTTGCACCAATATCCCTCAATTTAATGAATTAAAAATATTGTTTGTTGGCTGTATCCATACAGGACTTCACACAGGATAAGAAGCCTTGAATCCTGGATTTCCCAGCCATGGAACCTGTTTCCCAACCTGTCAGCATCTTGCCAGGGTCACCAAGGGGATTGCAAAGCAGAAAGAGCTTCTTCAGCGAAACTGACAAGCTGGGAAGGCTTCGATCAGTGAAACTGAAGAGCTCCAGCCATGGCTGGGTAGAGGCTGCTGTTCAAAGCACTTGTTCTCTCAGAGAGTGCTTTCACTACTTAACAGATGTTTGCCAACTTCCTGGAAGGTACTTCATCAGTCTAGCACTTCACTCACCTTCAACTGCACTTCCCTGCTGCCAGCCTTCACTACAGCATGGCGGCTGTTTATGCAGCTCCACCTTTCATCTCTGAAAAGGGTCAGGAGCAGAGCCCACACCATCACCAACAGTTCTAGCAGCAGATGGAGCAACACCAGCAGCAGCAGCAGCTGCATTCTTCTCAGCCACATACTCCTCAACAGGGAAAAGGGGATAGACACCCAGCTGGAAGTAGGTGAAATCCCCAACATACAGTCTAGAGGCAGAGAATCAGCTCTCTTGACATTTCTGAGCGCATGTGCCTTAGGAGGCTCAGGCTCTCACGGCAGGTCGTTGCTGATATCTTCAGCCTCCTGGAACAAGACTTCCTTCCCAATGGAGCAGGTGGGCACACATTGTCGATGGCAAATAATGTGCCGGTCACTGGAAAAGTTAGAGTGTGGGGCTCGGGCACCTGAACGTACAACACTACTCACCTGTCATGCCTTCCTGAGGTTCTGGAGCCTCTTGGTGCACTGTCTCCAGGCTGGAGGGACTGTACTTCTGCTGCTGACTTCCTCTGCCACTTCCACAACCACCTACTTGGTTGGAGAAGTTTTTCTCTTCCTCCTGTCCTTAGTAGAGATCACCTCATTGCAGCCCCTCAGAACTGGCAGCAGGACCTCCAGGTAAGAGTGAGAGACCCAGGGAGCAGCCTTCCCAGGTCTTCCCTCCATTCCTGTGGTTACTGCAGCCTCAAAAGTCTAAGTACTGGTGAGCCTTTCTGAAATATGCCATGGTCCCTTTAATTAGAAATTCTTCCTTAGACAGAATGAACACATTATCGGCACAGTGGCGCAGTGGTTAGCACCGCAGCCTCACAGCTCCAGGGACCCGGGTTCGATTCCGGGTACTGCCTGTGTGGAGTTTGCAAGTTCTCCCTGTGTCTGCGTGGGTTTTCTCCGGGTGCTCCGGTTTCCTCCCACAAGCCAAAAGACTTGCAGGTTGATAGGTAAATTGGCCATTATAAATTGTCACTAGTATAGGTAGGTGGTAGGGAAATATAGGGACAGGTGGGGATGTTTGGTAGGAATATGGGATTAGTGTAGGATTAGTATAAATGGGTGGTTGATGGTCGGCACAGACTCGGTGGGCCGAAGGGCCTGTTTCAGTGCTGTATCTCTAAAATCTAAAAAAAAAAAAATCTAAATCTCACCCACCCTCCCTCTCTAATTTGTCAGGAAGCCTGGAGGTGGGCTCTTAATTGGTTTGCACTGGTAAAGAGTTGGGCATGCTGTGCAGGGTAAAGGCCTGCTACCCAACCCGAACCTGACGGAACCCGAAGACATGTGTCGGATTCAGGTCAGGTCGGGTTGCACTTCCTGGTCCCGCATTCGGGCTCAGGTCAGACACGCTCTATCACAGGTAAGTGGCTCCAATGTTAATTTAATTTTCGGACTAGAAAGGTGTTTTTTTTTACAGTTAGAGTCATAGAGAGAGAGATACAGCACTGAAACAGGCCCTTCGGCCCACCAAGTCTCTGCCAACCAACAACCACTAATACTAATCCTACGTTAATCCCATATTCCCTATCACATCCCCACCATTCTCCTATCACCGACCTACACTAGGGGCAATTTACAATGGCCAATTTACCTATCAACCTGCAAGTCTTTGGCTGTGGGAGGAATCCAGAGCACCCGGCGGAAACCCACGCAGTCACAGGGAGAACTTGCAAACCCTGCACAGGTAGTACCCAGAACTGAACCCGGGTCGCTGGAGCTGTGAGGCTGCAGTGCTAACCACTGCGCCACTGTGCCACCCCAAGTTATTTTAAGCTTGTGCAGATCAGCAACAAAGTGAAAAAAGGAAGGTAAGTTAACTGATGGTCAGGTAGGGTCAGTCGGGTGCGGGAAAAAAATGGAAGGACTCGGGCCGGGTCGGGCTCGGGTGGGATGTGGTTCTATCGGGCTCGGGTCGGGTTTTTTTTTTGCATACCCGAGCAGGCCTTTAGTGCAGGGAGTCAGTTTCCAGACCCAAAAGTGGTCCCACAGTTGTGCTAGCGCCTGCAGAGGTGCTTCAGAGTGACAGGCCGAGCCTGAGCAGATCTGCTTGGTTAAGGCCAGTGGAGTCCTCCTGAGGCTCAAATGGGCTGAAACAAGAAGAAAACTCTTTGCCCGATCGCAGGCACTCCAGCTAGAAACAGCAATCAAGCTCCTCACAGATTGATTACTTTGGTAAAGATTTGATGTCTTCAGAAGGTCTCTAAGTGTCCCATATGAGGTCTTAACAGGCTGAGACGTTGCTGCGCCCATTTAGGGACATAAAGGGAGGAACTTCCAGTGGAAGGTCAGAAACCTCTTTGACTCGACGCCCCTGACCTGGGTAATGGGATGGGCAGATGATCTGCCCATGGCCTCTCTGAGCAGATTTCAACAGTCTGGTCTAAATGGGGCAGGGTCCAAGTGGAGCCAAGACCTGACCAAGGTTGCAGTACTCACACCTTTTCCTCGTGTGAATGTGGCTTATACCTTCTCCAGCTCCAGAGATTTTGTGACCAACGTACTTAGGTTGGTGCAAAGTGCTGCATTTGAAAGGTATTGCACTAAATATAATGTTGAGTATCAGTTTCAGTTCGAATAACAAATTATTGACATGGAAATATATGTGATTACTTTAAAGGTTGATGTATGTGTGTGTAAGGACTGCTAATTGGATTAAATACTTGATACAGGGTTAAACTATTTCCTACATAATTAAATTCTCAGTCCAGTTTAACTTCCCTGCAATATTAACACACTGAAATACACCACAGACCTTATAGCAGCCTTTAATCATGTTTACCTGCATTTGAAATGAACTCATTCTTTAAAAATTAAAAATAATCAAATCCCAATAATAAGGACTGCAGTGAAATGGCACTCGTGAATCTTGTTCAAGGACAACTCTTTCCAGTAGTTCTATAATAGGTTGATTGGTTGGCATCCTTCCATCTATGAAAGATGATGGACACACAGCAAACAATCCATTTAGGTACTAAAATTCCTAATGCTTACTCTCGGTACTGTTTTGGGATTACAAAGCAGGAGATTCAAATTGAGCAAACACATTAAACTGATATAAAGGCCAATGTTTTCCCCTTATGACTTGCCAGTCCTGACTCTTCCCTTGTGCATTTGAATGCACTGGAAAATCACAGACTGTCAAATTCAGAAGTGAGAAACTCCAACATAAGAGAATCACTGTAAGAGCTGGTAAAGTTGATCCATTCAATTTAAGAGTGCAGCTGTACAGCCATTCTAGTGTCAAGGAGAAGCAATTCTGGGTGAAAATGAACACAAAATTTATGGCAGAAATCTAAAATAAAAACAGAAAGTGCTGGAAATACTCAGCAGGTCAGGCAGCATCTGTGGACAGAAAAGTGGAATTAACGGTTGGAATTATACGTCCCCCCAAAGAGCGGGATGGTGGCGGGGGGAAGGGTGGGCCCCTTCCCGACCTGCTCCCGCCTCCGCCGCCATTTTACCCGGGGTGGTGGAAGCAGAAACCAGCTCGCCTGTCCCAGGCCAATCAAGGTCCTTGAGTGGCCCAGGCCTGAGAAAAGCCGCCTGACTAAAGCAAGTGGCTTTCTGATGGCCTGGGGGAAGGGGCCTCCTGGTCCGCCACACTGTACCCGTCGGAGGGCTGCCCCCAATGCCCCTACCATCCGCAACATCTAACAAGCCACCCATCCCCCCAATCAACCCCCTTGCCTCGCCAGGGCCCAGCCGATCACCCCTGGCAAGGCCCCAAAAACTCATCTTCGAATCGGGGCCATCCTGTCTCGTCTTGTGGAAGCTGGGTTGCACCACTCCCAGTGGCACTGCTGGGACTAATAGTTGCCAACCCGCTGATTGGCCGGCATCTCCATTAGGCGGGACTTCCTGCCTCAATGAGTTGGCTGATTGGCCGGCAGCTCCATTAAGCAGGATTTCCTGCCTCAGTGAGGTGGAAGTCCCGCCTAAGCCCAGTTGAAAGCCTGGGGACCATAAAATCCAGACTGGATCCCCAGGCCCGACTTTTTGGTCGGTGGATGGCTCCCATCTGCCAAGGGAAAAATTCCAGCCAACGTTTCAGGTCTGTGACCTTTCATCAGAACTGGCAAAGGTAAGAAAAGTATTAGGTTTTATGCAAGTGAAGTGGGGTGGGGGGTGGTGGTGTAGGGGAAGAGAACAAAAGGGAAGGTGTCTGATAGGGCAGAGGGCAGGAGAGATTAGATAACAAAGATGTCATGGGACAAAAGCAAAGAGCGTTTTAATGGTATGTCAAAGACAAAGCATTAGTCCAGAGAGAGTGTGAATGGCAGAATAATGAGCAGCTCTGTCCAAAAGCACAACATGAAAAACAGGCACATGGTTACAAACTAAAATAAAATAAAGTTCCTGACCTTATTCCAACATGCAGTAAAGCCAAGCAGTGTGAGATCTCTTCCAGGATGCATTCTCACACTCCTGGGCCTTGGCACTTCATTGTTGCCTGAAGCTGAGTTTAAAAAGTGCACTGGCAAATGCAGAGCTCTCCCTTTGCAGACGGAGTACAATTCACAGCCAACAGTATCACGTGGGTCTTGCTGGCTACACTTCACACAAGGCAGCTGTCAGAGTCAGACTGACAGTGCAGTGTAACGGTTACCATTTATTAAAAATTTCTGGAGAGGCGCCTTATTCTTCATAAATGTTCACAGTATTCAGCTCCATTCAAAATTGCTCAGATAATGAAACAGTTCGTGCCAGCATGCAGCAAGACGGGGACAACACCGAGGCTTGATGTGGCAAGTAAGGTTGGCACTACACGAGTACCAGGCAATGATCATCCTAGAGAGACCCTAACCACCTCTCCTTGGTATTCAATGCCATTACCATTGTTGACTCCTGGAGTGCCACAGTTGACCAGAAACTCTACTGGACCAGCCATTTACATGCCTTAGTTACTAGAGCAGGTCAAAGGCTGGGTGCCCTGCAGACTTCCCAAAGCCCTCTGCACCACTTACAAGGTACACGTCTCCACCTGCCTGGATGGTGCAGTTGTGACAACGCTCACAAAGCTTATCACCACTCAGGGCAAAGCTGTCATCTTGATTTAGACTCCAACACTACTTCTAACATCCAATTACCACACCCCCTCCCCCCCGCCCCGCATCCACCCCTGCACCACTGGCATATTTTGGCTGCAGTGTTGCTATCTTCAGGATGCACCGCTGTCACTCACCAAAGGTTCTATTGCAGCATCCCCCAAAACTGCAATCACCAGTACCTAGAAGGACAAGGCCAGCTGGTGCTTGGGAACACTATCATCTCCACACTCCCCTCCAAGTCACACATCATCCTGACTTGGACATATATTGACCTTCCTTTAACATCACTGGGTTAAAGATCTGGAACTCCCCACCTAACAGCATTGTAGGAGCACCTTCACCACATGGGCTGCAGCAGTTCAAGGAGAAGGACCATCTTTTCAGGGGCAACTAGGGATTACCAATAAATGATGGCCTTGCCAGTGATGCCCGCATTGTAAGAATAGATAATTAAAAATTATTTACACCCAATTTATGGGGGCTTCTGTTTGCTTCCCTCTTCTGTATGGTCTTTGAGACGGATTTTTTTTTCCAAGTTTTATTGCCTGCCTCCTGCAAATGTCCAAAGCCTTTGGGAAGCAGCCAATGTGAAATCCAGCTTTCATTTACATAGTCTTTCCCTTCCATTCTAATTGAGTATAAACACGAGTATTGCTGAAAATAGAGACATTTTGTCAAAGCTGTTCCTCTTGCACTCATCAGGACAATTCGCAAGAATACCAATGTAAGGGAAAGCAACAAATTTATACTGTATGAGAAGCCAGTGCTGATTGGTTGGCAAGTGGACTCTGATTGGTAGAGGTGTTGCCATGGAGAATGCACCAGTTTATGGTGGCTGACAGTTAACTGCCAAGCTTTGTTTGAAATTTAAACCAGGCAGCTTGACTCTGATTGGTCAAGTCATTGCCCTCAGCAATACTCAAGATCTGTACTTCCAAATGACTATTTATGATTATAAACAGTTTGGAGGAATGCTTGAATCCTCTAGTTGGTGATGCCTACAAGTGTTGTTTAATGGAAAATTAAGTAACTTACTCCATGTTTTTTGGTCAAACACTTGAGACATTGGAACTGAGAGAAGGTACCCTAGATGACTCTCCAAACAACCTGGCTAGTGGGTTGTGGTGGTGAGCAGCAGTTTCAAGGTTTTCCAAGTCCCTCGTTGGGCTTCCAAGCTAGAAACAATTGAGTTCTGTCATTCAAAATATGTATTTAAACATCTCAATTTGATTCCTTTTAACGTCACTGTGAACATATTCATTGCCACATTTAAAGAGCTTTAATTGTATTATACCTGTCTAAGGAGTATGCGTTTCAAAACAAGCTGGCAGAATTATCCCTGTCATGTTGTTTGACGTTTTTCTCTTATTATTGCTGAATCTCTCAATGCTGTAGAATCCCCCCTGCCTGTGCTTACTTAGCTAGAAAAATGGAATTTTCCACAACAGTGAGCATGTGAGAGATCTGGGGGGTTATTGCTGTAATCAGGAAGAACAAGGAATGCTGTGAAAACGACTCGTCAGGATACCCGTCTATAAAAGCTAGTCAACTCTGTCCTTTCACTAATTCTAAAAATTCCCTTTTATTAGTATGCAGAATCTATGAAAGAAGATTATAATTGGCATTCAAAGTAATATCTTCTGCCCAGAAACCAGAAATGGAGGGGACCACATTTTGCTGTACTTTAATTATGAACCATGCTGTAGTGTAATTACAGTCAAGACTTATTAGCACGAGGCTTACAAAACGTATAACCTGTCTAATAAATACTGGACTTGTTTATGATGTCTAGTGTACATGTATAAAATGTATTAATGTTTTAAAAATCGTGGGGCCAAAATTCCATAACACTGGCGGACAACCAGCCGAATTCCCTGGAAAACAGCAGGAACCAGATTGCACCAGGTCTCCGTATCTCTGGAAGTTTCCAATTTGTCTTTTAAGTGGTGGAACCTCCACCTGCCACTTACAAGTCAAATTTTGTCAAGGAGTGAGAGGCAGAGCCATGGGGTGGGGACACCCTACCCCTAGAATTTCCACTAGCCTCGCTCAGTTGAGACCCAGCATATCTCTGGACTCAAGTGCATCAACAATTGAGGTATACCAGCCTTCTCAGATGGATGAAAGTGAGCTTGTGGGGTCCAAATCAGGTATGTTGCCCTTACACAGGGTGCTGAGGAGGACATGGCTGGGGTCAAAGGGTATCTGGGCAACATCCTACCACATGTGACGGGTCGGCGCCAGATTTTCCAGCTGAATAGAGCTGGTAGGGACCGGAGATATGCATGAAGTTGAGCTTGTACCCATCTGCCACATGCAAGTTAGGTGCTCTCCAATGCACTTGAGTGGAAGAAGAGGATCGCAATTTCATAGGACACTGGGACACAGAGGATAAGTGTGTGGCAGCAAAGCAGAAAGTGCTGGGGGAACTCAGCAGGTCAGGCAGCATCTCTGGAGACAGAAGCAGAGTTAACTTTCAGGTCTGTGAACTTGGTCAAGTTAACTCTCATCTCTCTCCACAGATGCTGTCTGACCTGCTGACTTTCTGCAGCACTTTCTGCTTTGCTGCCAGAGCAGCCCCACTCTTCAGCAGTGAGGTAAATATTTCTTTGACAGTTGTCAGGAAGCAGATGCTGGGACGATTTACATAGGGCCCCAGCACCTGCTGCATAGCTGGCAAAACGTCTCTCACTGTGCTGAATGTCCCGCCTCTCCCCACGTAATATGGGAAGGGGGAGCGGCTTGGCGCAGTGATGTTAATGAGCCCCCGCGCAAAATATCGCGGGGACTCTGCAGCGGCCGCTAAATGCGGGCACCCCACTGAGTTTAAAGGGCGCTGCCGCATAGCGCGGCACCCAAATAAAATTCAGCCCATAATGTACTTGCCAACTGTATGCAGACATGTTTCACAGCCAATACTGTTAAACCCCAGGGTCTACCTCTTTCAGTGTTCCCAGACCCCATCCTTTTATCAGTATTATGAGGCCCTGAGATCCCCTAGACCCCATACATGCAAAATTCATGAATCCCCCTTCAGTTCTTGAAACCAACTTCCCACCCACCCTATATCTAAATCTCATCTGTCCTCTCATCCATACGTCCAGTGCTGCCATGCAGTGAGATTTCTCCCTCCTGGTAAACCATAAATGTTTCTATTATTCTATGTATCTGAAAAAATATGGTCCAGGTTTCTTCAAACGGGCAGAATATATGCTCCAGGTAAAACAACTGAATAGATTTATTAGTAGATAAAATTATAGAGAAGAAACATAGAACAGTAGATCAGTGAGTAATACATTGATCTGTTCATTGAGTTCAACATAATGAATCAATTGGAGATTCTTGGAGTACTTCTATCAGAATCCTCTAATTGAGATTATAAGCCATACATGGGTTCTGAGCACCACCGGGTGCTGGCTCACTGCAATAACATAGAGGTAAATGAATGAATCGGGTGAACTGAAGCAATTGCCTGGAGCTCTCATATATATGCCCAGGTTCAGGCAGCTTTTGGTCACAGAACTGTCAATCAAAACTAGAACACAGCCACAAGGTGGTCCCTGCACTGTGTTGACATGAGGGGCCTCTTCACACAAATGAGCTGACCTCACCCAAATATTGTCAGCTTACCTTGTTGAAATATGTTTCTGGCAATCCTGGCAGGTAGCTCTTAATGCAATGACAATACCAGCGTTTGGGCCAGTGTTAGGCCACTCTCTGGGACAACAGTAACAGTGTAGGATTTCTAATGACATGATGTGAGTCTCCAGAGAGTGAGGAGGAGATGGCAGTGATGGTGGATGTTTTGAGGGCAAACTGGAAATGTAAGGGCCTCAAAGGCAATTCTCTTTTAAGAGTTGTCCAACTTTTCAGCCTCCATTGGGATTGGATGCTTGGTGATGAGAGTGCTGTTGACAGACCCTGGGAAGGCCCTTAATTTAAATATTTTTGGCAACCCTATGAACTTTGTGCACAGACTGGACTGGATTTTACCAATCCCACGACACTGGGCTCCATGGCGGGGGATGCTGGAAGATTGTTCCAGCAGATTGTTCCAGCAGAGGCCCGCCTTGGAGGCCAGCACCAGGAGGGCCTGACCCAATCCGTCGGCAGCAAGGCTTCGTGGCAGCCCACCACCCCCCACCCCCGCCACTGGGCGATGGGACCTCAATTTCCATATTGAAATCATTAAAACAAATGAATTTAAATATACTTACCGGCAATCTTCTGGTCCCGCTGCGATCTTCACTACGGCAGCTGGCATTCCCGCAATTCCCTGTCCGGAGAAAGCAGGCGTGACATTGGTGGGGAGGGGGTGGAGTTAATATTTTCAGTGCGGGGGTGGGGGGATGGGGTCAAATAAGCATCATCAGTATAGGGGATGGTGAGAAGGAGTGAACTTTCAACTTTGTGCAGTTTGGTGGGGGGAAGGTCAGAATTCAAAGGTAAGCGTTTTGTAGGGAAAGGGCAAATACATACTGTAATTCTTATTCTGGGGGGTGGGGTTGGAAAGGGACATTACAATTTTGTTTAGTAAATTTGGGGGGGATGGTGTTCACTTTAAAAATTCAAATTTTTGGCTGGGCTGACTGCCCTTTAAAAATGGCACCATGCCTGCACACAGGCAGCTGACGCCATTGCCGGGAACGGACAGCCCGCCCCCTCCACATGATTGGGGTGAGCCGGCCGTCCCAGCTATTTAAATGAGCTGCTGCATGGGAGATAGCGGCGGCTCTTCGGTGTGCAACCCGCGCGTGCAGGCCGCCATTTTATGAGCTCGCCGTCAGAAGTGATGGTGAGCTCTTAAATCCAGCCCATCATGTGCAGGCTTTGTGCTGGCGAGCCACATTGGCCTGGACTGAGTGGGCACAAGGTTGGTGACAGACGTCAGTGTCCATTAACACAGGGAGACAGACATTGCATGTTTGACCCCAATGACAGAAAATGGTTCGTGGATTGGTATTAACACTTAAATGCATTTCAAATGGGAAAACAGCCATTAGAGTACCGGGAGAGTGAGCAGCATTTCAGCTGAGTGTTATTTGGTCCCTAATTGAAAAAGTGCAATACAGGAAGTCTGTGTTAACAGAATCCAACAAAGGAGCTGATTGCAAAATATTAAAAGCAAGAAATAAAGGAGATAGGTTTTTTAGGGTTTGCTAGCTTAGTAATTATGTTAGTGAACGAGTGACCCAGAGATATGGACTAAGAATCCTGAGCCATAAGTTCAAATCCCACCACAGCAGCTGTGGAGTTTAAATTCAGTTTATTAAATTATTCTGGAATAAAAAAAATTGTAGCCGTAATGGTGACCATGAAACTACTGGTTCAATACGCCCTTTAGGGAAGGAAATCTGCCACCCTTACCCAGACTGGGCCGAGATGTGACTCCATATCCACAGCAATGTGGTCGACTAATAACTGACCTCCGAAATGGCCGAGTAAACCACTCAGTTGTATTCAAGAAGGTTGCCTCATTACCACTTTCTGAAGGGAAATTAATGATGGGCAATAAATACCAGTGACATCCACATCCTATGAATGAATAAAATAAATAAACTGAGATTTTTTAAAATAATTTAGTATTTAGTAGCTTGCAGTATTGTTCAGAACAAAAACATTTTCAAATCCCAAAATATTCTAAGTCTGTTTGAAACAAATACATTTAATACCAATCCGGCAGCTGGAGTGATCTGTTCAACATCATCCACAGGAAAGGAAATGTCAGGCCTACTTCCCCCAGATAGGCCTTTTCCTGTGTGTTGTACATTTGTCCCCGTATTTTATTGATGGCTTTCCTGTGCCCGCACAAGTGACTATATGCCCAGAAAATAATGAAATCTAGAAAATGGTTCAATCTGTTGTGTATTGCATCAATGAAGTATTTATTGCTAAATTAATAATAAATGTCATCAGTCAAAATATGTCAATTATATACAAAAACATTTGAATATTTTTCAGACTTGCGAGTATTTCTTCGTTTCACAGTTAAACCCAAACACATGCTAAACAGTGAGATAGATTTTATGAATGTTTCAAAGACTATTGTATTTTTCATGAGATTTGCATGTCCCTTGAGGGACTGAACCAGAAGCTCTAATCATCAATCTCATTAAAGTTCACATGCAGTGAAGCACCTTCAGCTTGAGCTCTCAGGCGACTCCTGTCTGTGCCCTGCTCACTGTCTTTCAACAACTGCATTTCTGTGGGGCAGAAGCAGTGGTGCAGAAGTTTGCCTAACAGTAGCAATATAGACAGACTTTGCTATTGTAAGGCTTTTCATCATGCTGATATCATGCCAATAGTTCTCAGCAAGCAATTAATTCTTTTCCTCTGCAATTGTCAACAGTTCATATTCGACAGTTTCGACCTCTAACTGATCCCGGTTGCCGTCCAATTGTTCAATTACATTTAGAAAGCTGTCATCCAAATACCCAGATCTGTAGCTAGCTACATGCTTCTTTTCAGTATGGAGGACTTTAACGTCTTGATAAATTTGAACCTTGCACTGTACAAATGACAGTTGCTTCTTTAGCTGCAGACATGTTTCAACTCAGAACTTTCAAAACACAGGGAAAAATGTACGTATACTCTACCTTTCCATCTTCCTACCACTAACGTACTACCACCTGATAATCTGCTTGCCTAAAGCATTATCATTAGTACGATGTAAAGACTTTCATCTATGACATGAATATGTACTGTTCAGACAAGCTTGATGTTCTCAGCAGCAATTTACCACTGGATGAGCAAACTGATTGTGTTCAAAATAAAAGATTTAATTCGAGGACAAATACAATCCAGGAAGATAAAACAGATGCAATGAAATTCTGATGACTGAGGGCTGATGACGATAGCATATTATTCATTTGTGTAGTCATAGTATCACTGCAAGGCTAGCCATTGTTCTCACAGACTGCCAGTAACTAACTGAACTCATCTGCCAATGTTTTAAAAGCCTGGGTGGTTTGTTGCTGGTGAAGTGAGAAATGGAATGCTAAAGCTTTGCATATGTTTTCCACTCTCCCTGAAGTAATAACATGCAGCTATTGAGCAATAACTGCTCAACACTTTATAGGGAAGGTGTGCAATAAACAGTGAAGAGGTAGAAGAGAGAACATAGAACAAAATACAGCACAGAAGGAGGCCATTCAGCCCATCAAGTCCGTGCCGGCCGAATAAGCTAGCCACCCAAACTAATCCAACTTTCCAGCACCTGGTCCATAGCCCCACAGGTTACCGCACCTTAGGTGTATGTCCAGGTGCCTTTTATAAGAATTGAGGGTCTCTGCCTCCATCAACAATCCTGGTAGTGAATTCCAGACACCCATCACCCTCTGGGTGAAAAAGCTTCTCCTCATGTCCCTTCTAATCCTTCTACCAATCACCTTAAATCTGTGTCCCCTGGTAACCGACCTCCCACCAGGGAAAACAGGTCCTTTCTGTCTACTGTATCTAGGCCCCTCATAATTTTGTACACCTCAATCAAGTCACTCCTCAATTCCAGGGAAATTCCCATACTGGGACAGCACATAGTTTCTGTGTTAAACAAGCTGTTCATCTTTTTCATCATCGAAGACTTGTGATCGCAAGTGCAATTTTTAAAATTCCTACTGAATAACATGCACTAGCCAGGCTTTGGTCTTTATTTGCAGTGCTTTAGAATCTGAATAGATACTGAGCAAAGATGGATCATGAATTTTGGTACAGTAATTGGCAGGTAATGTTCGCTAATTGTTTGTGCCCACAGTAATTCACTGCTTCCAGGGTCTTCATTCACAGATCACGTGAAGAAATGGACTATGTCTTTGTTGGACATAGATAAAACAAATAGTCATTTATAACTGGTTAAACAGATCACTGTTCCCGTCTGCAGACCCTTTCCTAGTCGTACATTTACTGAAATGAAAATAAAATATCTATTTTTTGTAAACTTTTCACGATAAGCAGTGCTTTAAATAAAGAGTTTGCAGGTAAAATAAGCTGCAGTAAAAGACAAGAGACAAAGGCTACCTAAAAATATATTTTTTATGAACTTAATATCAAGAGTTCTTGATCCAGCTGCTGGAAGGTGTGTGTGCCTGACCCAGCTGTGATGTTCCCTCCCTGCCTGTGGAATCATCTGGTCCCTGATCAGTGCTTCTTGCATGACAGATCAGAATTCACCATGTGGAGAGATAGGTGACAAACCCACATCCCATTCCTTTGTGGCACAATGCCTTTTCCCGTCTTTTTGATCTAGCTCATAGGTTCTGTCTGCCCTGTCGGTCTTAGTTAAACTGATCCCTTAATCTTTCTCTCACTAAAAGATTACGCCTTCAAAGTACCAATGCACTTATGTTTGCAATCTCATTAAAAAACAATATTCTGAGATGGAGAGGCAGTGTGGTACAGTATGTACCAACATACATTAGCAAAGTATAATAATTTATCCCCAGTTTCTCTTCTGGGGGCTAGACGGGTGGGATTAAATGTAGCCCAGACACTTGGGATGAAAGGCATTAGAGTCTGTTAGCCATTAAGATTGGTTAAATTATTTTGGGGAAGCTCAACTCAGTGTGTATTAGACATTAAACCACAATAAACAAAAAAATCCATAAATATCAAGTTCCAGCCATGAATTATTTAGCCAGTTTCATAGGGATAAATTGTTTTGGAAATAACACATTGTTGAAAGGTGTTGTCAGGCCTCTTCATGGGCACAATTGCTAACCCTTATAAAACCTAATCTGACAATGTTTGATGCCAAATAATTGAACTGTTCATTTTCCAGAATTGTCCTATTTCACCTTAGAGTCATAAAGTCATACAGCACAGAAACAGGCCCTTCAGCCCATTGTGTCTGTGCCGGCCATCAAGCACCTACCTATTTTAATCCGATTTTCCAGCACTTGGCCCCGTAGCCTTGTATGCTATGGCGTTTCAAGTGCTCATCTAAATATTATTTGAAATGTTTACTTAAATGTTGTGATGGTTCCTGCCTCTACCACCCCTTCAGGCAGTGCGTTCCAGATTCCAACCACCCTCTGGGTGAAAATTTCTTTCCTCAAATCCCCTCTAAACCTCCTGCCCCTTACCTTAAATCTATGCCCCCTGGTTATTGACCCTTCCGCTAAGGGAAACATTTTCTTCCTATCTAATCTATCAATGCCCCTCATAATCTTGTACATCTCAGTCATGTCCCCCCTCAGCCTTCTCTGCTCCAAGGAAAACAACCCTAGCCTTTTCAGTATCTCTTCATAGCTGAAACACTCCAGCCCAGGCAACATCCTGCTGAATCTCCTCTGCACCCTCTCCAGTGCAATCACATCCTTCCTATCGTGTGGTGCCCAGAACTGTACACAGTACTCGAGCTGTGGCCTAACTAGGTTTTATACAGCTCCATCATAACCT
Source organism: Heterodontus francisci (assembly GCF_036365525.1). Taxonomy (NCBI): domain Eukaryota; kingdom Metazoa; phylum Chordata; class Chondrichthyes; order Heterodontiformes; family Heterodontidae; genus Heterodontus; species Heterodontus francisci. The sequence continues at coordinate 46,663,631 of NC_090396.1, forward strand.
CCCTGCTCTTATATTCCATGCTTTGGCTAATAAAGGCAAGTATCCCATATGCCTTCCTAACCACCTTCTGTACCTGTGCTGCTGCCTTCAGTGACCTATGGACAAGTACGCCAAGGTCCCTCTGACCCTCTGTACTTCCTAGGATCCGACCATCCATTGTATATTCCCTTGCCTTGTTAGTCCTCCCAAAATGCAGCACCTCACACTTCTCAAGATTAAATTCTATTTGCCACTGCTCCGCCCATCTTACCAGCCCATCTATATCGTCCTGTAATCTAAGGCTTTCCTCCTCATTTTTTACGACACCACCAATTTTTGTGTCATCTGTGAACTTACTGATCATACCTCCTACATTCACGTCTAAATCATTAATGTACACTACAAACAGCAAGGGTCCCAGCACCGATCCCAGCGGTAAAACCACTGGTCACAGGCTTCCACTTGCAGAAACAACCCTCAACCATCACCCTCTGCCTCCTGCCACGAAGCCAATTTTGGATCCAATTTGCCAAATTGCCCTGGATCCCATGGGCTCTTACCTTCTTAACCAATCTCCCATGCGGGACCTGATCAAAAGCCTTACTAAAGTCCATGTAGACTACATCAACTGCTTTACCCTCATCTACACAGCTCGTCACCTCCTCCAAAAATTCAATCAAGTTAGTTAGACACAATCTCCCCCTGACAAAGCCATGCTGACTATCCCTGATTAATCCCTGCCTCTCCAAGTGGAGATTAATAGTGTCCCTCAGAATTTTTTCCAATAGTTTCCCAACCACTGATGTTAAACTCACCGGCCTGTAATTACCTGGTTTATCCTTGCTACCTTTCTTGAATAATGGTACCACATTCGCTGTCCTCCAGTCCTCTGGTACCTCTCCTGTGGCCAGAGAGGATTTGAAAATTTGTGTCAGCCCCTGCTATCTCCTCCCTTGCCTCACATAACAGCCTGGGATACATCTCATCTGGGTCTGGGGATTTATCCACTTTTAAGCCCACTAAAACAGCTAATACTTCCTCCCTTTCAATGCTAATATGTTCAAGTATATCACAATCCCCCTCCCTGATCTCTACACCTACATCATCCTTCTTCATAGTGAACACAGATGAAAAGTAGTCATTTAAAACCTTACCTATATCCTTCGGCTCCACACACAGATTGCCACTTTGGTCCCTAATGGGCCCTACTCTTTTCCTGCTTATCCTCTTGCCCTTAATATACTTACAAAATGCCTTAGGACATTCCTTTATCTTGCCCGCCAGTGTTTTTTCATGTCCCCTCTTCGCTCTCCTAATTACTTTTTTAAGTACCTCCCTACACTTTCTATACTCCTCTAGGGCCTCTGCTGTTTTCAGCGCTCTGAATCTGCCATAAGCCTCCTTTTTTTTCCTGATCCAATCCTCTATATCCCCTTCACCTTAACGGGTACATGTTGGCTCTGAACTCTCACTATTTCCTCTTTGAATGACTCCCACTGGTCTGATGTAGACTTAGATGTAACAGTGATGAATAGATTATATATTATAAATGAGAATGTATATTCATTGGTTTTTATTGTTTTATGATTCCATTCAACTGCTTATTTAATCAGGACTATTTTGCAGTAGTTTGAATCTCAACAGGCTGTATGGTCTACTCCTGCTCCAATTTCTTATGAAACTATAGATTAACAAAAAAAAACTATTGACGATAATGTGAGCCTTTTTTTTATTTTTCATGGGATGTGAGCATCGTTGGCTAGGCTAGCATTTATTGCCCATCCCTAATAGTCCTTGAGAAGGTGGTGGTGAGCTGCCTTCTTGAACCACTCCACTCCTTGGGAATGGTAGCCAAGTGATTGTGGTACTGGACTAATAATGTAAAAGTTATCAGTTCAAAACCCCCAGGGGTGAGTTGTGATATTTAATTCATCTGTTAATTTATGAACTGGAAGTAGATACTAATTGTGAATGCTACTCAATTGTTACAACAATCCAACTAGTTCACTACTGTCCTTCAGGGATGAGAACCTGGTGTCCTTAATTGGTCTGGTCTACATGGGACTCCAGTTCCATATTATATGGTACACTACAAGTTTTTATTGAGGTTGCACAAGAATGCAGGAAAGCATGTAAAATTCAACCATTAACAACAACAACTTGCATTTACACAGCACTTTTGGTGCAATAAAATGTCCCAAGATGCTTCACAGGAACACTATCAAACAAAATTTGATACTGAGCTACATAAGGAGGCATTAGGATAGATGGCCAAAAGCTTGGTTTTGTGGGAAATCTTAATAGTGGACAGAGAGGAAGAGATGCTTAGAGGTCTGGGGAGGGAATTCCTGAACTTAGGGCATAGCCAACAATGGTGGCGTATTAAAATCGGGGATGTAGAAGAGGCCAAAATTGGAGAAGCACAGCAACCTTGGAGGGTAGTAGGGCTGGAGGGGGTTACAGGGAGAGGGAAGATCATAGAGGGATTTGACAACAAGGATGAGAATTTTAAAATCAAGGCATTGCCAAACTGGGAGCCAATGTAGGTCAGCAAGACCACTCCTTTAGGAAAACGGAGATAAGATTTGAATAGTTTGAGGTGAATCTGGCTTTATGTATTAAACAGAATTTTAGTTCGCCACCTAAACCCAAAAATCACCATTAAACCAGGGCTCATAAAATATTCTCAAACTCATGAAATAAATACCAGAAAAATAAAGCCCTAGATAATATGACTTTTACTGACATCAAATTATAACTGTATAAAATAGAATTCACATTCCATTGAGAGATCCTCTGCTTCCCATTGGAATACTCATTGGGTAGGTTTGCAGGGCTTGGCATAACTGACACAATGAGAATTTAGCCAACAGTCTTGCTCTCAGCCAACAGCTTCACAATGAGCAATAATTCTCATTTTATAGGCTAAAATGGAAGCTCCACTCGGGAGTTCAGCACATTATCTCGGCTGGCACTTCTATACACTATTCAGGAAGCATTGCATTTTGGAGTTGCCATCTTTCAAATGAGACATTCAGTCAAGACTCTTCCTGATCAGGTGGATATTAAAGGTTCCAAGAGCAGAGAATTCTCCTGTTACCTTGCTGAAGTTCCTCTCAATCAATACAAACAGGTTATTTGGTTATTCATTCTTTTGCTTTTAGTATGGCCTGGACTTTTTTTATCTATAGATCTAAAGCAAAATTTTGAAGGAAGCAGGATTAAAAAAACATTGGCAGTAGTTCAAAAAGGAGAAAAAAATGCCAAGGTCTGAAAAAGATACCCCGTCGAAGTAAAGTAGACAAAACTTTTCTATCGCTAAGACATATTTTAAGAATTTTAGTTCTGTTGTTTTATTGCTGGATTTTGATACATACTAAAAACTAGAACCCCGTCAGTCAAGTCACGCCATTGATAAAGCTTCAAGATGGAGGCCTGGTTTTTCCTTTCAGCACATCTTAAATTGAAACGCAAGTTACAGTGGTTTATAATTAAAAATGCCATTAGTATCGTTTTCATTTATTTCACATTTGTGTTGCCTTCAATACTGGGGTGTGTCTTAAGTCACCCTTAATGTACTTCCCATTTCAAATGAGCATTCAAGTGAGACTGAAATCTTCAGTATAAGTATCATTCATAAATAAGCTATACACATTTTAAAAATTCTATTTAATAAATAAATTGTGCTGCAGGCACCTCATTGAAACTGAACCAATAGTTGAAAGAGAAAAAAAATTACTTCTTTAGTAATTTATAAACACTCGATGGAATTCTGAGATTAAAGGCAATGAAGGGAATAGGTTAAAACATGAAAATCAAAAGAATTTTAGTTCAAACCCAAAACAAATAAGTGATCCTATAGGGATAGAATTTCTATAAAAACATTTGATTGTTACACTTCAAATATATTAACTTCAGGAATGCTTGAACACACAAGCCTAAGCCTTTTCTAAAGCTGGCTATAAACTTTTAAAATCAGCTACTGGTCAATATTTTAATTTTATATAATGGCATAGATCTTACATCTCATACTTGTCTAAGATCCTGCATGAATTGATTCTCTAAAAGGACAGAGCATGATCCTTCCAATACTAAAGCCTATGTCCCAATCTAGCCCGGATGAAAGTGATGAAATGTTTCCTTCTAATAAACTTGTTGCTGTTAACCTCAAATCAAGACTAAGTAGAAGAAGCAAAGCTCTCCTGCTGACAATAATTGTAAAGGGATTTTAAAAAATTAGTTTGGGCTGTATCTAACCCAGTTCCCAAGGGACAGATCCATAGGACAACATTAGTCTCAAATCCAAGTCCAGCTGACATTAACTGTTAAAATATCAGTCTGGGAGACTATGAAGATACAAAATCAAACTACTGCGGATTCTGGAAGTCTGAAATTATAACAGAAAATGCCAGAAATACTCAGCAGGTCCGGCAGCATCTGTAGCGACAGAAACTGTTAACATTTAAGGTCAATGAACTTTCATCAGAACTGGCAAAGGTTAGCCATGTAACAGGTTTTAACCAAGTACAGAGGCAGGGAATGGTGGGGGGACATGGAGGAAAGAACAAAAGGGAAGGTCCGTAATAGGGTGGAAGACAGGAGAGATTAAATGATAAAAGGGATGTTGGTGCAAGGCAAAAGAAATAAATGATAGATCAAGAAGAGCTGTAAATGATAAGAGCAGAATCATTACCAGCACCTACTGTACAAAAATTTGATAGTGGTTGTTATGATCCGAAATTGTTGAACTCAATGTTGAGTTTGGAAGGTTGAAAAGTGCCTAATGGAAGGATGAGTTGCTGTTCCCCAAGCTTCCATTGGGCTTCATCAGAACAATGACTACAAAGATAGATGTGAGAAACTGAAAATGTTATATTGTTGCATTAAGGAAACTGCCCCAAAATGTAGGGCCTCTGCTAACAGATCACCATCAGCTTTTTCCTTTGTCTTATCGATTTACCATTGCAATTTCTTTGGACATTCGAAATTTTCCAAACTGTCTGTTTTCCTAAATTCATACAGATGTTCGCATAGCAAACAAAGCAGGAAAACAATTACATTGTTCATATATTCTTATCCAAGAAGCACGACAGCAGCCATTTTAGGAATTCCACTATGGCTACCTCAAAGAGCAGCAAATAGTCAGGTTCCTCTACTTTCTACCTTTTCATCCTCATTGACAGAATTGATAGGCCTTTCCTCCATTATAAGCAGTCACAGTTTCCATGGGTTGATAAAGTTTTTTATTTATTCATTCACAAGATGTGGACATCGCTGGCAAGGCCAACATTTATTATCCATCCCTAATTGTGCTATAGAAGGTAGTGATGAGCCACCTTCTTGAAATGCTGCAGTCTGTGTGGTGAAGTTACTCCCACGGTGCTTTTAGGCAGGGAGTTCTGGGATTTTGACACAGCGACGATGCAGGAAGGGTGAGATATTTCCAAGTCAGAATGGTGTGTGAAAGGAGGGAGCTTGCAGGAGGAGCTGTTCCCATATGATTGCTTCCCTTGTCCTTTTGCAGGTTTGGAAGGTGCTATCGAAGATGTCTTGGCGAGTTACCACAGTGCATCTTGTAGATGGTACACATTGCAGCCACAGTGTACTGGTGGTGGAGGGAGTGAATGTTTAGGGTGCTGGATCGGGTGCCAAACAAATGGCCTGCTTTGTTCTGGATGGTGTTGAGCTTCTTGAGTGTTGTTGGAGTTGCACTCATCCAGCAAAGTGGAGAGTATTCCATCACACTCCTGACTTGTGCCTTGTTACTGCTAAAAGGCTTTGGGGAGTCAGGAAGTGAGTTACTCACCAAAGAATACCCAGCCTCTGACCTGCTCTTGCAGAAACAGTATTTAAGTGGCTGATCCAGTTAAGCTTCTGGTCAATGGCGATACCCAGGATGTTGATGGTGAAGAATTTGACAATAGTAGTAGCATTGAATGTCAAGAGTAGGTTGATCGATTCTCTATTATTGGAAATGGTCACATGTGTGGCACAAATGTTACTTGCCATATATCAGCCCAAGCCTGAATGTTGTCCTGGTCTTGCTACATGGGGGCATGCTCTGCTTCATTATTTGAGGAGCTCCGAATGAAATTGAACACTGTGCAATCATCTGTGAACATCCCCACTTTTGACCTTATGATGGAGGGAAGGTCATTAATGAAGCAGCTGAAAATGGTTGGACCTAGGACACTGCCCTGAGGAACTCCTGCAGCAATATACTGGGACTTAGATGTTTTGGTCTCCAACAACAAGAACCATTTTCCTATGTGCTATGTATGAGATGATTATCCTCCAACAACAACAACCATCTTCCTTTGTGCAAGGTATGAATCCAGCCAGTGCAGAGTTTTCCCCAATTCCCATTGACTTCAATTTGATTAGGGCTCCTTCATGCCACACTCGGTCAAACACTGCCTTGATGTCAAGGGCAGTCACTCTCACCTCCCCTCTGAAATTCAGCTCTTTTGTCCATTTGTGGGCCAAAGCTGTAATGCGATCTGAAGCAGTATGGCCCTAGTGGAACCGAAACTAAGCATCAGAGAGCAGGTTACTGGTCAGTAAGTGCCACTGATGGGGCAGTAATTGGCCGGATTAGATTTGTCCTGCTTTTTGTAGGACATACCTGGGCAATTTTCCACTTTGTCAGAGATGTCAGTGTTATAGTTGTACTGGAACAGTTTAGCTAGCGGCATGACTAGCTCTGCAGCTTAAGTCTTAAGTACTACAGCCAGGATGTTGTTGGGGCCCAGGGCTTTGGTGTGTCCAGTACGCTCAACTGTTTCTTGATATCATGTGGAAGCAATCAAATTGGCTGAAGACTGGCTTCTGTGATGGCAGGGACTTCAAAAGGAGGCCGAGATGGATCATCCACTTGGCACTTCTGGTTGAAGGTGGTTGCAAAGGCTTCAGCCTTTTTTTTTTGCACTCGGGTGCTGGGCTGTGCCACCATTAAGGATGGGAATGTTCTTGTAGCCTCCTCCCTCCATTAATTGTTTACATGTCCACCACCATTCATGACTGGAAGTGGCAGGACTACAGAGCTTTAATCTGATCCATTGGTTGCTCAGTCTATAGCATTCTGCTTCCACTGCTTTGTGGCATGTCATTCTGCTTTGTGGCTTCACCAGGTTGAGACTTTTTTTTAGGTATATCTGGTGCTGCTCCTGGTCTGTTGGCCTGCACTCCTTTTTGACCAGGTTGATTCCCTGGCTTGATAGTAGTGGTAGAGTGAGGGATATGTAAGGCCATGAGGGTACAGATTGTGGTTGAATACAATTCTATTGCTGCTGATACTCTTCAGCATCTCATGGATGCCCAGCTTTGAAACTGCTAGATCTGTTATGAATCTGTCCCATTTAGTACAGTGGTAGTGCCAAACAACATGATGGACGATGTCCTCACTGTGAAGACAGGACTTCATCTCCACAAAGACTGCTCAGTGTTTACTCATGAACAGATGCATCTGCGACAGATGGATTGGTGAGGATGAGGTTAAATAGGTTTTTCCCTCTTTTTGGTTCTCTCACCACATACCACTGGCCCAATCTAGCAGATATGTCCTTCAGGACTTGACCAGCTTAGTCAGCAGTGGTGCTACTGAGACGCGCTTGGCGAGGGACATTGAAATCCCCCACCCAGAGTACATTCTGTGCCCTTGGTACTCTCAGTGCTTTTTCCAACTGGTATTTAACATGGAGGAGAACCAATTCAGCAACTGAGGGCAATAGGTGTTAATAAGCTGCATTTTTACTTGCCCCCATTTAACCTAATGTCATGAGAGTTCATGTGGTCTGGAGAAATGTTGAGGGCTCCCAGGCCCTCTCCTTCCTGACTATATACCACCGTGACACTGCCTCTGGCGGGTCAGAACATTCCCAGGGACGGTGATGGAGGCATGTGGGACATTGGCTGAAAGGTATGATACTATGAATATGACTACATCAGGCTTGATTACTCTGTGGGACAGCTCTCCCAATTTTGGGGCAAGTCCCCAGATGGTCATGAGGAGGGCTTTGCAAAATTGACTGGCCTGGGTGTACCTTTGTCATGGTGCCCAGGTCGATGCTGGATGGTCCATCCAATATTATTCTTAATATACTTTCTTGTAGCAATTTGATACAATTGATTTCAGAGAGCACTTCAGATCTTATCACATTGTTGTGGACCTGGAATCACATATAGGGGTCACATATAGGCCAGACTGGGTAAGGACAGCAGATTTCCTTTCCCAAAGGTCATTAGTGAACCAGATGGGTTTTTACAACAATGATCACCACTACTGATACTAGTTTTTTAATTCCAGACTTATTTAATTAATTGAATTTAAATTCCCCAGCTGCTATGGTGGCATTTAAACTCATGTCTCCAGATTACTAGTCCAGTAAGAGAACCACTATGCCACCATACTCCCATCTGTTGTTGCTACACCATTCATTGCTCAGTGTTATTGATAATGCTACAAGCCACATTTTCATGTTAAACTTTTAAACAGCCCCCAAACAAAAATGAAGATTCACACATTTATAATTTAATTACTTCAGTGATTGCCGAACATTTGTTCCTTAAGATCATTATTAATTTATTTTAACAAAGTATGGAATTAAGTCTAGATTCATGAGGGACTGAGTTAATGGGCAAAGGGTACTGTTTGAGGGTGTTAGATTTGTATGTTTTCTTAAAACTGTTCTTCTCGCCATGATTTCACTGCAGTTCTCACACATAGATCTTTACCCCTTTCATCTGAAACTTGCACCCTGCACCTTTTCACTCATCTATCCTAGCCGAGTTATGTAACCTGTAAAATTAACAATTATTCCATTTGCCATTATCTTCTCACTGGATTAACTAGAGTCTTGGACCATGACTCTGTTTTCTCTAGTAATGGCAGAATATAATGCATGCACCAGAGACCTGTGCAGGCTAAGGGAACTAAAATATTTATTTAATATAAAAGCAAAATAAAAGCAAAATACTGCGGATGCTGGAAATCTGAAATAAAAACAAGAAATGCTGGAATCACTCAGCAGGTCTGGCAGCATCTGTGGAAAGAGAAGCAGAGTTAACGTTTCGGGTCAGTGACCCTTCATCGGAAAATATTTATTTGTTATTCAATGAAACTATGAGGCACAAAAGAATTCAGCAAATTCCGTCAATGCAATACAACTTGGAAATATGAGGATAGCCTGTAATGTACAAATTACTTTACAAATAGTATACTTGGATAAATACACGGGGCGGCACAGTGGCGCAGTGGTTAGCACCGCAGCCTCACAGCTCCAGCAACCTGGGTTCGATTCTGGGTACTGCCTGTGCGGAGTTTGCAAGTTCTCCCTGTGACCGCGTGGGTTTTCTGCCGGCTGCTCCAGTTTCCTCCCACAACCAAAGACTTGCAGGTGATAGGTAAATTGGCCATTGTAAATTGCCCCTAGTATAGGTAGGCGGTTGGGAATGTGGGATTACTGTAGGGTTAGTATAAATGGGTGGTTGTTGGTCGGCACAGACTCGAAGGGCCTGTTTCAGTGCTGTATCTCAAAATAAATAAAAATATTATCCAGGGATTAGCTGAAAGCTGCCTACAGACAACCTTTCATTCCTTTTGGTCTTGGCATTGATTAGAATAGTATCTTGATATAATTTAAGATTCACCTTATGAAATTCCCCTGCCTGATAGAATCTGCGAATCCAATAATTAACTGCTTAACTGAAAAACTTTGTAGTTTTTAACTTGTTGGGCAATCACCAGTGCACCTTTCTTTCAAAAATAGCAAATGGTTACTTATTAGTTTTTGAGGAATATTTTTAGATGGGTCTTGGTCAAGCAGATGGTACCTAACAATATTACAATTCAAAAATATAAACAACGTTCGATTATACACAGTAATGTACAGTAATTAACATATATTTTGAACTGTAGAGCTTCTCACCATTTGTATATTACCAGACAAACACAAAAGAATAAATCATTATCTTGTTCAGGAACAATCCACTGGTTACCCCAGGGCAGCCATTAGCACTTTGAAGCATCAGCCCATCATCTAAATTTCATTTTAAACTGCCAAGAGCAAACACACATTTACGACAGGGAGCTATACTATCTTTACTGTTTGAATTTCAACTGATTGGCAAGTGTCTGCATAATGTTTGCAAACATTTAATTAATCTGACTCTCAAAAGTCAGTGCATTATGGAAATATACAAAGCATTTTCACAAGAAGTAGTAACATTCCACAGTGAATACAAGTGCAGGTTTTTGCAGTTGAAGCAATTCTGAGGACTTTCAGAAGTGGATGTTGGATTATTTGCAAATAGGAATATACTGTGGGTGTTACTGAGGGAGGGACACATAACAGTCGCAGGTCATTCAAGTTTGAAAATATAACAGGCATGGATTAGCTAGGCCCTTAATTTGCTGTAAAAAATAAACAGGTTGCAAGAAGCTGACAACAACTTGTATTTATAATAAAATGTCCCAAGGCACTTCAAAGAAGCACTGCTAAACAACATTTGACATCGAGCCACATAACAAGATATTAGGACAGGTCAAAGTGGAAGTGTATTCCAGTCACCTGCTTTGACTTCCAGAGAATATTAAGTGCATTGGAAGAAAGAAAACCTGTTTCTATTCTGCACAGCTCCAGGGAAAAATCAGTACACAGATGGTTAATTCCATCTTTTTGAGCTTTCTCTCACTCTCCTTACTTATTCTTCATTTTTTTTGTACTTCTGGCTTTAAGGCAGTAGTACGCTTAGCTTTTGAACACAAAGTGTGTCACACATCTTCCTTTGAAACCTTTCCTAAAGGTCTCAGCTTGTTTTTTTTCTTGTTTTTCCCCCAGTTCAGTTTTAATTAAAATGTCATTGTTCCGGGTGCAACTAATTAATTACAAGTGAAAATCTGACAACAGAAGCACGGAGTCAAATCTATCACACACAATTAAGTAAATGTAAACTGCCAAACACAGACTTTTCCAAATTCGGTCAAAATTTCAACTCTTTCCAAACATTAAAAATTAACTAAAATGTCATTGGCTGTCAGTGGTAATGTCAACCCTTGATTCAATCTGAATTAATAGTTGATGGAAAATAAATTGCAGTTTACCATATACTAGACACTGTCATGATCTGAAATAAATGCAGAGAAAGGACATCAAGTTTATAACATAGGAGATTGCTGATTTTCTAATATTAACAGGCCTTTATTGTCAATGTATATATACTTTTCAGCCATTTTCTCTTTTCATTTTCCATCTAATTTATTTTCTTTTCATGTCTTCCTTTCTATTTTTAGATTTATATTTTAAACCACTTTCCTCATTTTAAACATTTTGTTGAATTCTTATTTTCTCCATTTCATTTATTTTCGTTCTACCCGCTATGGCTCTGTTTCTACAGTGGGCTGAACACGTTTAATACCTCACCTCGAGGTATATAATGGAGCAGGAGCATTTTTTCTACTCTAACACATTGTTTCCCAAGACTTCAAAACTGTGGAATTACACATTTTCCTCGGTTTTATTTTCCTTTTACAATTTTCAGGCTTCAACTACCTAATTTTGGCATATTTGTTAATTTACGTCATCTTTTGTCCTATCCCTTGCAACCTCGGTGTCACCCTGCTCTTAGCTTCCTATCTATCCCAATATGTTCAAGGAATTAAATCTAAGAAGATTCACAGGGAATGAAATTAGCCACAGTCTCATACAAATTCAATTTTACTTGAAATTCAGGTACTGTGACTCAAACCACTGTGTTATGCATTGGTATCCTTCATTTAATATTACTACTGAAGATTGGAACATAGGAATTTAGGACCAAAAGGGCATTCAGCCCCCAAAGCTTGTTCCATCATCTATTAGATCATGGCTGACTTTGTACCTCAAATCCATTTACTTGTCTTTTCTCCATGTAGCTTGATATTCTTATCTAACAAAAATCTATTGATCACAGTCTCAAAAATTTCAATTGACCCAGCATCTGCTGCCTTTTGCAGGAAAGAGTTCCAGATTTCCACCATGCTTTATGCGAAAAAATGCTTCCTGATTTCACTCATTATGTTCTAAGTTCCTCGATCAGAAGAAATAATCTCCCAATTAGATCACTTCTCAATCTTCTAAACTCAGGGGAGTTCCAACCACTTTAATGAAACCTGGCCTCGTAGTTTAACTCTGTAAGTCCCGGTGAATCTGCACTGCACCCCACCCCCCCACACCCCCACCTCCGAGGTAAATAAGAGTCTAATTGACCGCATTAATTACGTTGTTTAAATTCAAGCTTTATTAAATGCTTCTCTGTGCTGTGTGCACAAACTGACTGAAATACTCCAGAAGGGGCCTGACTAAGGTTTTGTCCACGTAAAGTATAACTTTGACGCTTTTGTATTTCAACCCTTTTGAGATAACACTCAACAATCTATTAGCATTTTTGATCACTTTTGTCGCTGGGCATGAGCTTTTAGTGATGGCAGTACATGGACACTGAAATCCTGCTGCTCCTCCGCAGCACCTCGTCTCTACTCATGAAGGAAATATACATTCTCCATATTGATCTCCATCTGTCATCATTTCACCCATTCATTGGGCTGAATTTTGTTGGGGTCCCGACGTTGGGATCCGTGACGGGGTGGGTGGGGAGGGGGGGTTGCGGTGGTGGCGGGGGCCCGAAGATTGTACCAACCAGCCACTAAGCCCGATGCCGGGAGTGCTGGGCCCAATCATCCCGATGGCAGCGAGGCTTCGTGGCGGCTCCCCCCACCGCTGCTGGGCGATGGGACCCGGCTTTAAATAAAGTAAATGAATACATTTAAATATAATTGACAACGATGCGTGCGGCAGCCGGCACTCTCAGGCCTTCACTTTCCCATGCAGGGAAAGCTGGTGCCACCAAGGTGGGCAAGGAGGGTACTTAGGACTTTTCGTGTGGGGGAGCTTGCGGGGGACGGGGTCAAACCAACATGTATAATGTAGGGGAGGGGGAAGGGGTGGCCTCTGCACTTTGAACAGTTGGAGTGGGGAAGGTGAAATCTTCCATGTATGTGTTATGCAGGCGGGGGTGAAGGGAGAGGACAACTATTATATGTAAGTGTTATGGGCGGAGGAAGGGGTGATTTTTTTTTCTGGTGTACTGTGGGAGTGTATGGGGTTAAATATTTAAGTTTAGTGGCAGGTCTGGCTGTCCTTTAAAAATGGTGCCAGCGCCTGCGCAGAGGCAGTTGACATCGTTGCCGGCTTTGCAGAGCCCGCTCCTGCCACGTGATTGGGGGTTGGGGGTGCGGGAACCCAACTGGCATATTATCTTGAGCCACCGCACGCTATATCACGGCGGAATGGCGGTGCACAGGCCGCCATTTGTTTTACCCGGCGGCGGGAATGTTAAATCCAGCCCACTTAGTCTGTCCATCCCTTTGTAACCTGTTGCTCCCCTCTACACAATTTGCTCTGCCTCCTAACGTAGAAACTAGAAAGTTATTCTGTGGCATTTGCTTTATTTTTTATATTCATCTTGATGCAGTCAGACCTTGCTCAGTGGTAGCCATCTTGCCTCTGAGTCGAAAGGTTGCAGGGTTCCAGAAACTTGAACACAAAGTGCTGGATTTTATAAGCGGCGGCGAGCTTCAAAAATGGCAGACCGCACATCGCGGAGCCACTGTGTTATTCAGTGCAGCGGCTCATCTAAATGGCCAGGGTAGATCGCCGTCACCCCCCCCCCTCCCCCGATGACATGGAGGGGGCGGGTGGTCCGTCCCCAGCAATGGCGTCAGGCGCCGACACCATTTTTAAAGGGCTTCAAGCCCTACATTGCAATTTAAATTTTTAAAGAGATATTGAATTAAAATTTATATTTAAAAATTAAATATATGTTTCTAGCCCCTCTCTCATCCAGCCCCCCCCGCAATAACCATACAATTCATTCTTTGCCCTCTCCCCCCCCAAAGATACTTACCTTGTGTACCTGACCTTTCCCCCCACAAAGTTCATAAACTTTTAACTTCACCCCTTCCCACCATCCCCTACACCAATCAGATTAGTTTGACCCTGCTCCTCCACCACCACCCCCCTCCGCCGCACTGAATTACTTGCCTGCTCCCCCCTCCTCACCAGTGTCCTGCATCGGATCTCCGAACAGGTATCCGATGGCGCAGTAGTGCTGGCCACCAGCAGCAATATCACTCCAGAATGGACGGCAGGAGCGAGTAAGTACTTCATTCATTTATTTTAATAAATCAACATATTTAGATATGGCTCCCAATGTCACGCGATGGGGGGACCACCATGAGGCCTCACCGCTGCCGACAATATAGGGCCGGGCCTTCCAGCCGTCGAGGCCTGTGGTGGGCCTCTCCTGACTTCAGGTGGGGGGGGGCAGCGGCTGAAAAATCCAGCCCATAATCTAGGCTGACACATCCGTGCTAGTTTAGGGAGTGCCGCACTGTTGGAGGTGCCACCTGTCGGGCAAGAGTTAAACAGTGGAGTATATTCGACGAAGAGCAGGAGATTTCATCTCGGGTGTCCTGGCCAACATTTATACAACCATCATCACTAAAACAGATTATCTGGTTACTACCTTATTGCCATTTGTCGGACCTTGCTATACACAAATTGGCTGCCACGTGTCCCTACATTCAAAAGTGCGTCATCGGCTGTGAAATGCTTTGGGATGTCCTGAAGTCATAAAAGTTGCTAAATAAATGCAAGTTCTTTCTTTATGTTTCTTATTCAATAGTAAGAGCTGGTTTATCATCCCCAACATCATCCAACTCCACCCCTGCTCATCTGATCTGCTGCTGAATCCCTCACCTAGGCCTTTGTTACCTCCACATTTGATTATTTCAATGCTCTCCTGACCAGTTTCCCACCATCCATCCTACACAAACCTGAACTCATTCAAAACTCTGCTGCCTAACTCACACCAAGTCCCATTCACACATCAGGCATACATTAGCCTCCTGGTCTGGCAACATCTCAATTTTAAGATTCTTGCTTTCAAATGTTTCTATGGCCTTGCCTCTCCCTATCTCTGTAACCTCCTTGAGCCTTACAACCCTTTGAGATATCTGTGCTCCTCCAATATTGGTCTCGTGCACATCCCTGATTTTAATTGCCGCACATTGCCTTCCGCTGCCTAGGGCCTAAACTCTGGAATTCCCTCGCTAAACCTCGATGCATCACTGTTGGTCATCTATCATAATATCTCCTTACAATGCTAGATGTAAAATTTTGTTCGGTAAAATCCTGTGATACACGGTGGGACATTTTAATATGTTAATGGTGCTATATAAATGTAAATTGTTTTTGTTGGGTCAATTAATTTAGTAACTTTAACTTTGGAGGGAATCTTATGCTCTTTTATGACTGCGTTGGGTTTGGAGACAGGGAGAACATATAATCGGGTGAGATGGTGGCAGAGGTGAAACTGCCACCTTCCTGCCTCCATCCAAATTAATTCCAGGGCAGGAAGGCCTGTGAACGGCCTTCCCATCCTGCCACCAATTGAAGCCCTTAAGTAGGCAATGAATGCCCAATTAAGGGCCTCATCCTGAATTAGCCCAGCCGTGGGTGGGCCTGTTACTGCATAGGGAACACGCCAAACAAACGTGCATGGGTTGCTTGCTGGTTCCGGGGTTGGGGGTGTCCCTTATTAAAAGGCAATTATTGCCTGAATGAGGCACCTGGCATGGGGAAGGGGGAGCCACCCCCTGCCCTTGCAGCCAACCCCCCTACACCCCCACGATCCCCACCCCTCGAAACCCCTCCCACCCTGACTTACTTGTGGCCTGGGTCACTCAGCGATCCACGGCTACCAGTGGGTCCAGTACCTGCAGCACCACTGCCTCCACAGTGGCGATGCTCAATTAAAGAGCTGCCAGCCTCTGATTGGCTGGCAGCTCTCAGCAGGTGAGACTTCCGCCGCGGGGTCCTTGATCCTAGGGAAGGCCCGACGCTGCCCACTTAAGTGCCTAATTGACATGTGATCTGGTGGGCCTTCCCTAGAGGAGGTGACCTGGGGCTCTCGACGGCAGTCAAGACCCCTGTCACCCGTATAAAATGCTAGCCTTGGTGTTAATGAACAGTCTAAGGCAAATATCTTTTCTGTTCCCAATGGATAAACTACAAATTTGGTGTTGACGACTTTTAATTCACTACACTCAAGTGGAATCAAAGCTTCTACATGCTACCTCGTGAAAATCTGTTCTGTCCTTTTTATGATATTCAGGATCAGACTGGTGATAGGCTTCAACAATTCAGTACTGTGTTTCATCACATCCAGAACATCAGGCTCAACAGGAACACTGTCTAGAGTATGGGTCCTCCATTTCTGATCCTTATTACTGTTGTCTTTTGCCATACTTTTAGGTAGCATTTACACTGCAGCTACCAGTCTCCAGCCCAGGAAGAATGGTTTTTACATAGCCTAACTGGAAGCAGAACAGTCTTGCCTCGGAGAGGGCCGTACACATGTCTGGATACTGGAAGGATGGGAGAATCACCACTCTCTCCACATTTAAGTTAAGGTTCAATGGGTTTAAAAAGTGTCCAGGATCCAATGAGCCTGATGCAAACATGGTTTGAGACGGTCCTGGATTTATACTCCAAGTTGTATGCTGACTCCAGATTTGAACTGCAGATTACCATCGGTATGAAACAATTCCCACTTTGCACTAATGCCAAACTTGCAGTGTTAGTATACCCTTAGATATTTTCAATTGAGTAGCAAGAGCATCCATACAAGTAATTGTCATTAAGGATTTGAGGGGTTGTTCAGGCTGAGATTAGGAAACATAGGAATGAATTTGCATCACCATTCTGTCTCAAGCATTTCACCACCTGCTCCTTTCCTGCACCACTGACTTCCCCGGCACCTCTTGGAACATAGTATATTCACAGTGGATTTTATTACAAACTCTTTTTCAAAGGTAAGATAGATTGGCATCTATTTAATGAACATATTCCATGATGATCTGTTAAATCTGAAGTGATTGAATTACTGAACTATGCAAACTACTGATGCAATAATGTCAATACCTAAATATGACTGATTTTTAAAGTATGTCCAGTTATGTTTGAATATTTAGAGTTCAGTTTGAGTCCTCTGTATGTTGTTCTACTTTTCTAAGAGCTTTGACACTGGAAACATTGTATTGTAAGTTGACTTATCTCTGTTCTGAATGACATAGTTTTAGATTTGGATAGTTTCTTCAGACAATCCTTACTTTTTTCAGTGTCACAACCCTGCAACATTCTCGAGTCCAATCGATATAATTTTATCAAAATACAACATTTTGCCTCATACTGATATAATGGAACTTTTTCTTCTCGGTTAACAATTTTCACACTGAATCAATCCAAGTATATGGAAAGTAGACTAGTGATTTTCTTGAAAAAAGAATGCTAACCTTCAGTATTTTGTTTATATGCAGTCTGAATGTCCATTGCCTCAAATTCATTTCCATCTACCTGTAGAACGCCAATCGTGTTGGGAACTGCTCGCCTGCTGGGTGGTGCTGTTCCCTACGGTACACCTCATCAGAATGTAGAATGCTCTACTCCATCTTTGTCATTCATACTCCACTAGTGCGATGATACAAGGGATATAAACTCACATTATTTGGATGAGTGTGGCCTCCGCCTTAGGGACAAGGTCTTCTCTCAAATATCACTGAAACAAGCAACATCCAATATTGAATGGAAAGCCAGGGCAAGTCTGAAAGCTCACAATATGCTTTAGTAAAATATCATGCCTTCAGCATATGTTAAGTTGCATGTTTTCTCTGACACCAATCAAAAAATCTAGAAGAGGTTTATTTTAAATAGGTCTGTGACACAAGGGTTCTTGTTGCAAGAGCAGTTATGTCACTATTTGAAAGGATCACTGTTGCCCAATGAAAGGGTACTGGTTTTAGCTGAGAGTATCTGAGTTTGGCTTAGTTCTTTTAAAACAGGTTACATAATTCAGAGTTAGTTGTCATATGACATGGATAATTGGTCTCGGTATAAATTATAGAAGACAAATCTGTTAGCTTTATATAAGAGAGCATAAGAGATCGCATCCATAATCTAATCTGTTAAGGACTGCAGAAAGGATCTTCAAAATTCTTCCCTTCCAAGTAAATAAAGTAAAACTTCAGGCTGCTGTCTATTCTTACATTCTGCCTTATCAATTTTCATTCAATTATCTTCCTTGGCATTAAATTTGCATGGTCATAGCAGCTCAGAAAACCTCTTTTCCACCCACCATCCATGTATTGAGAGGCAGGAATGGATGGGGTAGAAAAAGCAGAATCATGTACATGTCCTACTGCGACTATGTTCTTTTAAGTTTCAGTACTTCTTTAGCAAATAATTCAACAACAAAATTGACTCAAGTTGTGATTCGAGTTGCTGCACCTGATCTATTCCAGGTAATGATATATAATGCCAGGAAATAACAGAACAGAAGATGGGAAATAAAACAAGGAACATATACAATAACAATTCATGGCTAATATGAAGTGTACAATCCTCCAGACACCTTTGGTCAGATGTACCTCTGAATTGGCATCTATTGCCACCACAGTGATCAAGTCATCTCCATGACCATTTACAGAGAGCCTGAACACCTAGTTAGACTTATTTGATAAACTGTCCCATTGACTCCGCGATTCACTGACTAACCTAACCTCCCCACCTCCTCCCTGCACACTGACATCACAGTTTCAAATCTTCAGCCATGGTTCCGTGGTACCACTCTTGCCTCTAAGTCAGAAGGTTTTGGGTTCAAGTCTCACTCTAGGGACTTGAGCACAAATTCTAGGCTGACACCCCTTCATGCCATGAGGGGGTGCTGCCTTTTGGATGAGACGAAAAACCGAGGCCGCATCTACCCTCTCAGGTGAATGGAGAAGGTTCCTGGTACTATTTTGAAGAAAAGCAGTGGAGTTCTCACCAGTGTTCTGGCCAATATTTATTACTCACCCAACACCTTAAAACAGATTATCTGGTCATTATCACATTGCTATTTGTGGGAACTTGCTGGGGGCAAATTGAATGCCACGTTTCCTACATTACACAGTGACTACACTTCAAAAAGTACTTCATTGGCTGTAAAGTCCTTTGGGATGACTGGAAGTCATGAAAGACACTATATAAATGCAAGTTCTTGCATACATTCTCCCAGCCTCACAGCTCTGGCTTGTTGAAACCTCCATATCATTATTTACTACTTTTTTTCAGAATCCTACTTCTATGCAGCGCTTACGCTCATGTTTATTTATATTACAAGAATTTCAGACCATCTGTGTCTGTACAGTTGGAATAATTATCTTGGTAGGTTTAATACTATTGAGGTTAAGTACTATTAGATATTTGATTAAATACTTGCTTCCAGGTACAAATATCCACAATTCCAAGCTTGAACTACACTCAGCTAGGGATGCCAAAGACAATAAAGCAGCCAAGCCAGACCTACATGTGTTGACCGTTCTGACAGCAGCCAGATGGTAAGCTTTCCACATCCTTCAGAGACTGTATTACAGGCACTCACTCAGAGACAAACTCCATTTTGCAGATGCAACCATCAGGTTATTATTAATATGAGGTTCACATTTGAAAGGATCTTGATTTGAATAGTCATTCCCATTGAATTGTAAACAAAGTGAATAAAAAGTCATTCCTTTATCATCAGTTTGTGAATATGCAATATATTGTTGCTGGGAATAGACCAAAATATGGAATACCTGATTTAGTACTTAGACTCAGAGTGGACTGGGCTGCTGACCAGACATGCTCGGTTTGCCAATTCTGTCACCAGTAGTGCTTGACCCATCCTTCATGAAATAATATTAATCTCAAAGCTGCATTTTTATTATAGCTTTTCAACTTCTTTTTCCAAGTTTCAGGCTTAAGTTGAATTGATTTACTTCCTTTTTTTGAGCCTCTTCATTTCAGGGATTTAATGATTTCACCTTTTACACTTCACTGGTACAGTTTTTTGTTGGGTAATTCCACTCATGTGTTCCTAATGTGATATATACCACTTAAAGGAAGAAAATAGATATGAAACACAAAGCAACTTATTCATTAATGCATAATAAACTGATTTATTTGGCCTGTCACTTGCTGATGGCTTCAATATAATTTGAAAAATTGAATCCCAATTACCTTTAATCTCAAAGAAATATATTTATAAAAGTCATACCTGTTTGGGTAGAAAGAACTTCCATTGACATAGTGTCTTTCATATCCTCAGGATGTCTCAAAGCACTTCACAGTCAATGAATTACTCTTGAAGTATTGTCAAATGGAACAGTCACAAAAAGCAATGAGATAAATGACCAGATAATCTGCTAATGTAGTTTTGGTCAAGAGATAGGAAACTTGGACAACTCTCCTGTTCTTCTTCAAACATTGCTTTATGTTCTTTTGCCTCTACCTGGGAAGGTAAGGAGGGCTGAAAGACAGCACTCCCTCTGTACTGCACTGGAGTCAGACTAGAAGCTACAACTTAAGAGTCAAGAGTGCTACCACTGAGCCAAGGCTGACAGTTATTGTCATGCTGACTATTAATAGTGAGGATAATGTCCAAATTAACTGGTCGCCTCGGTGATTAGTTAATTTAAATTGTTAATGAACCCCACCCATAGGCAACAAAGATAATCACGTTAAAGAACAACTGTCCACAATAATTTATGAATGCCAGTTATCTTAAAATCTCTCGGTTAATCTATCCAGTTGCAGGAAATGTATTCTAGTTAAAGAAGGGCATCTGCAGTTGTTCATTCACACTGAAGCTAACATTGCAATATTAATTCACCCAGTGTGAAGAAGAACTTATGAAAAGATACATACATTCATTCAAACTAATGTTAATGGCATATTTTTAACCTACCCAGCAACAAGTCCTCAACTACATGGCCCAATTTGTGCCTTTATTACAATTGCACTTTCATTTTAATGCCAATACCCATTTAGTGAATGTGATGTGTACTGTAATATGTATGATTAACATTAACACAGCACACCGCAGGACAAATAATGGTCAGTAAGCAGTTAAACTTGTGGAGTCATTAATAAGTGAAGCATCAGCTTGGCCAGGTTACTTTCTAATTGATTTTTCTGTTCATAAGAGAGACTCCTGGGAAATGGCGACTCTATGACTGAATGGCTTTGGTGCGCAGCGACACGCTTTGGAGACCCTCAGCATAGGAACTGGACTTAATTGTGTGTGCCTAAAGCTGCAGTTAATAGATTGAAGTGTCCTAGGAGAGAATAAAACTCATCGGCATGTGTTTGACAAGAAATTAATCTGTAAAATGCTTAATTGCTGGCTTTGATAGCAGTCGGAGAATGACTCTCAGCTGAGTTAATTTGGAAAAGTGCAGTACAAGCGATTTATGAAATGAAATTTGACAAACTGCCAGTAAATGGTAATTAAAGACTGTTCATTAATTTGGGAGTTATTGATGGCCAATCGCAAGGCCCCTGTAATCAGGAATTGTCCAAGTGAACCCAAAAAATTCCAGATCAATCCTAAGTACTATTTTGCTTTCATATGTATGTGCATGCGTGTATGTGTGTTTCTCAGATTTTGAGATTAGTTTTGTACTGTGACCACTGGTCCTTTATTCAGTCCATGTAAGATATTTAACAGCTGTTAGGGCAAGGTTTGAATCCAGGTCCAAGATTATAAAGGATAGCATTCGAATATACTGCGAAAGGTTGCCCTTCAGAAACAGGAAGCCATCTTCTGTTTCTCAGCTTAATGAAAACTTGGAGCAGAACACACTGCTACACCAAATCTTCCACTGGAGAATATAAACTCTTCTCTCATGTCAAATGGATGTCAACGCAAGCCCCAGGAATAAAAGAATAATGTTCTAATCTCCTGTGATTTATCAACGGTGAATGAAGAGGAGAGCTTTCTGGGGGGTTTTTGATCTGAATCTTAATAACAACTTGTATTTATATAATGCCTTTAATCGTTGCCTCTGAGTCAAAGGCTGTGGGTTCAAGTTCTACTCCAAGACTTGAGCACAAAAATCAAGGCTGATAGTGCAGCACCCTCTCAGTACTGTACTGTCAGGGATACTATCCTCTGGATAAGACATTAGACCCTTCTGTCCTTTCAAGTGAATTTGTGGAATTAGAGAACCCGAAGGAAGGACAGCAGTTATAGGTGACTCCACAAAGCCTGTCCACCGTCTACAAGGCACAAGTCAGGAGTCTGTTGGAATACTCTCCACTTCCCTGGATGAGTGGCTCCAGGAAGCTCGACATCATCCAGGACAAAGCAGTCTGCTTGATTGGCACTCACCTTAAACATTCACTGCCTCCACCACCGACACACAGTGGCAGCAGTGTGTACCATCCACAAGATGCACTGCAGCAACTCATCAAGCCTCCTTCAACAGCACCTCCCATGATCTCTTCCACCTAGAAGCACAAGGGCAGCAGATACGTGGGAACACCACCATCTGCAAGTTCCCCTCCAAGCCACACAACATACAGACTTGAAAATATATCGCTGTTTCTCCCTTGTTGCTCGATCAAAATCCTGGCATTTCCTCGCCAACAGCACTGTAGGTGTACCTGCACCAGATGGACTGCAGCAGTTCAAGAATGCAGCTCACCACCACCTCCTCAAGGGTAATTAGGGATGGGCAACAAATGCTGGCCTTGCCAGCGATGCCCAGATCCCATGAAACAAATAAAAAGAATAGGAATTGGTGCAGCATAGCATACAGGCAGAAGAGTTTTACATAAACTGAAGTTTACTGAGCTTGGAAGGTGAGAGGTCAATCAGGAAGCCAATGGAATAGTCATGTCTGGCTATGACAAAGGCACAAATGAGAATTTCAGCAACTGGTGCATTCTGAGGCAGGGTGGAAGAGGGTGATGTTTTGCAAGCGGATGTAGATAGTCTGTGTGGTGGAGAAGATATGGGGGTTGGAAACTGAGCTTGGGGTCAAGTAGAACACCAAAGTTGCAACCTATCTGCTTCAATCTAGCATCATGGTTGTAGAGGGGGGATGGAAACTGTGGCAATGGTAGAGACTGAGAGACATGGTGGAGAAGTAGATGTGATAACCAACCCCATGTCTTCAGATTAGATCACCAAGGGGCAGCATGTAGATAGAAGGAAGACTCACATTTATATAACCACTGGATGTCCCAAAGTACTTTACAACCAATGAAGTACTTTTGAAGTGTAGTCACTGTTTTAATGTAGGAAACACGGCAGCCAATTTGCACACAGCAACCTCCCTCAAACAGCAATGTGCTCATGAGCAGATCATCTGTTTTACTGATGTTCTTTGAAGGATAAATATTGAGCAGAACACTGGTGGTTCTGATGAAAGGTCACAGGCTGAAACGTTAATTCTGCTTCTCTCCCAACAGATGCTGCTAGACCTGCTGTGTATTTACAGCACATTCTGTTTTTATTTCAGATTTGCAGCATCTGCAGTATTTTGCTTTTATTATACTGGGGGTAATCATAGAATCACAGAATTGTTGCAGCACAGAAGGAGGCCATTCAGCCCATCGTGTCTGCACCGCTCTCTGAATGAGAAATTCACTTAGTTCCATTCCCCACCTTCTTCCTTTGCATATAACAGTCTAATTCCCTTTGGAATGCTTCAGTTGAATCTGCCTCCACCATGCTGTCAGGCAGTGCATTCCAGACCTTAACTGCTCGCTGTGTGAAAAAGTTTTTCCCCATGTTGCTTTTGCTTCTTTTACCAATTACTTTACATCTGTGCTCTCTCATTCTCAATCCTTTCGCGAATGGGAACAGTTTCGCCCTATATACTCTTTCCAGACGCCTCATGATTTTGAAAACCTCTATTAAATTTTCTCTTAGCCTTCTTTTCTCCAAGGAAAACAGTCTCAACTTCTCCAATCTATCTTCATAACTGAAGTTACAATGTTATGAGCGGCATGGACAGAGTGGATAGTCAGAAGCTTCTTCCCAGGGTGGAAGAGCCAGTTACTCGGGGACATAGGTTTAAGGGACATTAGGGGCAAAGTTTACAGGGGATGTGCGAGGCAAGTTCTTTACACAGAGGGTGGTGAGTGCCTGGAACTTGCTGCTGGGGGAGGTGGTGGAAGCAGGTACGATAGCGACGTTTAAGAGACATCTTGACAAATACATGAATAGGATGGGAATAGAGGGATACGGTCCCCAGAAGTGCAGAAGGTTTTAGTTTAGGCAGGCATCAAGAGCGGCGCAGGCTTGGAGGGCTGGATGGCCTGTTCCTGTGCTGTACTGTTCTTTGTTCTTTGTTCTTTTTGTACTTATCCCTGGAACCATTCACGTGAATCTTTTCTGCACTCTCTCCAATGCCTTCACATCTTTCCTAAAGTGTGGCACCAGCAACCGGACGCATTACTCCAGCTGAGGCCGAACTAGCATCTTATACAAGTCCACCATAACCTCCTTGTTCTTGTACTTTATGCCCTTATTAATAAAGCCCAGGATACTGTATGCTTTATTAATCACAGTCTCAACCTGTCCTGCTACCTTCAATGACTAATGCACAGATACACCAAGGTCCCTCTGCTCCTGCACCCCTTTGGAATTGTGCCCTTTATTTTATATTGTCTCTCCATGTTCTTCCCACCAAAATGAATCACTTCACATTTCTCCACATTGAACTTCATCTGCCACCTGTCTGCCCATTCCACCAACTTGTCTATGTTCTTTTGAAGTTCTACAATATCCTCCTCATAGTTCACAATACTTCCAGTTTTGTATCATCCGCAAACTTTAAAATTGTGCCCTGTACACCAAGATCTAGGTCATTAATAAAGATCAGGAAAAGCAAGGGTCCCAACACGAACCCCTCGGGAACTCCACGATAAACCTTCCTCCAGCCCAAAAAACATCCATTAACCACTACTCTTTGTTTCCTGTCACTCAGCCAATTCTGTATCCATATTGCTACAGTCCCTTTTATTCCATAAGCTCTAACTTTACTCACAAGTCTGTTGTGTGGCACTGTATCAAACGCCTCTTGGAAGTCCATGTACACCACATCAACTGTATTGCCCTCATCAACCCTCTCTGTTAGTTCTTCAAAAAACTCCAGCATGTTAGTTAATGTGATTTTCCCTTAGGAAATCCATGCTGGCTTTCCTTAATTAACCTGCATTTGTCCATGTGACTATTAATTTTGTCCCAAATTATTCTTTCTAGAAGTTTCCCACCATCAAAGTTAGACTGACTGGCCTGTAGTTGCTGGGCTTATCTTTACACCCTTTCTTGAACAAGGGTGTAACATTTGCAATTCTCCAGTCCTCTGGCATCACACCCGAGTCTAAGGAAAACTGAAAAATTATGGTCAGTGCCTCCGCAATTTCCACTCTCACTTCCCCCAGTATCCTTGGATGCATCTCATCCGGTCCTGGTACCTTATCCACTTTACGTACAGACAGCCTATCTAATATGTCCTCCTTCCCAATTTTAAACCCTTCTCATGTCTGAATTACCTCCTCTTTTACCATTGCCTGGGTTGGATCTTCTTCCTTGGTAAAGACAGATGCAAAGTATTTATTTATTACCTCAGCTATGCCCTCTGTCTCCATGTGTAAATCCCCTTTATGGTCCCTAATCGGCCCCACTCCTCCTTTTACCACCCTTTTACTATTTATATGTCTATTGGAGACTTTGGGATTCCCTTTTATGTTAGCTGCCGGTCTCTTTTCATATGCTCTCTTTGCTTCTCTTATTTGCTTTCCTACTTCCCCTCTGAACCTTCTATATTCAGCCTGGTTCTCAATAGTATTTTTTACCTGACATCTGTCATAAGCATACTTTTTCTTTTTTATCTTAATTTCTATCTCGTCATCCAGGGAGCTCTGGCTTTGTTTACTTTACCTTTCCCTTTTGAGGGAATCTAACTCCCCAGCTTTTCTGCAAAATCATGCCATGGGATCTTTATGACCACCTGAGAGAGAAAATGGGGGTTCAAGTTAATATCTCATGACTGACAGCGCCTTCAACAATGCAGTACTCCCTCAGTACTGCACAGAAGTGATAGCCCAGACTTTGTACTCAAATCTCAGGAGTGGGTCTTGAACTCACAAATTTCAGACTTAAAGCTTGAAGGCTGCTACCAGTTGAACCACAACTGACAGGGATGAGGCAGAGGAAGAGTTCATTGCAGATCCTCGAGGAACTCAACAACAATATTCTCTCCAATTTTTTTTGTTGTGTGCAACCTATTTGTTGCACTATGCGGTCCCTTTAAGATTGCTGCGCAGATGCAATTGCACAAGTTAAAGGGATGATTGGTTGTGCACGACCTGTTTGTAATGGTGTGGAGACAGCAGTAGAAGCCATGCTGGAGATGGTGTAGCTATGATTTGATAGGTAAGAGTGAAAGCAAGTGAGGACTGGCCCTTTGAGACGGACAACGGAGAAGAAGCATTGGAGGAGGATAGTGTAGTCAACCATGTCAAAACCTGCAGTGAGGTTGAACATGATAAGGAGGAAAAATGCATCACGGTAACAGTCACAAACAGTGTCATTTGTGACTTTGATCGCAGTTTTGAAAAAGAGGTGGAAGATCCTGGAGGATTTACAATGTCGGCTAACATGGGAGACAGGAAAGCTGGGTGATCAGCAGATTAGTGGGAATGGGATCAAGAGAGCATTAGGTGGGTCTCATTGTCAAGATGAGCTTGGAGAGGGCATGAGGAGAGGTAGAGAAATTGGTTAAGGAAGCAGGATCAGGGATAGCAAAGAGGAAGGCTTGGAGGGAGGATCAGTTTGGTGGGCAAGGGTGGGGGGAAGCAGGAGAGGAAACAGAATGGATGGTCTCAATCTCAGTAATGAAGAAGTCTGTGAGCTCTTTATACTTGTTGGAGGTAGAGGGAGGCAGAAGAGAGTGTCTAAATCTCTGGCACTAAATGTGGTAATGCCATTAAATAGTTGACTGAATCCCCAACAGTTAAGGAAAATACCAATGCCTTGGTTCATTCAATTATTGATTATGCAACTAAAATTACATACAAATGTATGCTAAGAAGGTTGGAAAAATACCATCAAGTCCAGCCCATCCAGAAATGGTGCAACCATGTACATTACTGACCCATGTCCTAAGCACAAAGGGTGAGAGGGTTATCTTATGAGGAAAGGTTGGACAGGTTGGGTCTGGATTCTCTGGAGTTTAGAAGGATGAGAGGTGATCTTATTGAAACATATAAGATGCTGAGGGGTCTTGGCAGGGTGGATGTTGAAAGGATGTTTCCCCTAAAACTAGGGAGCACAGTTTAAAAATAAGGGGTCTCTCATTTAAGACAGAGATGAGGAGAATTTTTTTCTCTCAGAGGGTTGTGCTTCTGTGGAACTCTCTTCCCCAGAGAGCAGTGGAGGCAGGGACATTGAATGTTTTTAAGGCAGAGGTTGACAGATTCTTGACAAACAAGGGAGACAAGGGATATCAGGGATAGGAATGGAAAATGGAGTTGAGTCCACAAACAGATCAGCCATGGTCTTATAGAATGGCGGAGCAAGCTCGAAGGGCCGAATAGCCTATTCCTGTTCCGAGTACATATGTTCGTATATAATCTGCTGGGGGAGGCAAGAAAATAAAAACAAATCTGTGGTCAATTCAGAAAATATACTCTGGGAGACTCCTCTCTGACTCTTGATGGCAATCAAGCAAAGTTTCAGGAGACTGTGGAAGTCCATAGTTTCTCATAATCGCAACTGACCAGCAGCTTACTCTCCAGACAGGAAAGTCCTGTTCATTCGTGAACTTGTCAAGTTCAATTTTAAATCATTGGCCTAGATTTCCCTGTGGACATGCTCTGTAGTAATGGCACCTCTACCCTGCAGGGACCATTGAGTAGGGCAAAAGCGAGAGGAAATTATGGAGCAAGTGACTTAACATTTATCATGTCATCCCATATTTTCTGGGGTCTTTTACATCACTCTGCCTTTACCCTCATCAAAACTGGTTAGAAGGTAATTACCATACTCCTTGATACCCTTACTTAACAACAATCTATTGATCTCAGTCATGAAAGCTCCAATTATCTCAAAATCTGCAGCCTTTCAGGAGAGAGAATTCAAGATTTCTACTATCCCTTGTAACTGATTTCCCTCTTCAATTGGCCAACCTCTAATTTTGAAATTATGTCCCCTTGTTCTTATTCCCCCATTACAGTAATTTTTTTAATACATTTTAAACAGCTCAGTCGGATCAATGTTCAGTTTTCTCTACTCAAGGGAATACAGCCAAGGTTATGCAACTTACCCTCACGTCCTGGTCACTATTTAACCCCGAACCAACACCTAAAAACAGATTATCTGGTCATTATCACATTGCTGTTTGTGAAATCTTGCTGTGTACTAATTGGCTGGCATATTTCCTACATTACAACAATGGCTACACTTCAAAAAAAACTTCATTGGCTGTAAAGCTGTTTGGGACGTCCTGAAGTTGTCAAATTTGCTGTATAAATGCAAGTCTTTCCTTCTCTCATAGCTCCGTCCCCATTAAAATCAATGGCGATTGAAATTTTCCTGTATTTAAGCCAGTTTTCATGCCGCTGCCACTTAGACCAAAAAATAATGGTGCTGGTAACTTGGCAGCAACATGATTTATCGACTGAGAAGAGGGTTAATGTGAAAATGCTCGTAACATTTGTCATTTAGAAAAGCCAATTTCATGTGAATTTAAATTCAGAAAGAGCGGGAACTTGAACTGTTTATGTTATAAAGGGGTGGATTAATCAACCATGGCACTCACTGTTGGATTTGGAGTTCTGTTGTGCCGTTGATTCTCAGGGCAAACTAAAGGAAATGGCTTTCAGTAACATATGACTAGCTAGCTGAACGCTGAACATATTAAACTGCAGTAAATCATATGGATTATAAAACAAGGATTTAGAAGTTTAAGTTTTATGGTTTAAATGTTCAGCCTTTCAATATGCTTTGCTGAATTTAACCTATTTGCACCCAACATCCCAACATTTCTGTAAGGACAGCAGCAAACAAATAAAACAAAGCAGATGCTCATTTCAATTTATTCAGATTAAATTTTAATGAGAAACATCTGATTTCATTTATGGGTAGCTAAAGCCAACACATACACAGCTTCCTACAGACATAGACACATAGACACACACACACACCACACACACATAGGGCTGGATTTTAAGAGCCCACCGCCAATTTCGTCCGTCGCTTGCAATGACGTCAGAG
The DNA here is from genome assembly GCF_036365525.1 of Heterodontus francisci. NCBI lineage: Eukaryota > Metazoa > Chordata > Chondrichthyes > Heterodontiformes > Heterodontidae > Heterodontus > Heterodontus francisci. Next base: position 46,692,797 of record NC_090396.1, read on the forward strand.
AGCACATGGGGCAGGGCAGGGGCAGGGGCAGCCAGAGAATCGCAAGCCATGAAAGATATTGTGAGGGCATCGGATCTTGGTGAGGGGGGGGGAGGTGGGGGGAAGCAGTGGGGAGGACCAGGAAGGTTAACAAGATAGCTTGGCAGGGGTGGGGGGGGGGGGGGCGGTGCTGGGGGTGGGGGCAGAGGGGCAGCACTCCTGTTTCTCCAGGCTCACAAGCAGTACTGGAAAGGTACTTACCTGTTCAATCCAGCAGTCATTGCTGCCCTTCAGCTGACAGGTTTCCCAAGGCCCAGGAAACCTGGCAGGCCAGTGTTAAAGCTGGATCTAAAAATCTTAGCAACACAGCCAGACTAAAATATTTAAATGAGGAACCAGGCACCTGGGAGCAGCTTGGGAACCCATTCCCTAACTCATTTCCATTAAAACTGGAACGGAACGGGTTTCAGGGTGGGTTGGGTTGAAATCTTTGAAATTTTACCTTCCCATCTCACCAAAACCCCCAATGGCTCTCTGTGAAAATAAATATTTCTTATCATCTAACCTAACTCTTTGAATTTTGTTACTAAAGAGAAAGGATATGACTGTTTAATCCAGAACTCTGATGTAGTAAAACATCACACCTGAATGGTGGGATGCAGCTCTGTGTCCATAGTTCCCAAGACAACGAGCTGCTAGTCTTAGGAACAGATGCAAAACTCCTTTATAAAAGTAAAGTACGTGGATGCTGAAAATCTGAAATAAAAACGGAAAATGCTGATGCAAGGTCACAGACCTGAAACATTAACTCTGTTTCTCTCTGCAGAGATGCTGCCAGGCTTGCTGTGTATTGCAAAATTCCTTTTACCACTGTGAGGGTGGATTGATGGGGGGGAAATTGGAATAAGAATCATTCTTATTGATGTTTACCAAACTTTTAAGGAATGAATCTCTTCATTACAGTGATAAACACACAAAAACATCCACTTCCCAAAAAGAATTGGATTTCGGTTTGAAGGGTTATGGACTAGCATACTGCTCGAATGAAAAGGTGGATTTAATTAATATAACAGAGTTAAGTGACAAGAAGAACACTAAATTTGATACTGTTATGGTCAGCTGGGTGATGGGGTGGCTTGTTCCCACTGTTCACCTCCCAACTGTCCACAGCTAGTGTTTTTGTTACTAGCGCTTTAACCCCTTGTGTTTTATCTGCCAAATAAACAGACAGTGACGAGTTTTCTTATAAGTAAAAAAAAATTAATTATTTTAAACAAATCCCAAAATGATCACAACACCACTCACGCATGCATTCACTCTCACACGCAGTCTCAAGAGAAGTTAGATAGAAATGTACAGGGTAACAGCTGTTCAGAGTTCAGGTTGTAAAAGGCTGTTGTTTCAGGAATAACCTGTGGAATCTTCCTCAGAAGATGAAATTTTATAGGCCTCTTTGCTGGTTGGCTGGTAATCGTTAGGCTGTTGCAGTCTCCTGGCAGGTCACTTTGGGTTGAAGACGGTACTGATGTCTTAGGTCAATTCTCACCGGTGTTAAAGTTACTTTTGCAAAGGCACTCTCTTGTCTCTGCTGTCGCTTGCTTCCAACTTGCCTCAGCAAGGTTCGACTGCATTGGCTGGAATTGATCTCTCTCTCTATTAGCCTTAATGGAATTCAAAAATGTTTCTTTTGTTGTTGTACTGTGAGAGCTGATGACCGACCAGACTGATAGAAACATAGAAAATAGGAGCAGGTGTAGGCCATTTGGCCCTTCGGACCTGCTCCGCCATTCAAAAAAGATCATGGCTGATCATCTAATTCAATACCCTGTTCCCACTTTATCCCCATATCCCTTGATCCCTTTGGCATTAAGAAATATATCTATCTCCTTCTTGAATATATTTAATGACTTGGCCTCCACTGCCTTCTGCAGTAGTGAATTCCACAGGTTCAGCACCCTCTGAGTAAAGACATTTCTCCTCATCTTGGTTCTAAAGGGCATACCCTGGATCCTGAGACTGTGACCACTGGATGTTGTTGTCTCTGATCCTGTCCTGAAAAGACTCCCCACCCACCACCACCCCACAAGCCCCTGTTTGTTCCTCAGGTGAATAATTTTACAAAGGCTGTCTTTTCCCATGTGACTTCAAATTTCAGTCCTAGCTGGCCTTGATGATGGCCCTATTCTGAGGAGATGAAGGTGGGTCATATTCCATTGTAATGGAAGTTATTCGGAGATGAGAAGTCTGCGAACATTCTTGTCTTACTTTGTTTGAGTACAGGTGTAATTATCTGTAGCATTTCCAGGCAGACGGGGCTTAATTGGTTTTCAGTCTTAATAGACGTGGACGTGGATCTGAGTGCAAGAGATGCTGAGGGTCATGTGTCTTGTCCTCCATTTTGTTGACAGCACATGTATCAGTCTCTTTAAAACTGATCCAATATTTTTGTAACTCTTCAGTTTGGTTCTGTATTTTCATTGCTGCACTTCTTGTGAGCGTGACAATACATAAGGGCTGGATTTTAAGGAGCCCTTGACATCAGGATCCATGGCGGGGAGGCCTGATGATGGACTCAGATGACCTCTGCCACAGACCTCAACGCCGACAGGGCCCGGCCCAATCCTCCCAATGGCGGCGAGGCACCGTGGCAGCCTCCCCGCCACTGGACGACGGGACCTGAATTAATATATGCAAATGAAGAAAATTAATAAATTAACATGCATTTACCTGGGATCTTACAGGCCCGCCGCAATCTTCATAAAGGCGGCCGGCACTCCCATCCCTTTGGATCCCGATCCGGGGAAACAAGATGCAACACTGGTGGGGAGGGGGGAGGAGGTATGTTTATCAGTGGGGGGGGGGGGAGTTGGTAATGGGGTCAAATTAACATCATGGGTGTAGGGGATGGTGGGAAGTGTTGTCGTTTAAACTTTGAGCAGTTTTGCGGGGGTAGGTCAGATGGTAAAGGTCAGTGTTTTGTGGGGGGGAGAAGGGCAGATAATTAATGTAATTGTTATTGGGCGGGTGGGAGAGGGGCAAAAGAAATTTATTTATGTAATTTTATTGAATATTTCTTTAAATATTTAAATAGGCCATTGGGGCTGACAGTCCTTTAAAAATGACGTCAGCACCGGCGGACAGGCAGCTGACGCCATTGCCAGGGATGGACAGCACCCTCTCCATGTGATCGGGGGGATGGGGTGGGTGGCCAGCCCTGGCTATTTATATGAACTACCGCGCTTGAGATCTCGGCAGCTCTTTGGCGTGCAGCCCGCAAGGGCAGCCGCCATCTTTGAGGCTCACCAGTGAGATCGGTAGTGAGCTTATAAAATCCAGCCCATAAACTTAAGCAAAGCTTTTGACATACAAAACACAGGAAATTACAAGGAAGATAAAAACTGGGCGGGAAGCTTTTCAAGTCAAAATTAATTGGCTGAGTCAAAGGATGCGCAGGCAGTTATGAAGGGAGAAGATTAAAAAGGAAAGAGGTGAGTAGTGGGATAGCATTAAAAATTGGCTTTAGGGATAATGTTATTAATAATCTGGATGGTGAAAAAAGTCCCCAAGTTTCCTGATGATAACAAAGGGTCCCAAATAATATAGAACAAGAGGACCAGTTGTGGAGGGATCTGAACAAGTTGGGAGATTGAGCCGAAGAGTGGGAGGTGTTGCTTAATGTGTAGAAATGCAAAGTCATGAAGCTAGATAAGATAAACAGACAATGGAGGTAGTAAATAAATGGGAATAATTTACAGGAAACTATTTAGTTTAGAGATACAGCACTGAAACAGGCCCTTCGGCCCACCGAGTCTGTGCCGACCATCAACCACCCATTTATACTAATCCTACACTAATCCCATATTCCTACCACATCCCCACCTGTCCCTATATTTCCCTACCACCTACCTATACTAGGGGCAATTTATAATGGCCAATTAACCTATCAACCTGCAAGTCTTTGGCATGTGGGAGGAAACCGGAGCACCCGGAGGAAACCCACGCAGACACAGGGAGAACTTGCAAACTCCACACAGGCAGTACCCAGAATTGAACCCGGGTCGCTGGAGCTGTGAGGCTGTGGTGCTAACCACTGCGCCACTGTGCCGCCCCTATATATTGTGGAAACCCCCCTTATATCACTAACACCAAGTGTGGCAGTGGTGAGAAAGATCACTGGAATCATAAGATATACAAATCTCAGGACATTGTAATTATTTTGAACAAAACACATCCTTTTGGATATTGTGTGCAATTCTAGGCACTGTACCACAGTAAGGAGTGTTACAACTGAGGTGGGAGGAATGCACTGTCTTTCTCTCGTTCTGCTACGCCACTGGTCACACCATATGTTTAAATGTTTTACCCAGTTACCGATACATCCAATTACATACTTTATCTATATTAGTATCAGAATAAAAAAAATCCACCAACCAGGTTTCTACAATAAGCAACAAAATTATTGATTTAATTATAAAACAAGACTTATTCAACAAAGATGCAAAGCTTATTAACACATAGTTTCAAATAGGCAAGTATAAATATATACTCTTGTAAAATAACCTGACGCACACATACACACACACACACAAATAAATAAAATAAAGAAAAATGAAAAAACTGGCTCTGCAGAGATCAATTTTTAAAAAGTACTTTGGCCAAGTTATTGTCAAGTCATGAAGAAAAAGGATAAGATATGGAATGTTCCAGATGGCCTTTGGTCTGGCATCCAGGTACATGTAGATGGCTGTCACTAGGATCTTTCTGGAGCAGTTCTGTTCAGGAGACGTCGAGGAGTAGTCTTGTAGGCTTTTTGGGAGAATTACTGCATTAGTGGTTTCAGCTATCACACTGGATTCTCAGAAGATTTTCAAAAACAAGTGGAAAAGGATGAGTTGGGTGGCTTCTCTCTTAGTAGGATACACACCAACTGAACATTCAAACAGCCCAAGCCCAATCAAAAAGCCAAAATTCCTGACAGCCATTAATTTAGACAGGTGACTTCTCTGTAAACAACTCCAATAGCCAGCAAGACTCCTGATGTTTATTTTAGCACTTCATTGTCTCTTCCCCAGTAAGTGTTTTTTTTAATCTAAGGTGTCCTTCCAGTAACCCTTTAAAAAAAAAACAAATCCAGGGATCACCAATTAACCAATTTATTGGAGTTCTTTGAGGGAGTTACATGTGCTGTGGATAAAGGGGAACCAGTGGATGTATTGTACTTAGATTTCCAGAAGGCATTTGATAAGGTGCCACATCAAAGGTTATTGCAGAAAATAAAAGCTCATGGTGTAGGGGGTAACATACTGGCATGGATAGAAGATTGACTAGTGAACAGGAAACAGAGAGTAGGCATAAATGGGTCATTTTCTGGTTGGCATGATGTAATGAGTGGTGTGCCACAGGGATCAGTGCTGGGCCTTAACCTTTTACAATTTATATAAATGATTTCGATGAAGGGACCGAAGGTATGGTTGTTAAATTTTCTGATGACACAAAGATCGGTAGGAAAGTAACTTGTGAAGAGGACATAAGGGGGCTTCAAAGGGATATAGATAGGTTAAGTGAGTGGGCAAAGATCTGGCAAATGGAGTACAATGTGGGAAAGTGTGAAATTGTCCACGTTGGCCGGAAGAATAAAAAAGAAGAATATTATCCAAATGGAGAGATTGAAGAGCTCTGAGATGTAGAGGGATCTGGGTGTCCTAGTGCATGAATAGCAAAAGGTTAGTATGCAGGTACAGCACGTAATTAGGAAAGCTAATAGAATGTTATCGTTTATCGCGAGGGGAATTGAATACAAAAGTAGGGAGGTTATGCTTCAGTTATACAGGGCATTGATGAGACCACATCTGGAGTACTATGACAGTACTGGTCTCCTTATTTAAGGAAGGATGTAAATGCGTTGGAGGCAGTACAGAGAAGGTTTACGAGACAAATACCTGGAATGGGCGGGCTGTCTTATGAGGAAAGATTGGACAGGCTAGGCTTGTATCCGCTGGAATTTAGAAGAGTAAGAGGCGACTTGATTGAAACATATAAGATCCTGAGGGGTCTTGACAGGGTGGATATGGAAAGGATGTTTCCCCTTGTGGGAGAATCTAGAACTAGAGGTCACTGCTTAAAAATAAGGGGTTGCCCATTTAAGACAGAGATGAGGAGAAATTTTTTCTCTCAGTGTCGTGAGTCTTTGGAATTCTCTTCCTCAAAAGGCAGTGGAAGCAGAGTCTTTAAATATTTTTAGGCAGAGGTAGATAGATTCTTGATGAGCAAGGGGGTGGAAGGTTATCGGGGGTAGGTGGAAATGTGGAGTAATCAGTTCAGCCAAGAATTTATTAAATGGCAGAGCAGGTTCGAGGGGCCGAGTGGCCTACTCCTGCTTTTACTTCGTATGTTCGTATGTTTATAAGTCCCTGGGCTTTCAAATGAATCAATGTTCACAATCTTTTAAACACGAGTCCTCAAAAAATAATAATGGAAGCACCTTCATGACAGGAGACCTGGTCTTGAAGTGAGTATAAAGAAGGACACATAGTTAAGAAAAGGGATTGGGCCCTTGTGCTATGAGGAATGTCTGGAGAAGTTTACAATGGGAAGAAAAAGTGGCATCAAGATGATCTTATTGAGGTATTTAGGACTTGAAAAGAGTATATATTGGACCCAGAGAGATGCTCAAGCTCTAGGACAAGGAGCAGAGTCAAGCTTAGATTGTAAGAATATACAATTAAAATCTAACAACTTGTACTTATATGGTGTCTTTAACATAATTAATAAGAACATAAGAAATAGGAGCAGGAGTAGGCCACACGCCGTCTCGCGCCTGCTCCGCCCTTCAATAAGATCATGGTTAATCTGATCTTGGCCTCATCTCCACTTTCCTGTTGGTCCCCCATAACCCTTGTAGATCAAAAATCTGTCTAGTTTAGCCTTGAATATATTCAATGACCCAGCCACCACTGCTCTCTTGGGTAGAGCACTCCAAAGATACACAACCCTCTGAAAAGAAATTCCTCCTCATCTCCATCTTAAATGGGTGTTCCCTTATTCTGAAACTATGCCCCTTAGTTCTAGATTCCCCCACTAGGGGAAACATCCTCTCAGCATCGACCCTATCAAGCCCCCTCAGAATCTTATACGTTTCAATATGATATACCTTTCATTCTTCTAAACTCCAATGAGTATAGGCCTAACCTGCTCAACCTTTCCTCACAAAACAACACCTCATCCCAGGAAGCAACCTAATGGACCTTCTCTGAACTGCCTTCAATGCAAGTATATCCCTCCTTAATAAGAGACCATAGCTGTACACAGTACTCTAGGTATCGCCTCACCAATGCCCAACATCACGTTGTAGCAAGATTCCCTACTTTTATACGCCACCCCCCCTTGCAATAAAGGCCAACATTCAATTTGCCTTTCTAATTAGTTGATGTACCTGCATGCTAACTTATTGTGTTTCATGTACAAGGCCACCCGGTTCTCTCTGTGTCGCAGCATTCTGTAGTCTCTCTCCATTTAAAAAATATTTTACTTTTCTATTCTTCCTAACAAAGTGGATAACATCACATTTTCCCACATCATACTCCATCTGCCAAATTTTTGCCCAATCATTTAACTTTTCTATATCCTTTTTCAGATTCTTTGTGTCCTCTTCCCAACTTGCTTTCCTATCTATCTTTGTATTGTCAGCATATTTGGCTACAATACACTCATTCCCTTCATCTAAGTCATTAGTATAGATTGTAAATTGTTGAGGCGCCAACACTGATCCCTGCAGCACCCCATTAGATACAGTTTGCCATCCCAAAATCGCCCATTTACCCCAACTCTCTGTTTTCTGTTAGTTAGCCAATCCTCTATCCATGCTAATATTTTACCCCAAATATCGTGGGTTCTTTCTGCAGTAACCTTTTATGCAGCACCTTATCACATGCCTTTTGTATATCCAAATACTCTACATCTACTGGTTCCCCTTTATCCACCCTGCTCATTGCATCCTCAAAGAATTCTAATAAGTTTGTCAAACACGATTTCCATTTCATAAAACCATGTTGGCTCTGTTTGACTGTATTATGTTTTTCTAAATGTCCTGCTACTATTTCCTTAATGATGGATTCCAAAATTTTCCCAATGATAGATGTTAGTTTCTGATGAAAGGTCATAGACCTGAAATGCTAACTCTGCTTCTCTCTCCACAGATGCTGCCAGATCTGCTGAGTTTTTCCAGCACTTTCTGTTTTTTATTATAGATGCTAGGTTAACTGGCCTATATTTCCTGCTTTCTGTCTCCCTCATTTCTTGAATTGGAGCATGACATTTGCAGTTTTCCAATCAATGCACTTGTCCCCATGGCTACCTTTGCCAAATTGATTTATCTAATCTATATGAAGATTAAAGTTGCTCACGAGTATTGCAGTACCTTTCTTCCAAGCCCCCAATATTTCATGATTTATACTCTGTCCTACGATAATATCTACTGTAAGGGGCCTATAGACGACTCCATCAGTAACTTCTTTCCCTTGCTATTTCTTATCTCCACCCTAACTGATTCTACATCCTGATCTTCTGAGCCGAGATCAGTTCTCACTATGTATTGTAGTTGAAGTCCCAAGGCTGTTCACAGAAGTTTCTTCAAGAGAGTCTGATGAATATGTAGAATAGCCTATCCAGGGAAACAGTGTATGTTATGAACTTCAAATAAAGTAATGAGATTTTTTTTGGTCGGCAGGAATTTACCCAAAGGATAGAAATGGGGGCTAATTAAAATATACAAACAAGGATTAGCTAATGTTGTCAAGACACCCAACACAATTTCTGGATCAGCACTGCCACTACTAATTTCTCAACTTGCGGACAAACCAAAAGCAGTATAAGGTCAGGATGTGGCCATAAAAGCACCATTTAAAGGGATTTTCATCTGCTGTCATTTGAAATGCCGAAAAGGTTTGGGAAACATTTTGCTGGTAGTGTAAAATGGTTTCTGGCTTCTAGATGGTTGTAGCATCTGTACAACCTTCTGAAATTTAAAGTGGCTTCTGGCAACATACTTTATTCTACATAGGAATTTTTCTGACAATTCCACTCTGTATAGAGGATGAAGAGGAAGAGCTTTATCTGCAGGGAAATGAGATATAATTAGATGAGCTTGCCAGAAATTTTACCCTCCCAAACAGAGCCTGGCCCAGGTCAACATACCTGTACTCATCTGAGGAGCAGTGCACAGGAGACTGCACTTTTATAATGAAGCTCACGCAGCTTACGTCACCTCCTGCATCAAGACTCCTGTAGTAAGGGATAAGGGGCAAAGGTGGGTGTATGGATTTAGGTCATGGATCAGCCATGATCTTATTGAATGGTGGAGCAGGTTCGAAGTGCTAAATGGACTACTCCTGTTCCTATGTTCCTATTTGCTACAATAACACAGCCAGCTCTGCATTGCCTGTTGCAGTGATGGGCACGGCTGCCCTGAACTTGACTCTCATTACTGGATCCTTCCAGGTTGCAACAGGAGATATCAGTAATATCCGTCAGTTTCCATGATTTAATTAAGATTGGGATATCACTGCTTTCCCCATGACAATTGGAAACAGCTGGATAAATTGTAGGGTCTCTCCAAACCCAAAGAGTCATTAATACATCACATTATCCTGCTGGTTTCTTCAAATGACCAGACTCCCATTAGAAATCCCAGAGGATCCAGTCAATTAATGTGTAACAAGAGTATGATCAGCTGGTCTGTACTCCTTTTCCTGGTAGGTACTATATTGCTTTGATATTGTGTCAGTCCTCCACTGCACCCCCCCCCACCCCCCCACCCCCACCCATTTCATGTGCCTGCATAGCAAGTGAGAGGCTGGTTGCTTGGGAACTGAGGCTATTCCTTGTGCACTTCGCTCAGAAACCCATGTTCAGAAGATGAACTGCAGTACTGCCAAATCCAGGCTTAACTAGAGCTCTTAGAAAGCAGACCATTCGACTCCTCAAGCAACAACTCTGCTGCCTAGACAGACCTGGTGACTTTCTGCAATGAAACCCAGAAAGAGAGACCCTTATAATCATGATTTGTGCTATACTGTATAACTTTGCTCCACAATGTTGATGAGAACAAGGATCTTCAGCAAGGTAAGGCAGAAAACACTGATGAAGTAGAGACTGATGAAGAAGCAGGCAATTTCTGACATCTGCCTGCAGTCATCAAAACTCTTCAGCAGCAGCTCACTGAAAAGCACCAGTTAAACAATCCCTGTCCACTGCCCTCCCACTCCATTAACAATTGGATTCAATATCGGTCTGAGTCCTTCCATCCTTCAATAAATTAAATCAACCGACAGAAGCACCACCAATTCCAAAAAGATTAATGATTTTACTGGTTTACAGAAATGTTTACATACTAATTATTACCTAGCTGTGAGCCCCTGGTGCCTGTCTTAAGTGATCTCATACCTATTATTCTTACCTAGTGCTCTTAGTTTCCCAGAAATGGGATGGTAGCATCCTGAAAATGATGTGAAAGAACTTACCGCTCCATTCCTGCTGTCACTGTGGCTATCATCATTTTGCTGGGATCCTCGGAATATATCGATAGCTGCCTAAAAACGGTGCACAGCTAGAGTCCTACAATGTCAATAGAACCCGGATGCTATTTTAGGACTAAACAGATTGGAGAGTCTACCTTGCACTGTCTGCCCAGTATCAGCTGGTGGTTGCGCAGAAGAGGACGCAACAGATAGATAAGGTCCCGGATGTCAGGGTCAGCAGAGAAGCGACGGCACTCACCGTTGACCTCAAAGAAAGCTGCCCACAAAGATCAAGCGATTTCTGTAGAGTGGATTTCATCTTTCCCGATATCAGTTTGAATCTGGCTCCAAGTCAAGGGGATTTCCAGGCATGCAGCAACGGGGATATAATCAAGCAGGGTAAGCAACCAACCATATTGAAATATTCTCACAAACAGCAAATCAGGAAGTAAAATGCACAGAATTTTTCACTTTTAATTATAATTTTGCAGAGCCCAAAATAAATGATGGAAACATACACATGAGATCCAGGTAGAAGTTGAAATATCAAACAAAATTTTCTAAAACTATTTTTAAAATATGAACTTTTATCATAATAGAGAAATTCGACATTCCACAAATACAAAATTACTCTTTCAGGGCCAGTGAGGCTGTCTAACAGTAATTACGAACTTAGTATGCCATGAAAAACCCAGTGGCACCTCACTCAACGAGGATTTTACAGCAAGCCTAATAGCGTATTAACATTTAATCAATAGTGTACAGAAATTAACATATATTTAACAGAAGTCCAGTGTGCGTGGTTACTGCCATGGTATTTGGACAGAATCAATGTAAACACTTTTTAGAAATCAGGAATGTAATGCTACCATTTTTCTCTGATAGAAATGGAGGAGGTGTGTCCCTCCCCAAAAATGGCTTAGGATTGCTGCTGATTGACAAAATATTTCCTAACTTCATTCCCTCCTCATTTATTTTTCAGTTAGCTATTCATTTTCTTTGTCTCTTCCCGAAAGATGTCATTTACCAATTGAACTTCTAGAGCTGAACAGCAGAAGTACATGGGGGTGTTTTTTAAGTTAAGGAGGTCCATCTTCCTTGAGCTCCTTGATCACCAGCAACAAACAGGGCGATCAGTGGAACGGTATCAAAACAGTTCCTGGTGAATCTATAGAATGATGAAGCTAACCCAAGATTAGATTAATGGCAAGCTGAGAATGTTCTTCAGTGTTAGAATAAAGTTTAACAAAAATTGATGAAACTTAAACAGCATAAAAAGATAACTTTTGATCGAAGTTTAAAAATAACTTAGTTGACTTTCTGCTACATTTTTAAATAGAGAAAAAGATTAATTTAATCACTTATACACTGATTACTTCATTGGTTGCAGTGAGCACTATCATCACTCTATGCTGCTTGCTTTCCTGGGATTGTCATGGCCTCTGGGTGCAGAGTCATGCAATGCCTCTACAATAGCTAGAATTATATCTGAAGATGCAGGGGTCACAATGCCTGCACAATCGACGACACTTCTTCAATCCTTTGAGGGGCATAACTGGGAGGGAAATCGTGCTGATTCCTTGGGAGGAAATCACCTACTTCAATCCCACCATCTTACTGCTGGGCTTCGCTGTTGAATGCCACCCAATATATGTGAAATCCATAGGGTGTTTCAATGTGAGTGAAGCCAGTGTCACTGTCCTTCCCAAACCATCACAGAATGTATCAAATCCAACAGTAACAGCCTCCTGTATTGAGTGCCCAAGGACTCAGTGGGATCAATCATAGCATTTGTGAGAGAATTCCGTTCTGCATTTGCTCCCTCACTCCTTAGGGGCGCTGCTGAAAAGTGGCGTAAAAATTCCACTCGTTCTGTGTTTTTCAGAATGTCAATAAATTTCTCCACAGCACTACAGTCGTGTCAGAGATGTACTACCGCATATTTTCAGACCACAGCTAAAGGCTGCTTAAGGTGGGCTCATGGGTGGTTTTGCTTTTGCATTACCTGCAATAACTCCCATCTGATGGCATGCCTCGTAGAATGCCAATCCATTGTCCATTCTGTTTCAATTCCTCTCCTTCTACCATCACTTGCTCTTCCCCACTTCCGATTTGTACTGCGCCTAGTCCCCCTTTCTCAAAATTACTATCTGAAGATGTTAGTTTCTATGCTGGAGCTTGGAGCAGATGGAATGCCTGATGTAGCAGGTGTTGAAGGACTTGGTGCTAAGTTGCCACTTCCTGTGCCCTCACCTTCGGAAGAATCTACACATCAAGGAAAGGATTACATTTTATAACAATGGCTTTCAGGACATTAATATCATATGACTTTGGAGCATCATATAGCTGATTAGCAAATGTTGGCCCTGCCGTCAAGATTCTGCATTGTGCTCTCAAAATGCAGCATCATAGAAAATGCAAAAAAATTGCTGGGTTGCTGCACTATGACTCAAAAGCCAATGAGTACCCTCGACAGATTCCAATCCCCATAGGGAGAGTCCCATATATCATGATTTGTTTCAGTATTGTTGGCCTACCTCCAGTTTTGGTTAATTGTGGGGAGTCTTGGCCCTGAAGATGTTAGAAAGTAGCAGAGTAGACAAAACAGTACTCTTGTGCTTACTGGCCCTAACTATTCCCATCAGACTGCACCTTGATTTTCCATGTGCAATGCTTTTCTGGTTGCCCTGTCAAGGGCTTAGTGCTTGGATTTATTGTGCCCTACCGACAACAGGCCATATTGCTTTAGTGGAGTGAAAGTATGTTGCAAAAAGGAAACAATGCTGTGTCCTAGATTAGAAGGTGATCTCTCTGACGGTATTGCTAATACAGATGCATTGGGCCCCACCTTGTATGAAAGAATAGTAAGAATGTATATCTACTTGGGACTTCCTTTAATGTTACTTCTTTTTCATCTGCTTCCAAATCCAATGGACCTGACAGACCGCATTCACTCGATCCAAAGCCCCCTCCTCAGGAGTTTGAGTCTCTGCTTTCAGAAGTGCATTGCTTTCTTCCTCCACCTTCACCCAGCGTTCCTATATATCCTTTAAGGGTGAACAGCAGTGCTTTCAAAGCAGCTGCTCAAAGCAATTTGTTTCACTTGCTACCACCAGCCTCAATGCCAAATTTCAAATTTCATGCGCAGATTCCATATGCAAAAAGCCCTTTCGACTAAGGCTGGGGAGGTGGGGGCCTAAATTGAGCCGGCCAGGTCCTGACTACGAGTGTGGGTATGCACAGACCACATTTTACTGGTATCAGGACACTGGAGCTGCAGTGTCTGTCTGTACACCTTTCTTTCTGGTACTGCACACGCCATTCACACATTTTCTTCATTTTTCTCACTCGTTTGTGTTTTTTAACTTTTGAATGTTTATTCCTGACCTTATTTCTTCAGTTTTCATATTTTGAATTTTCTGTGCCTCTTATTTTCTTGATTAGCAAGCTGCACTTTTGTTAGTTATCAGCCAGCATGGATGTGTCACTTCAGTGGAGGTGCAACGGAACATTTTCGGTAAAGGTCACAATCACACAAGTTGGAGCAAGACCAACAGCAGTTACGGATACTGAGCTCTCAGATTACACTACTACCCACTCAATAATCAAAAGTGAAGCAGAAAGTAAGCCTTAGGCTTTGAGAGGGATGGCATCTGCAGGAATGGATATTTTGGAAGAAGAGCAGGTACATTTACGTGTAAGGTTTGAGACTTCTCTGATTTTTTTTGTTATGAATTATAAATTTATTTTCACAGCTATGTAATTGGATGGGTGAAGAATGAAAATTGCACAATGAAAAGAAAAGCATTGTTTTAATAATTGATCAGTTCCTTTTTCCTGAGTAGAAAATTTTGAGAAAGTGTGAAATGTATTTAAGTGTTTCTTGATTGTTTTAAATTTCACATCACTAAAGAAAAGGACTTGCATTTATATAACACCTTTCATGACCACAGGATGTCCCAAAACACTTCACTGCAAATTAAGTACTTTTGAAGTGTCGTCACTGTTGTTATGTAGGAGCCAACCAATCAGTATCCTTTGTGTCCTATCGACATATTGAGCACATCAGATATGCCACCGGACTCGAGGCTTTTAATTCTTTCAATTTGGCAAACTGTTAACACATTTAGAAACCTTTGTTTAATGGTCTTAAGGTTAAAAATTATGAAAATATCAAACAAACATCATATGAATGTCATATAGACTCACCCCTCACGTCAGCATTCTGTGACATGCACAAATGTTCTGAAGCAACACATGCTGTTTATGGCTTTATTAATAGAATTCCAATAAAACACACACTCAATCATCAACTTGAACTGATTTGGTGTATTAGAATTTATATAATGGAAATGAATAAGAAGCAACTTGATAAACTAGAATAACATTGAATAGGATTCAGTACACAAGAGTTATATTCAGCAAACTGGGATTTGACACATTAGAATTTCAAATAATACAATTTGTACATTTGACTTCTATGCTATGGGACTAAATGGAATTTAATAACACTGGAATTATGCACAATGGCAGCGAATTTAACTTGATACATTCAAATTCTGCATAAATGGGAGTAAAGAGGAATCATAACATACAATAGGTGTGATTGAGATTTGATATTATGAAATTGAGTATAAAATGGGTAAATTGGTTTAGTACATTAATTCTATATTATGGGAGGAGATGGATCCAGATATATTATATAATTGAGTGAAAAGCTGAAAAGGTTGGTGTCTGTGACAATGAAAATTAACTTATATTTTCTTCATGTGAAGTGGTTCTGCATTCTACAGGATAGTGTGTATATAAACAGCAGTATTGTAGTCTCAATAATAACCCATGTTTCACTATTTAATAGACTTTCTTGTATTATAAGGGGGATGGGGGGAGGATGGAGGAGAGCACAAGCTTGAGTCCAAAGCTATTTCGCATTTCAGTTCAGCATAGTGACGACACTGAGACGAGCTCCCACCACCTGAATACTCAGTTGGAATATTACTAATAATATTTACTAAAATACTAATTTTGCAAATGTGGCAGAACTATGACATCTCTATCAAGAAGAACAAAAATGATACATTTTAATAAAAATATTCACCAAAAACTTTCTCTGGCACTCCAGGATATTAAAAAAAATGTATTCCATGAAGTGTGATGACCTTTCAGAGTTTCTGTAAGCTCAGATAATATACCAGCATTAGAAATATCTTTGGACAAATCACCACCTGGGTCTCTGTATTTGCTTTATTGAGCATTGGCAATAACTCATGTGCTTGTGTATTCTATCTTTCTGTGGTAGTGCGGAATACTATTTGTGCTCATTGTTTGATGTTTACAAAATGAAGACATTTGAAATAAAATGGAAGATAAAGATCATAGAGTGAAGTTTTTGTCAGCTAAATACTGAAGAACAAGATGTAATACATAGTCAAGCATGACTGCATTACCTCTAAAATTTTGCATTTACAGATCCCTCCAAACCCCACTTGATCTTTTCCGCAACTTGAATGTGACCTACAAAGAGAGACAGACATATATTATTCTATTTATTTATGATTATAAATTATATTTTCCTCCTTATTTTCGCCCACTTCATTTTTATTCATTGAAGGCAAAGACTCCTTTCAGGGTTACAGTTCTACAGCAATGGCCCCTCTAAATTTTTTCTGTTCTGCACGACCTGTTCATTTGACTACACAATACCTTTAATTTCTTTTGTGCAGCTTGTAAGTGGCCTGTGTAGTACCTTTTGTGTTGCTGCATGTCTGCACATGCACACAGTTAACAAAGAACATTGTTCCACAGGCTCTGGTCTCTCTCCAGTGCCCCATGCAAGTGTCCATCATTCTTGTATGAGCCTATACAGGGAGTATGCAGTAGATTAATTGACCACAGGAGTCAGCACAGCCAGTGCTGTTGCTATCCTCACCTGTTCTCCACATGTGTACACATCCATTAAATGTTACTAAGTTGCTGAGATCAGCTAACTGAACACAGCTCTAAGGTGGAGTCCTCCAGATCTGTATGGTTCAGATACTCCCTACTTGCTGAACCATTGGGAGGGCAGATTATCATTTTCTAAACCCAATTACTAATCTTGTGAAAGACCAAGATATGTTTCTCAGATTCCATTAAGAAGTAGCATTTGGAGATTGAAAAATAAACCAGCAGTTAAATATTATACTTCACTCTCTTAATGGGTCAACTATTAGGTCAGGGAAGAGGGTGAACAGTCAATAAATTGCTTTGGTTACACTTCTAGCATAAAGCTTCCCAAATGATCGTGATGTAACAACATACTCACAAGAGACCATAAATTCATGAATTCTTGTATTTGCATATTGCTGGATATGTTTCTGCCCAAGGTTTAAAATATTCCAATTGCAATCAACTTGCAAAGAAATCTGTTTTTTAAAAAAAAATACGCCATAATTGTGGATTGATTCAGTTTGAATGGCTACTGCGAGCGGGATATGCAACTTTCAACAGAAAGATTAAGTCAACAATTTTTCCAGCTTCAGCAAAAGAATATATTGACATTCGCTATATACCCAGAGCTAGAATTCTTACAAAATTAATGCAATAATGCACAGCTTAGTTCACAATGAGTACGTTAGCCCTGATCAAGATAACTAGGTGAGGGAACCAGTAGATGGAACATTATCTCATTACCACTGATTATACTGACTTTAGGATTTGCAAATTCTTTTTCAATCTTTGCCGAGGATTATCAGCATTGGGTTAGAACTCTTATTTAACTAGGAACGTAGAAAATAGGAGCAGGAGTAGGCCATTCGGCCCCCTCAAGCCTGCTCCACCATTCAACTAGATTGTGACTGATCTTCTACTTCAATGCCATTTTCCCGCACTATCCCCATATCCCTCAATATCTTTAATATCTAGAAATCTATCAATCTCCGTCTTGAACATACTCAATGATAGAGCTTCTACAGCCCTCTGGGGTAGAGAATTCCACAGATTCCCCACCCTCCGAGTGAAGAAATTTCTCCTCATCTCAGTCTTAAATGGCCTACCCCTTATTCTGAGACTGTGTCCCCAGGTTCTAGACTCCCCAGCCAGGGGAAACACCCTTCCTGGATCAACCTTGTCGAGCTATGTAAGAATTTTGTATGTTTCAATGAGATCACCTCTCATTCTTCTAAACTCTAAAGAATATCAACCCAGTCTCTTCAATCACTCCTCATAGGACAATCCCACTATGCCAGGGACCAGTCTGGTGAACTTTCGTTGCACTCTCTCCATGGCAAGTATATCCTTCCTTAAGTAAGTAGACCAAAACTGTACACAATACTCACCAAGGTCTCAACAAGGTGTTATAGAATTGCTGTAAGACATCTTTATTCCTGCACTCAAATCCTCTTGCAATAAAGGTCGATGCACCATTTGTCTTCTTAATTGCTTGCTGCACCTGCATGTTAGCTTTCAGTGACTAATGAACAAGGACACACAGGTCCCTTTGGACATCAGCGCTCCCAATCTCTCACCATTTAAGAAATACTCTGAATTTCTGTTTTTCCTACCAAAGTGGATAACTTCACATTTTTCCACATTATATTCCATCTGCAATGTTCTTGCCCACTCACTTAGCCTGTCGATATCCCCTTGAAGCCTCTTTGCGTCCTCCTCACAACTCACATTCCCACCTAGTTTTGTGCCATCCGCAAACTTAGAAATATTACATTTGGTCCAAATCGTTGATATAGATTGTGAATAGCTGTGGCCCAAGCACTGATCCTTGCAGTACCCCATTAGTCACAGCCTGCCAGCCTGAGAATGACCCACTTTTTCCTACTCTCTGTTTTCTGTCCATTAACCAATTCTCAATCCATGCCAATATATTACCCCTAATCCCATGTGTTCTAAATTTTGATTACTAACCTCCTGTGTGGGACCTTATCGAAAGCCTTCTGAAGGTCCAAATACACCACATCCACTGGTTCCCACTTATCTATTCATCTAGTTACATCCTCAAAACGCTAACAGGTTTGTCAAACATGATTTCCCTTTCATAAATCCATGTTGACTCTGCCCAATCCTACCATTATTTTCTAAGTATCCAGTTATAACATACTTTATAATAGATTCTAGCATTTTCCCTACTACTGATGTCTGGCTAACAGGTCTGTAGTTCCCCATTTTCTCTCTACCTCCTTTCTTAAATAGTGGGGTTACATTTGCTACCTTCCAATCTGCAGGAACTGCTTCAGAATCAATAGAAGTTTGGAAGATGATCACCAACGCATCCACTGGGCTGGATTTTAAGGAGCCCTCAACATCGGGATCTGTGGCAGGGGGTGGGGGGTTCTGAAGATGACTCTGGATGAGGCCCGCCACAGAACTCGACACTGGTAGGGCCCGGACCGATCCTCCTAGCGACGGCAAGGTACCATGGCGGCCTCCCCACCGCTGGGCGACGGGACCAGAAATTGAATAGTCAAATCAATTAAAATAATTAATTTAAATATACTCACACCTCCTCTTGATGGCCCACTGCGATCTTTTACCCGGCAGCCAGCGCTCCCGCGCCTTCAGATCCCTGTCCTGGGAAAGGAGGCACCACACTGGTGGGAAAGGGGGAGGAGGTAAGTTTATCAGTGCGGGAGGGAAGGGACAAGGTCAAATTAACATCATGGGTATAGGGGATGGTGGGAAGGGTTGTAGTTTAAAGCTTGTGCAGTTTGCAGGAGGAAGGTGAGATGGTAAAGGTAAATGTTTTGTGGGGGGGAAAGGGCAAATAATTAGTTTTATTGTTAATTGGGGGATAGGAGAGGAGCAAAAGAAATGTATTTATTTAATTCAATCTATCTTTAAAAATGGCGTCAGCACCTGCGGACAGGCAGCCCGACCCCCCACGTGATCGGATGGGGTGGGAGTGTGGCCCGCCCTGGCTACTTAAATGAGTTGCCATGCTTGAGATCGCGGTGGCTGTTTGGCATGTGGCCTGCATAGGCGGGCCGCCATTTTTGAAGCTTGCCGCCAAGATTGGTGGTGAGCTTATAAAATCCAGCCCACTACCTCTACAGCCACTTCTTTCAACACTCTGAGATGTAGATCATCAGGTCCAGGGGATTTACCAACTTTCAATCCCATTCATTTCTCCAGTACTACATTTTTACTAATTTATTTCAGTTCCTCATTCTCCCTAGTCCCTTGGTTCTTTAGTATTTCTGGGAGGTTTTTTGTATCTTCCTCCTTGAAGACAGACACAAAGTGCTGGATTTTGTTCCCAGTCCAACATTGGGTTTCATGGCAGTGGGGGTAGGGTGGTGAGGTGCTGGAAAATCAGAGCAGCAGCGGCCGCCACAGAACCCGGCCCAATCTTCCTGGCGGCAGGGAAGCTCCATGGCAGCCCCTCCGCTGCTCTGCGCCAGCACCCGACTTAGCATATTTAAGTAACACATTTGCATGAATTAAAATATAAACTGCAGCAATCTTACCTTCAGTTCCCGATCCTCAGCAGCACTCATGCGCCTTCACTTTCCCGTCCAGGGAAAGCTGGCGCCATTGAGGTGGGGAAGGGGTCAACTCTGCACTCTGATGGGTGGGACGGAGGAAGTGAACTCTGCACTCTGATAAATGGGGGGGGAATGGTGTGATCTGTGCACTTTGATGGGTTGGGGGGAAGGGGTGAACTGTGCATTGTGGTGTACTGTTTGCAGGGCTGGCAGCCTTTTAAAAATGGCACCAGCACCTGCTCCTTCAACAGATGACACTGCCCCGCTATGTGATGGGGGCACCCGCCACATAATTACGTTGGCACAGGTCCCGTGGGGGATCGCCACCATGTTCAAGAGCAGTGGCGGGAACACAAAATCCAGTCCAAGGTATTTGTTTAGTTTCTCTGCCATTTGCTTATTCCCCATTATAAAGTTCCCTGTCTCTGCCTGTAATGGGTCCACGTGTCTTTGCTAATCTTTTCCTTTTTATATGCCTCTAGAAACTTTTACAGTCCATTTTTATGTTCCTTGCTAGTTTACTTCCATATTATATTTTCTCCGTCTTCATCAATTTCTTGGCCCTCCTTTGCTGAATTCTAATATGCTCCCAATCCTCTGGCTTACTACTTTTTTTGGCAACTTTATAACTTTTATCTCCCTCGCCCCAAAGGTGCAGATAGGTATTTGAGTTTCACAGTCTGTATTCATGGAACTTCAGAAAAAAATTGCTTAAACCTGGCAGTGGGAGCGAGGGAAGGTAAGATAAGATAGGAAGGAAAGAAAGGAGAGAAAAAAAGGAGGGAAGGAGCGATGAAAGGAAAAAAGAGGAGAGAGAAAGAAAAGAAAACAAGAAAAAGAAAGGAAAATAAACCAGATAACCTGAGGTAGAATTTCCACACAACACCTGCCATGAACCAATGCAATCAGGCAACACAGTAGAAAGTAATCCTTTTTTTCTTTCCATTTAAAAATATTCCTTGATGTATTTCAGAGTGGAACCTGGCGCAGTTTTATTAATTCAGCTGAAAATGGTTTTATCAGCAAAAATAGGCATTTTTAATAAGGGTGTCCAGTCCTCCACCTGTAACATGAATTAAAATCATCAAATATTACTTGAAAAAAACTCTGCTGAACCATTTAGTAGCTTTGTTGGTGTATACTAGTCAGTTTCTTAGTAAATTAAATATTTTTTGATGTGAGAAATCTTTTAACATGTGCCTAAGAAAATAAATTCAATGTCAAGAGTCGTCCCTAACCTGCACAATGGACAGAAGCTCACAATTTTGACCTGGCAGCATGGTCAGTTTCGTGGGCAGGGCCTGATCCAAGCAACTGAATCTTAAACCAGGGTAAAAGATTGCGGAAAGCACAAACACAAGCCATTTTGGGCGTAACTCCTGTCTAAAATTCGCTGATCCTTTGCATTAGTTTGGCTGATTGCATCCGGCTTGCATTGATATTACTCATGGAAACCAGCAGAAACTCTATCACAGTGTTTTTAGTGATGTTGGTTAGCAGATAAATATTGGAAGGACACCAGGAGAACTCTTCTTTGAAAATAGTGATCTTTTATGTCCACTGAGAGAGCAGACATTTAATATCTCATCCAAAAAGACAGGGCCTCCAATAGTGTAGCACTCCCTCAGCACTACACTGGAATGTCAGCCTAAATTATATCTTCAAGTTTCTGGAGTAGAGTTGCAATCCACAACCTTCTGACTCAGAGGTGAGAGTGCTACCAACTAAGCCATGGTTAACAACTTAGAGATAATAATATATCCTGATCCGTAACAATCCAAACCTTTGGCTACATGTATTCTGTGATTATGATTTTTCAGTAATAAATAAGTTTATCTTATTAATTAAGTTTATCTTCAGAGAGTAAATAAGTGATTAACCAGGCTGGCACAGGAAGACAAAAAATTAATAGGTATTATAATGACGTGCCAAATATCAGAATTTTGCACTTGCCTAAGTGTTACATTACAAGCTATTACAAGTATTAAACATAATTTCGAATTACAAAAGAAAGCAGGTAATACTGTCCATTAAAGTCAGTTATATTTTGAACACAATTTCAGTTTGCTTGATGTTGCATATAATGCAAAAATACTGTCCCCACTTTGATTTGCTCAAAAGAAAAATAAGGCCAACAAAGACTGTTCATGGATTTTCTTTAACTGCTGTTTAATAATGGACATAATATTATTTCTGTGCCTGTGATATAATGAAAGAACTTGCATTTGGAAAACTGTGTGACAGAAATTCAGTACTTAATTAAAAATTCCACTATTACTTGTATTGTACATTCACCTAAAAGGTTTCTATTAGCACAATGTCAGAATGATTAACAGTATGTGGGAGTTTCAGTTGACTCAGAGCTGTTTATTCAATTTGAATAACCTAGGTGATATTAACTTGTATATTATCATACAATACTTAGAAATAAACATTCCCTTTATATTGAAGTTGTTTTATCTTAAAGAAATTCTTCTAGGCAATTAACAGAAGTTATTGTGTACATTATTGTGCACACTTCAACGCATGATATTTATGACATTACCTTTTCCAATAATTAATAACTGTGCAATTGTGAATACTGGGAAAAATAAATGGGAAAATATTAATTTTGTTAAAAATGAGGTTTTAGTGTTGTGTGCTGGGGGACTGAGCTGAGTGGCGCCTGGGAGTTGAGATTTGGTTAGACTCTATGGATTGCTGAACAGCAGGCTCGTAATTGCTTGCTCACCAGACTGCAATGGTCTAATTGTGGCCATAAATTTTCTGCGCTTCTCTGCATAAAAATTCAACAGAGCCATTTACAGGGAAAGAGAGGGGCTAAATGCAAATATTAAAATAAGATTCATCGATTTTATTCAGAAAAGCATGACTGTCAGAAGTAGAAGCAGTACGATGTTCACGCTAGACTGGGTGTGGTTAAAAGGTCAAGCCCTCATGAATGTCAAACCACCGTGCATTGCAATAAGCTCTGAATGCAGTGCTGTTTTGAAGGGGCATATAGAAAGCATGCTACAGCCAGGGGCATGTTAAAGACAGGGTGCTTCGTGTGCTTTTTCTATTTATGAAGGAGCCATGAGCAATTAAGCAAACTTCTGTTTTATCAGGAAAGTACGTAGATAGTCAATGGCTTCAATGCTGATTAAATATTGCAGCTGTAGGCCAAGGCATTTAATTAAACTATGGGAGCAGTTTTTGCTATAGACAGTCTGAGCAGAAGAGATTGCTATTGTATTAGCTTTCAATAAAATTTGTACTATACATTTGAAAAATATTACCTAAATTACCCTTTCATTGATATACAGTAATTCTAATATCTGTCATTTACACAATTTAAATTCATTTCTTAATAGATAGCAAAATAAAACAGTTACTATTAATGTTTAGAAGGCTTTCAATGATTTTTGAAATAAAATTTTACCACCTACATTTAATATTCACAAAGATTCCTGTTATAGTCAACCAGTTTGATCAACTACCAGAGTAAATAATGATTGACAGTAAAATTTGCTAACGATCATGAGAACTTTACCTGATTAAACCACTTCTCAAACACACTGTGATAAGTAGATTGGAAGGATTGAAAAATGGGGGAAAAGCCCCACTCCAAAACAAGAACAAAAAAAATCAGTTATGAACAAGATTGGAAACTTGTGGATTACAAACTTCATTATTCTTTGGCGATTCAGGTTCCTGAAATACATTGTCTATTCCTTAGATTCAGTGATATAACAACTCAGAGGCAGGGTACAAGTGGTTTTGATGATATTCAATAATAATAATGAACCTATTCAATCATTTCTATTTGTACCACACTGAAACAGAGAAACTACAAAATGATAATTCAAATTTTACTTCATTAATGTGGCATTTTTATCTAGGGTGGCCAATTTATATTCAATTTTATTCTGTCACTGGACTCTGTTAGCAAAATGAAAACAAATATAAGAGAATGGGGAAAGATTTCTTTGGCAAGCAGTAAAATTGTAAATATGTCCTTTACAAGCAAGTTTTACAATTTCATTACACACAGTGCATAGAGAAAATTTTCCAGTTATATTACAACAATATTTGGAAATTAAGAGATTTTATTATTATTCATTTCTAACAGTTTGTAGTGAATTCTTTTTAACCAATATTCAGTGTTAATGGAAGATCAGTAAGATAGTTAACTGCTGTAGGTTACTTTTTGGTTAATACTTTAGATATTGTATTAACAAAAGATGACTTATAGAATGAAATGGCAGCAACCACCTACACTGATATTTCTGTCCGTCTGCACGTACCAAAACAGCTTATTTATCTACTGTATAATTTTTTTTTAAAGAGGAAAGACCCAAGGATGAAACCTTGTAGTACACCAAACAATACCAGTCAAAGCACAGACTTTTTTTTCAGGAATAGATATTTTTGGAATTGTTCTGCAAAGTAACATATAAATGGAACTGTAGTTACACCAATTTCATTTCCTCCCCTGACTCACTTGTTCTCTTCCCGTGTCACACTATCCAGATTAGTTCCAAGTGGAAGACAATGCATCCCATGCAGATCTTCATTGATCACATCAAAGTTACTCCCTGGTTGGCCTTTCTGGATGTACATTTAAGCCAAGTGAGAGGGGGTCCCTTTCTCATACAGTTTTTCTATACAACATGATTGTGACTGGCACTTATCCTCTGGGGAAGCTTGAACACAAATGCCAGTGCAGAATGGAAATCAGACTTAGGACTGGTAGCTGAGAGCCTGGTATTCTAATTCTGTAGCTACCAAATCACCCATATAATTTCAGGATTACAGATGACAATGGGTTTTTAAAATTTTAACACAGATAATATGACTTACTACATCAAAAGGTTTGGTAATCTCACCTCTGCACTTCCCCCCGCCACCCCCGCCTCCCCCACACCCATATGTTCTATATGTTCAGTAAACATTAATTAATTGAACTGAAAACATTATCCAGACTAGTACAGATTTATCAGTTTATATAACAAACAAATCAAATGTTCACTTAAAAACACAATATTAGCACGAAGACCTTTTTTGAGGCGGGATCAAGGGACAAGAGCATAACTTTATTTTTATAATGCAATCATACATCATGTGACAATGCTTTGTTGTAATTTACATTGTCTCTAAACAACTGAGAAAAGGATTCTGACAAACTTTTTCACGAACAATATCCTTTTAAAGGAAGTACTCAAGTATTTTGCAAAATATACCTATAACGTGGCAATTGGACCATATCAAAAAATAGAATTTGATTTTTAATGCTGAAGTCCTACTTTGGCAATCTTCCATTATTTTGTCACAGACTAACATGTAAGTGATAGAATAATTATACATGGCAAACATGGGGGGTGATTTTGATAAACTTAGGTAGCTGGCTTAAACTGGTTTTCAGAAGCTTGAATCAGTTGTTTTAAGAAAGTATAAAAGCAGGGCTTCCTCAGTGCTGCTTTGTCTGCACTGAGTGCTGCTTTGAGTGCACAGAGTGTGAAGTGGGAGTTTGGTGAGTGAATGAGTTCAGTGAGAGAGGTGCTCCTTTCTTTCCTTTTCCTACCTTTTTTCAGCCTCCAATGGCTGGCTCTTACTTCAGTATAGGGGAAGAATCTGAGTGGTGAGTAACTGGTAAGTTATTCTACTTATTCTAATTGTAATAAATAGTTTTTAACATTACGGTATGGTAGGTCAGCTCAGCCAAGTGGAATGTACATTCTGCGGTATGTGGGAAGTCATGGACGCACCATGTGTCCTAGACTAATACATCTGTAGGAAGTGTCACCGTCTGCAGAAGCTTGAGCTCCAGGTTTCGGAACTCAAGCGGTGGCTGGAGTCACTGTTGTTCATCCGCGAGGTAGAGGACTACATGGATAGCACATCTAGGCAGGTGGTCACACCACAGATTATGAGCATGCAGGCAGAGAGGGAATGGGTGACCGCCAGGCAGTCTAAGAGAACTAGGCAGGCAGTGCAGGAATCCCCTGAGTCTATCTTGCTTGCAAATCGGTTTTCCATTTTGGATACTGGTGAGAGCGATGGTTCCTCCGGAGAATGCAGCCAGAGCAAAATCCATGGCACCATGCATGGCTCAGCTGCACAGGAGGGGAGGAAGAAGAGTGGAAGAGCAATAGTGATAGGGTATTCAATAGTCAGGGGAACAGACAAGCAGCAAACATGACTCCAGGATGGTGTGTTGCCTCCCTGGTGCCAGGGTCAAGGATGTCATGGAGTGGCTGCAGGACATCCTTCTGGGGGAGGGTAAACAGCTGGAGGTCAAGGTCCACATTGATACCAATGACATAGGTAGGAAGAGAGATGAGGACCTGAAAGCAGATTTTAGGGAGGAAGGAAATTAAGACGCAGGACCTCAAGAGCAGTAATTTCTGGATTACTCCCAGTGCCACGTGCTAGTAAGCACAGGAATAGGATTGATCGATTGAACGCGTGGCTGGAGAATTGGTGTAGGAGGGAGGGCATCAGATTTCTGAGGTATTGGGACTGGTTCTGGGTCAGGTGGGACCTGTACAAGATGGATGGGCTACACCTTAACAGGACCAGGATTATTCTCCTCACAGGGAGATTTGCTAGTGCTGTTAGGAGGATGGGACCTGATGGGTAGCTCAAATTGGAAGCAAGTAAAGCTGGTAACAGGAAGTAGAAAAGTAGCAAGTGAAATTAGAAGGCAGGCGAAACAAAGAGTATCAACTAGGCTTAGAATGCTGAATAATGGTAAAAAAGACAAGGTTAAGGGCACTCTACCTGAATGCACGTAGCATTTGCAACAAGGTAGATGATTTAAGGGCACAAATAGAGGTAAATGGGTATAATCTAATTGCCATTACAGAAATGTGGCTATAAGGAGACCAAGACTGGGAACTGTATATTCAAGGATATTCAACATTTAGGAAGGACAGGCAAAGAAGAAAAGGAGGTGGTGTTGCGCTGATAATAAGGGATGGGATCAGTACATTAGTAAGGGAGGATCTCAGATCGGAAAAACAAAATGTGGGATCTGTTTGAGTGGAGCCAAGAAACAGCAAGGGGCAGCAAACATTGGTAACAGTTGTTTATAGGCCACCAAACAGTAGTGGTAGTGTGGGGCATGGTATTAATCAGGAGGTTAGAGAACCATGTAGCGTGCGCAATACAATAATCATCGGTGACCTCAATCTGCATATAGACTGGGTAAACCTAATGAGCACTAATGCTGTGGAGGACGAGTTTCTAGAGTGTGTTAGGGATGGTATTCTAGAGCAGTATGTTGAGGAACCGACTAGAGAACAGGCTATTTTAGATCTAGTATTATGGAAGGAGAAAAGGCTAATTAATAATCTTGTTGTAAAAGAACCTTTAGGGATGAGTGACCATAATATGATAGAATTTTACATTATGTTTGAAGGTGAGGTAGTTCAATCTGAAGCCAGGGTGTTAAATTTGAAAAAAGGAAATTATTCAGGTATGAGGGACAAATTGGCTGAGGTGGATTGGGAAAATATATTAAAAGGTATGACAATACATAGGCAATGGATAGTCTTTAAAGAATTATTACATAGTTTACAGCAACTATACATTCCTTCAAGGCACAAAAACCAAAAAAGTCAGTCAACCATGGCTAAAAAAGGAAGTTAAGGATTGTAGAAGATTAAAAGAAAAGGCCAATAAATTTGCCAGAAATAGTAGTAAATCTGAGGACTGGGAGGATTTTAGAATACAGCAAAGGAGGACCAAGAAACTGATAAAGAATATGAATTATAAACTAGAAAAAAACATAAAAACAGACTGTAAAAGTTTCTATAGGTATGTCATGATAGGCCCCCACCTGCCAAGAATGAAACACACTAATTTTGTCATGGAAACTGATTTTTAACTGTTGTTAGAGTGAGGAAATGACTTGTTAAACAGATCAACCTTGGCTGGAAAAAACATTTGCATACTAACAGACCTCGAAGGTGAGGAAACGCATTCCAGGGCCTGCTAAGGAGGATACAATCCACAAGGACCGGTTAGACCAGCTGGTCACACGACTAACTGGCTGTTTCAGGGTTTTCTTTTAAACTGGCCACAGAGAGTTTGAACTGAGAAAGACTGTTTGCTCCTGAACTGAGAAGATCTCTCCTGTCTGCTCCCATCTCTTTCTCACAAGACTCTGAATCCACTGAAGACACTTGAACCCCATGAGAGAAAAGTCTCTTACAGCGAACAAGGTTTAAGGAGAATACTGGGCCCCAACAAAAAGTAAATCTACCTACAATCAAGGACTCTGCAGTGAGCTCGAAGAACTGTAACAAAAACTCTTCCGATATTGCCTCAAACGTTTCCACTTTATTTCTTCTGCTCTTTTCTGTCTCTATTTGCATGTGTGTATCGCATATGCATGCTAGCATGGGCGTGTTGTATATCCATAGGCGTCAACCAAAGTAGAGTTTAAATTCAAGTTTAATAAATTTCATCCTTCTTTTCTTTAAACCTAAGAAAACCTGTCTGTGCTAGTTTCTTTGCCTCATAATTGGAAAGCGGTGAACAAGGATTCACCAAGGGGAAGCTAAAAACACAGTGTGTTTAAAATTAAACCCTGTTACGGTAAGACCAGGTGAAGGCTGAGAGGGACCCCTAGACACCTTTCTCACCAGGTCATAACAGGTATGTAAAAAGGAAACGTTTGGCTAAGACAAATGTGGGTCCATTACAGGCAGAGTCAGGAGAATTTATAATGGGGAATAGAGAACTGGCTGAGAAGCTAAATGATTACTTTGTATCTGTCTTCACTGAGGAAAATACAAGAAATTTTCCAGAATTAGGGATCCAGGGGATTAGGGAGAATGAGGAATTGAAGGAAATTAGTATTAGTAAGAAGATCGTATTGGAGAAATTAATGGGGCTGAAGGTTGATAAGTCCCCTGGACCAGATGTTCTACATCCCAGAGTGTTGAAATAGGTAGCTATGGAAATAGTGGATGCATTTGTGATCGTCTTCCAAAATTCTATAGATTCTGGAACAGTTCCTGCAGATTGGAAGGTAGCAAATGTCACCCCACTATTTAAGAAGGGATGGAAAGAGAAAATGGGGAACTACAGACCCGTTAGCCTTATATCAGTAGCAAGGAAAATGCTAGAATCTATTCTAAAGGATGTGATAAATGGACACTTGGATAATAATGATCTGATTGGGCATAGTTAACATGGATTTAAAAGGCAAAAGATTTATATGATCTGAAGAGAAACCAGAGTAAACTTATGAATGGGAAATCATGTTTGATGAACCTGTTGGAGTTTTTTGAGGATGTTACTTACAGCATTGATAAAGGGGAATTGGTGGACATAGTGTACTTGGATTTTCAGAAAGCTTTTGATAAAGTCCCCCACAGGAGGTTGGTTAGCAAAATTAAAGCACATGGGATAGGAGGTAATATACTGGCTTGGATTAAGGATTGATTGACAGGCAGAAATTGGAGAATAGAAATAAAAGTGTCATTCTCACATTGGCAGGCTGTGACGAGTAGGGTACCACAAAGATCAGTACTTGGGCCCCAGCTGTTTATCATATAGATCAATGATTTGGATGTGGGGACCAAATGTAATGTTTCCATGTTCGCAGATGACACAAAACTAGGTAGGAATTCGTGATGTGAGGAAGATGCAAAGTAGTTTCAAGAGGATTTGGACAGACTTAGTGAGTGGGCAAGAACATAGCAGATGGAATATTGCTACAAGTGCTTCCTTTTTTTGTTAAATTATGAGGATTTGTGTCTTAAAACTGATAAAAGATTCCATAGATGCTGGAACTTAGTGTGTTTTAAAAAAAATAGATCATCAGAAGGGCTTTTGGACTGAGCTTGTAAACAACAGTTACTGGAAGAATCAAGGAGTGCTAAAAACAAGCCCTTACTGGAAGGATAAAAGCAAAATACTGCAGATGCTGGAAATCTTAAACACAAACAAGAAGTTCTGGAAATATTCAGCAGGTCTGGCAGCATCTGTGGAGAGAGAAGCTGAGTTAACGTTTCAGGTCAGTGGCCCTTCATCCCTTACTGGAAGGCACCTATCTTCAGATAATTACCCAGCAACATTTCTTTTAACTTGGGGAAAGACGTTTACAAAGAAGTGACAGGTCAAGATTTATGGGGGACAGGAGGCTCAACTCTTGTGACAGTGTTTTTGGTTTTGCTTTTCACAGTGATATAGATAATGGTTTGAAAAGACAATTGGAGATAACTTGCCAAGGAAGCAAACCCCAACTCAGTCTGTTCCAGATCTTTGAAAAGACTGCCAATTTTTCCAACTCTTTGAGAAGCTCTAAGAAGCAAGTGTAAGAAATTGCCTGAAAACCCTGTTGCTTCATGTTTCCTGGAAAGCCTGCCCAAACTGATCTTCAACGTCGCCAGACAAGATCTGTTCTAGGAAGATCCCAGTGGCAGCCGTCTACGCGTAACTTGGGACACCAAACCAAAACAAAGGACATCTGACATCTTTCCATATCTTCTCTTTTTTCTTCAAGAATTATCAAGTATCTGGCCAAAGTATTCTTTTTGTCTTTTTTGTAATAGAGCTCTAAAGAGTAAATCTCTTTAGTTTTTCAGTTAACCCATGTATATGCGTGTGTGTGTTTTTTATTCATTCATGGGATGTGGGCGTCGCTGGCGAGGCCACCATTTATTGCCCATCCCTAATTGCCCTTGAGAAGGTGGTGGTGAGCTGTCTTCTTGAACCGCTGCAGTCCATGTGGGGTAGGGACACCCATAGTGCTGTTTGGAAGGGAGTTCCAGGATTTTAATCCAGCGACAGTAAAGGAATGGCAATATAGTTCCAAGTCAGGATGGTGTGTGACTTGGAGGGAAACTTGCAGGTGGTGGTGTTCCCATGCATTTGCTGCCCTTGTCCTTCTAGGTGATAGAGATCGCGGGTTTGGAAGGTGCTGTCTAAGGAGTCTTGGTGTATTGCTGCAGTGCATCTTGTAGATGGTACACACGGCTGCCACTGTGCGTCGGTGGTGGAAGGAGTGAAGGGGTGCCAATCAAGTGGGCTGCTTTGTTCTGGATGGTGTCAAGCTTCTTGAGTTTTGTTGGAACTGCACCCATCCAGGCAAGTGGAGAGTATTCCATCACATTCCTGACTTGTGCCTTGTAGATGGTGGATAGGCTTTGGGGAGTCAGGAGGTGAGTTACTCGCCGCAAGATTACTAGCCTCTGACCAGCTCTTGTAGCCACGGTATTTATGTGGCTGTTCCAGTTCAGTTTCTGGTCAATGGTAACACTCAGGATGTTGATAGTGGGGGATTCAGCGATCATAATGCCATTGAATGTCAAGGGGAGATGGCTAGATTCTCTCTTGTTGGAGATGGTCATTGCCTGGTGTGGTGTGAATGTTGTCTGCCACTTATCAGCCCAAGCCTGGATGTTGTCCAGGTCTTGCTGCATTTCTACACAGACTGCTTCAGTATGAGGAGTTGCGAATGGTGCTGAATATTGTGCAATCATCAGCGAACATCCCCACTTCTGACCTTATGATTGAAGGAAAGTCATTGATGAAGCAGCTGAAGATGGTTGGGCCTAGGACAATACCCCGAGGAACTCCTGCAGTGATGTCCTGGAGCTCAGATGATTGACCTCCAACAACCACAACCATCTTCCTTTGCGCAAGGTATGACTCCAGCCTGCAGAGAGTTTCCCCCAATTCCCATCGACTCCAGTTTTGCTAGGGCTCCTTGGTGCCATACCCAGTCAAATGCTGCCTTTATGTCAAGGGTAGTCACTCTCACCTCACCTCTTGAGTTCAGCTCTTTTATCCATGTTTGAACCAAGGCTGTCAGGAGCTGAGTGGCCCTGGTGGAACCCAAACTGAGCATCACTGAGCAGGTTATTGCTAAGCAAGTGCTGCTTGATAGCACTGTCGACAACACCTTCGATGCAGTGATAGCACTGTTGATAACAACTTTACTGATGATTGAGAGTAGACTGATGGGGCAGTAATTGGCCGGGCTGGACCTGTCCTGCTTTTTGTGTACAGGACATACCTGGGCAATTTTCCACATTGCCGGGTAGATACTAGTGTTGTAGCGGTACTGAAACAGCTGGGCTAGGGGTGCAGCAAGTTCTGGAGCACAGGACTTCAGTACTATTGCTGGAATATTGTCAGGGCCCAAAGCCTTTGCAGTATCCAGTGCCTTCTGTCATTTCTTGATATCACACGGAGTGAATCGAACTGGCTAAAGACTGGCATCTGTGAAGCTGGGGACTTCAGGAGGAGGCCAAGATGGATCATCAACACAGTACTTCTGGTTGAAGATTGTTGCAAATGCTTCAGCCTTACCTTTTGCACTGATGTGCAAAGCTCCCCCATCATTGAGGATGGGGGTATTTGTGCAGCCACCTCCTCCAGTTAGTTGTTTAATTGTCCACCACCATTCAAGACTGGATGTGGCAGGACTGCAGAGCTTAGATCTGATCCATTGGTTATGGGATCGCTTAGCTCTGTCTATCGCATGCTGCTTATGCAGTTTGGCATGCAAGTAGTCCCGGATTGTAGCTTCACCAGGTTGATACCTCATTTTGAGGTATGCTTGGTGCTAATCGTGGCATGCCCTCTTGTATTCTTCATTGAACCAGGGTTGGTCTCCCGACTTGCTGGTAATGGTAGAGTGGGGAATATGCCGGGCCATGAGGTTACAGATTGTGGTTGAGTACAATTCTGCTGCTGCTGATGGCCCACAGCACCTCATAGATGCCCAGTCTTGCATTGCTGTTTGAAATCTATCCCATTTAGCATGGTGGTAGTGCCACACAACACGATGGAGGGAATCCTAAACGTGAAGGCGGGACTTCGTCTCCACAGGGACTGTGCGGTGGTCACTCTTATAAATACTGTCATGGACTGATGCATCTGCGGCAGGCAGATTGGTGAGGACGAGTTCAAGTATATTTTTCCCTCTTGTTGGTTCCCTCATCACCTGCTGCAGGCCAGTCTAGCAGCTATGTCCTTTAGGACTCGGCCAGCTCGGTCAGTAGTATGCTACCGAGCTACTGTGTGTGTGAGGGACTAAGGTAAAAAAGGAACTTTAGTATTTCAATCTTTGTGTTACTGCTTTGCTTCATTACTGGTTATGTCTTTTTTTATAATAAACTGATAATTTTGTTGTTTATTGAAGAAACCTGGTTGGTGTATTTTTATTCTGGGATAAAAATAGAGTCTATGAGTGACCGTATCGGTAACTGGAAAAAAAATTTGAATGTATTTTGTGACTTGTGGAGAAGTGAAACTAGAAAAACAGTGCACTCCTCCCACCTCAGTTGTAACAATATAAGGTGGAAAAATGTGTGGTTGTCCATTTTGGTAGGAGGAATAGATGTGCAGAATATTTCTTAAATGGTAAGAGATTAGAAAGTGTAGATGTACAAAGGGACCTCGTCAATAAGTCACTGAAAGCCAACATGCAGGTGCAAGAAACAACTTGGAAGGCTAATGGTATGTTAGCCTTTATCGCAGAAGGATTTGATTATAGGAGTAGTGAAGTCTTGCTTCAATTGTATAGGACCTTGGTTAGACTGCACCTGGAGAACTGTGTGCAGTTTTGGTCCCCTTATCTTAGGAAGGATATTATTGTCACAGAGGGAGTGCAACGAAGGTTCACCAGACTCGTTCCTGGGATGGCAGGACTGTCCGATGAAGACAGATTGGGGAAACTGGGCTTGTATTCTCTAGAGTTTCGAAGAATGAGAGGTGATCTCATTGAAACCTACAACATACTTAAAGAGATAGACAGGGTAGATACAGGTAAGATGTTTGCCCTGATTGGGGAGTCCATAACCAGGGGATGCAATTTCAAAATAAGGGAGAAGCCACTTAGGACCGAGATGAGGAGAAATTTCTTTACTCAGAGTGTTGTGAATCTTTGGAATTCTCTACCCGAGAGGGCTGTGGAAGCTCAGTCATTGAGTATGTTTAAAGTAGAGATTGACAGATTTCTAAATAACAATGACATCGAGGGATATGGGGATAGTGTGGGAAAAAGGCACTGAGGTGGATGATCAGCCATGATTGTATTGAATGGCAGATCAGGCCCGATGGGCTGAATGGCCTACTCCTGCTCCTATGCTGCTTTGTCCTATGTTCCTATAAGATAATTCAATTTTTAGCTGATACTTAATATCAGAAGCTGAAAATGGGAGTTTACATTTTTTTCCTATCTGTTTTGATTGTTAGATTTAAATGGATCAAAGATAAAACCTAGAACAGGAGCATGTTTCCTGAAATGTCATCCTGCGGTTTGAAAAATTTATCCAAATGGGAATTGGGAGATGGAATGGGCTACCAAACTGTCTTGTTACCTCTATATCCTGGGTTACAAAAAGGTTAGGAATTGCCGTGTCCAAATTGTTCAATGCCCTCCCAAACACTTATTAGAATGTGCTACCTAAATACAGTGTCCAACTTAAAACCACAGGTCTACCAGCTCTCTCCTGTCCCCTCCTGAAATTCCTGAAAAATAGAGTCAGGTCGGGAACCCGACATGATTCCACCCACTTTCAGGTTTGCAGACGAGCAGGGAAGCCACGTGCAGCTGTTGGGTAAACCATTACAATATGCAAACAGGTAATTAATTTTGAATTTAACCCAGCATTCTGGCTTTAACAGTCAGTGTACGGGTTTCCTAAGCTCTGTGGAACTCACCAGGGCCAACCAGGCGTGAGCACAGCAGGGAGAGCTTCTTCAGTGAAACTGATAGGCTGGGAAAGCCTTCAAACAGTGAGACTGAAGAGCTGCAGCCATGGCAAGGTCAGAGGCTGCTGCTCACAGCACTTCTTATGAGAGAGTGTTCTATTACTGCTTGATAGGTGATTTCCAACTTCTTGGAAGTCAGTTCACCTGTCTTGGACTTCACACCTTGATGTGTACTTCCCTGCTATCAGCCTTCACCATGGTGTGGGAGAAGCTTATGCAGCTCCATCTTGCATCTCTGAAGAGGAACAAGAGGAGCAGCAACCCTCGCTGACAAATCCAGGAACTTACCATAACACTTCCAAAAGCCCTCTAGAGTACCTCCAGAGACCTCGCAATAAAACATGTTCTTAAAAATCACCTTACCTGTTATTTGAGTGCCTGTCCCTTTAAATAACGCAAGTGCACAGCCCATCTTGCAGTAAAATGTTTGTTGCTTGCAAAGTGATCTACAAAGACACTGCCTGGACCTGGGTGCTCGGAATTTGGTATCCTGGCATCACATCAGCCCATTGGACTATATGACAGCGGGATAACATCAATCAAAGCCTTCCGGCACATGCAGGGGATGCCCCCACATGCATCCATCTCCTCACAGAATACCGTGCAGGCTGTGCAGGAAGCAGCCAGCAGTGCAGGGCATCCCGCAAAAGCAGCGGTAGGCCTCCGAGGTGGTGCAATACAATTGAATCTTGTGCCCTTTATCTCTAATAAGTACAGATACTCCACCTCCCCTTTTCTCCCACTATATCTTTTAAAAATATGTTAAACCCTGCAATGTTTAATCACCAGTCCTGATTTTTCTGCAGCCATGTCTCAGTAAGCCTGATTACATCTGGTTCCTTGTAATGTATTATTGCCTCCAGTTCCCCTGTTTTATTACAGACACTGTGTGCCTTGCCATACAGATGGTTGAACTCATTTTAATAGCAGTTCCTTTCACTTTATTAATCAGCTTCTTGTACTCCTGTTCTATAATTCTATTTACTCCATGGCCATTATGTCCTCCTTTAACTTAGTCTGTCCCCTGCTGTCCTGTCCTGTTTTATTTATTCCTAAGCTTGTTTCATTTCTTGCAGATTCCTTGCCCCGCCTTACTAGTTTAAAGCCTTTGCTACCTCCATATTTACCCTTGCTATTAGGACACTGGTCCCATTCTGGTTCAGGTGGACCCCTTCCCATCAGTGCAGCTCCTTCTTGTCTCAGTACTCGTGCCAATGCCCCATGAAATGGAACACCTCTTTCTCCCACCAGCCCTTTAGCCTTGTGTTAACTCTGCTGATCTGTCTGTCTCTAAGCCAATTTGCACATGACCCAGGCAATAATCCAGAGTTTATAACCCTCAGGTCCTGGTTTTTAAATTTAGTTCCTATCTCATGAAACTCCCTCAGCAGTACCTCCTCCCTGTTCCTACCTGTATCATTTGTTTCAACATGGACCACAACAACTGGATTTACCCCCTCCCTTTGCAAATTCTTCTCCAGCTGTCCATATCCCAGCTCCACTCTTGCTATATATTTTGTAGCCTCTTATCAGCACTGCCCCTATCTTCATTTCCCCAGAAACAAAGTAAGATTAGTCATTTGAACCTTTCTTCATAACTTTATCCCATAAAGCTTGGAGTCAGCCTGGTCATGCTGCTTTGAACACTTTCTTTGTCCTTTTAGAAGTTGGAAGACCATATGCACCATATTCCAGAGTATCCAGAGTAAATGGAAAAATGCTGCAGATGCTGGAAATCCGAGAGAGAAACAGAAAATGTTAAAAACACTCAGCAGGTCAGGCAGCAACTGTGCAGAGAATGAATAAGTCAACACTTTAGATTTTGTTTAAAGCTAGTCTCATTTATCTGACAAGTATATTCAGTGTGTATTGTCATCACATTCATTGCTGGTTTTAAAATAAAACAAAAATTGAACTTTAAGTACACTGGAGGATACAGAATTTCTAGGGGGTTTATTTCTGAAGGGGCTTCTCCCAGATTGACCACCGTAACTTTGACAGAAGAACCTTGGAAACCCTCAGGCATTTTTCCCGGGTCACTGCAGCCCTTCTGTCAAAGTTATGAAGAACGAGCACAGAAATTCACCAAAATTCTGTTAAATGTGCTTATTCTATCCTATTTCACTTGTTTTTGAAATTAAATCCTGTTGATTTTTATCAGTTAAGACGTGGTTAGCTACTCAGCGTAAATTGGAGTTCTTTAAACTGCATTTAATTACTGGTACAGGACAGTCACAAGCTCAAAGAAAAAGCAAATTTAAACTTGTGTTATGCTGCATCAATAGTAGCGTAATTTTGAATAATTTTGTTTTGGTTCAATTCAACGCAGAATGCAGTTTCTGACAATGTGCTGCATCATCTAATTATTAGGGCCTGCGAAGAACATTTGATCATTTTTATTTTCCCAGAACAAAAAAATAAGATTATTGTCACTGATTCCATAATGTATTGGATCAGATAAATTTAGTCTGCTCAGTATATTAGTATAAATTAGATCAATGGATAGCAGGTTGGTAATATTGGTGTGGCTGGTAACACAAAAGTACATTATTAACATGCTTAAGTTTGAACTATTCTATGTTGAATGTGAGACCATTTTGGAACAAATCACCAGGGGTAATATCTTTGAGTTTGAAATTTAGAGTTGTCCATGATTTTTTTTCCAGTGGAAATTTTCGAATGTACATAGTACTTGTCAGCAAAAAGTAAAATACATTAGTAAAGTAATTCACAAATGCCCAAAACAGCTAAAAAGAAATCCCAGTGCTGTAGGTAAAACTTATTTTCCTCAAAAGTTTGTTTGCTGACACTTGTCTACTGGTAAACTTTATTGAAGTGTATATCTCTGGGGAGATTTTTGATTGGTTACTTATTTTCTTTCCACCACCTCACTCCTGCATGTGTTGGAGTCAAATCTCAAGCTTTGGGACGCAATAGGAATAGTCACTATGCCTTCTCCTTAAAGCTTTCTAAATGTTAGTCATAGTGTAAATCAGGGTTCAACCCATGGGCCTGTGTGCCAAAGGAATGGAGGATTTTCCCAATACATACATAAAACTCCCACCATATGATGCAGTTATCTAAAATTTAGTCGTGGCTTTGAATCATTTTGGAATAGCTATGCTCTTTAATGAAGAGTTTGGTTAACGAGGACTTCTGTAGGCTCACACAGACACCCCCCCCCACCACCGGCCAAAAATGAGACATATTAATTTTGTCATATGAATATTGAATTTAAACTGTTGCCGGAGTGAAGAAATGACTTGTTTGAAGATCACCAGACACTGGGCTGGAAGGACATTTGCATACTAAGAGACGCTGCTTGTGGAGACAAAGGACTATTCCCTGCTCCAATTAACCCAAATGGATTTTGATCACCAGACATTGAAGGTGAAAGGAAGCGCATTCCAGAGACTGCTAAGTTAATACAATCAACAAACTTCGCAGGAGAGACTGTTCCAAATAAGGAGCTAGTCACATGACTAACCTGCTTGGGCAACCTGGGGTTTTTTGACTTGTGCCACACAGAAAGGCACAAAAGGCAGTGTGCAACTCTCTCTTGCTTTCTTCCAAACCACCAGACCCACGGAAGACACGTAAACCTCAAGAGAGAAAAGACTCCTACATCGGAACAAGGTGAAGTGTGAACTGGGCCCCAACGAATTGCAAGACTTACCGGCAGCCAAAGACTCCACATTGAACTTAAAAGGACTGTAACTACCAGATATTGCCTCAATCTTTTCCCCTTTATTCCTTCTACTTTTTCTGTCTCTATCTGCGTGTGTGTTTATCACATATGCATGCTAGCGTGGTCGCGGCGCATATTTGTAGTCATTAACCGGATTAGAGTTTAAGATTAATAAACTTCTACCTTGCTTGCTTAAATCGAAGGAAACCTGTCTGATTTCTTTGCCTTACAATTGGAGCAGTGAACAAGGATTCACTGAGGGGGAGCTAAAAACATGGTGTTTTAAAATTATGTTCTGGTTAAACCAGCCAAAGAATGAAAGGGAACCCCTAGACCCCTTCTCACCTGGACGTAACAAGACATTCAAATGAGCAGCAACTTCACATCCAGATTTGCCAGCACATTCTCTCAGCTTGGTTTTAATTGTTTTTGCAAATTAACAGTTTATCAAAATCTTCAGGTAGCTTTAATTTTGAACAGTTTAAAAGTGTCAGGAGCAACCAAAACACTAATTTACATTACACCAGGAACATTGGGACCAATGCTTCCAATTTGCCTCATGTGGCTCCATACCCCTTTAATCAGCCTCAAGTCTTTAAGGCCCAATATGCCCTCCATCTTCTTATCAACTAGCCATTTTCCACCACATGCACCAAAAGTCCACCCTTATTACACCAATAAAGGTCAGCAGGAAATTCCAGCACATTACTTCCCTAGCACAGGGCTCTTCCAAATCACAG
This sequence comes from Heterodontus francisci, assembly GCF_036365525.1. NCBI lineage: Eukaryota > Metazoa > Chordata > Chondrichthyes > Heterodontiformes > Heterodontidae > Heterodontus > Heterodontus francisci. The sequence continues at coordinate 46,731,912 of NC_090396.1, forward strand.
CACCCACCCAGGAAAATTGTCCTGTGGCCTATGAGTTTATTTGGGAAGTTGGGGTGGGTGGAAATTCCATTATGTGTTGAATCTATCGGGAAGACCATGTAAAGAAAGAACTTGCATTTGGTTTGTGCCTTCCATGTCTTCAGGATGCCTCAAAAACCTGTGAAGCGTAGTCACTTAGCAATGTAGGCAAGCAAGATTCCATAAACGCAATGAGGTGAATGATGCGGTAATGTGCTTTGATGGTGTTCATTGAGGGATGAGTGTTGGCCAGGACACTGGCAGAGTTCTAGTCTTCGTTGAAAAATGAAATGGGACTGTTTACTCACTATAGCTTAGATTGTGGGCTCAATGAAATTTGTAGAAGATCATTTTAAAATCAGATTGTGAACTTTCAATCCTGCAATACAAGCCACAGTTTTAACTAATACTAAGTCGGAAAAACTCTGAAACACTATCCAGTGAAACATTTCCCCAAATGGCCAATTTAAATGAGTAGGCAGTGCAAGGTGGTTAATAATATCAAAAAGTAGATTAAGGGCCCCAGTAAGATTTTTGCTGCTTTACAAATGACTAAAATAAAACATGTTTCTAACTTATTTATTGCTTCATTAACAAAATATTTTAGCAGTTATTTATACACCTCTCATTAGATCTCCCAGGCAGTAAATTATCACCAGCCAGGAGGGTGGCAGGCCCCTTGCTTCTGTATCTCTGCAGTACCAATCTTAAGCCAGCCATTAGAAGGTATGAGACCAGCCTAGAGTAATTTCCCCTCCAGCATTTGCCCAGCACACTCCTCATAATGGACTGTTCTACATCAGTAATTTCCCATGTGGAGAAAAGTTGGTTTTAATTGTCCTGTCATCAAGTTACCAGCTGAAACCAATTGGAATCTAGCAGGTATAAAGTTAGAATGTATGGATTTATTCAAGCTGAGCTGTTTCCATTATCTTTAATATATTCAGCATGAGGAACATCAGAGGAACAGGACGGAACAACATGGGTTTGATCTGTGCAGGGATGCAGCTCAGGGCTACAGGGGATGTCTGCAATGTGCGTACATGCCTCCTTTCAATAATTCTTACTTTTTTTTTAAAAGACTCATTTGAATTCAGCATGAAGTGAAATGCATTATGACTTGCTTTGGACTTCAACAAATTTGTCTAACAGAAATGAACGGTGTGATTGATTTAAATGAGTCTGTGGATGGTTGATAGGTTTTCTGTTGCAGCTATTGGTGATGTTATTCTCCTTGTAGCTGCTGTTACTTAATTTACATTTACAAAAAATGTCTGTCTAAACTGGTGAGGAGGCCCATATTTCATGTTGCAGCAGGACTTGCTGTGATAATACTATGTTGCTATCTTCCACTAATAACAATTTAAACAACTTCGGCTGCCTGTTTATTAACCAGGAATCAGATATTATTGACAAACTGCTTTACACAAACATCTCCACTAAATTAAGTAAACCTCAGAAACCCCACTAGTTTCAGGCATTCTAACCTTTGATTCTCATTGTCTCTCATTTTCTACTGTTAATACCCAAATATGTTTTTTCCATTGATGTATGCAGCACTCAAATAAAAAGATGCTATTTTATGCACTCAATCTTCGATTACAAGGTATACTTGTGGACAGGTACTTCCTGTTTTATTTATATACTATGCTAGAAAGCTGATGAACAATATTTAGACCATTAGATATTACAGGGCATTTAGTAAGTAATATGGAGGCAAAACTCATCATCTATTGGTGCAGCTGAATACAGGATGGCCAGCTGAAGGTTGTCCATCAGACATACCATGCTTCATATAGATTACAATTTACCAACCCTCCACATGAAAGAAAATTCATGGGGATGCAGACAATCCAGCAACCAATCACTCTGCCCAGCAGTGTGGGAATCCACAAAGGATATGACTGGACTTGTAATTCTCCAGCGCAGGCCCAAGCTATTTTAGCAACCTAAAATAGTCCAAACAGCTGACCCTCACTGCCCCTTCAACAGATTACTACAGCTCCCAATATTGACAGCAAGAAGGTTGTGGAAAACAACATCTACTCTCTCAATAAATATACCGATAAAGCACATGGGGACATATGCCAGTCTAAAAATATGATACATAGCCTTCAACTGGAACTGGGAAATACCAGATAGTCTAAGTCCACTTCTTGAAAACCTATTTGATGTGATCATCGTTAAGGACAACCCAAAGGCCTTCATAGACAGAAAAACAATGGCACATCTAGAATGGTATAGTGAAGCAGTATCCTGCTCCAAATAGTACACCCACCTATCTTCACTCCTCAACAAACTATCACTAATGAGTTGCTGGCCTCATGCACAATGCAACCCAAGCATCCACAGTTTTGGCAGCAGACTCAATGTATGAAGTATCACATGAACCCAATAGAGGCTGACTGCATATGATAAACTGATTGTACTGAATTGGATTTTAAAGTGACAAATGAGTCCATCATTTTTAAGTTTATTTCCAAAAAAGTAATACCAAAGGGCAGCAAGGATCAAACTACAAGGCATATCCCAGGAGAATTACAAGGACTTCCTTATTATTTACAAAGGTTCACAAGTTAATAGCTTTATACCAAGTCCTGCTATTCAGAAATAGAAGCAGCAGACACCAATGTCAGTTGTTAAGATAATTGGGTGATATAGTGGGCTAGCACACTAAAAACTTTTGGAAAGTTTCCCGTGTGCTGAAGGCTGTAAGAATTCTGTAAAATTGAGTTTAGGCAATTTCAACCTAGTTCATAATTTAACACCAATTAGCAATTTCACTCAGATTGGCCATAAAGATGACTAGTGGGGGATGTGAAAATTAGCATAAGTCTTGTAGAGGGCAACTTTGAGACTGGAGCAGCACAAAGCTAATACGAACAGTCAAAAGTGTAAAAATTGCTGCATTCCCCACATTGCATTCCTTTTTTTAATGAACACAACAAATTCATCAGCAAAACGTCCATTTAAATAAATATAGGTAACTGGAAATTATTGAAGGGAAAGATAATCTTCATACTGATAAGTTCTTCATGGAATCATAATCGGTGACATTTCAATTCTAATTGGTACTTCATTGTAAATTGCTTTGTTTTCATGGAGAACCCTCAGCAAAGAGCCATACTGACGATTATTATCAACGTTAAAAACACGAGTTAAATGAAGTAGTGGTGGTTGGGTCACTAATTTTACAATAGAATCTAAACTTCTTAATCTGCAAAGTGGTGGTTTTAATGCTGCTAAATAAAATAGGCATCCTTTTCTCAGACTCCATCCTGTCTCCCACAGTGTTTCCAAACCCAACATTTTTAAGGGGAAGAGGAAGCTCAAAGCCTGGAACATATATGAATGGAAAATCAGTGCTGATATTGAGGAAAGGCTGGGAGATGGGCGGTTGCCATTACTTAACTGCGACCTATCTTCCCACTGGGAACAATTATCACCATGACTTTTGTCAAGAATCATTGTCTGTAGATGCATTTTGACTCAAACTGGAGTGTCTCTGATTTGATTCACTCTGGGTATGCGTGCGAGGCTACTATAGATTTTAAGCAGTACAATCTGATTGTCCAGAGCATAATATGGAAGGGACAACAGTACATGCTGCTTGGAGACAAGTTGAGACCCAAGGAAAATTCTAATGTAACAGCACCGCCACTTGTACTGTCATTTGTACCATTGTACTAGTATGAGGGTTTACATAATTGTGTTGAACTAAATCCATACCAGTCACTTCCTGAACATACTCTCCAGTGTTAACAGGACTAATAAATCACAGCCTTTGCAAAACGGAGAACCTGCTTGATTGACTCATCTCTGCCTGTCACCCCATTAACTTTCATCGTCTCTCCTGCTCTTCCCCTCTTAAATCAAGCAAGAGTCATTACTTGATACCATGAATTGAGATGCCCTGCATCCAAAAAGTTCACTTTTTTTGTAGATTTGCTGTAGGTAGCAGCAGGCCTGGCTCACAATTGACTGATTATTCTGAAATTCAGACTGTATACACCAACAAAAAGAAATAGTGCAGCTTCAACTGTTTGTTAGCCAGACAGATTACCCCTCAGGGAATAACTCCAATGTAGGAGTTTCCTAACACTGCATCTGGATTGTGACAGCAGTAAAATCAATGAATACTGATAGAACTGAATTTACCAACAATGCTAATGAATGTGTGCGTCAGGCACAAGGCCATATCCCTGATTTATGTCATGACAGCTCAGCACTCAGGCAGGCCATAAGCAAATTGAAGTCAGAAAAGTCGATCAACTTGGAAACAGAATGAAAGCATTAAAGGGGCTGTCAAAAGCAAGCTGAATATTAACAGAGGGAGAAGCTGGGCTTGCGTAAAAAGGTGGAATAGCTATTTACTTCAGGAAGGAGACGCTGGCATGGGATTTTGCAAATGCACAAGGTATGAGCTCATTTTAGATAGGATGGAAAACATGTCTTGCTCAAAATTCATGAATAAAGTCATCTGATCCTTTTCCTTAATGCTTCTCTTGCTTCTTCAAGTGGAAGAAGAGAAATATTTATGTATAATTGTGAATATCCCTTTTAAACTCCTATGCTCTTAGATAGTAAAGGGAACTACAGTATAATGGGATATTAATATAATGAACATCCCAGCATAAAACACATTTTATACTGACGCTGGGACCAAGACTCAAATAAAACATGGGCTCTTCTATATAAACCATGCTGGAATGGCCATTTTGAACATTAGTACAGAGATGATATAACTATTGAGCAACAGCCCATTCTCAAAATGTATGCTTTCGCTGTGCACTATTGTCCACTCTATAATCAATAAAATTGCTTGGCTTCCATCATTTATTTACTCATATAACTTAAAAGGGATTATTCATTGTATGGTGGAATATTAAAGGGGGCTGCAAATTAAAATGATTATTTACTCTAACTGGGTAAGGGGGTTACTGTTGACAACATAATTGTATATTAAAGAGAATGTTTATGTTAAGATTAGAGAGGAATGGAATTGCCCATTGGGTAATTAAGTACTACCTGTAAATTAGCATCACTGTACTTTGAAGAATCTGAAAAAGGTATGATCTTCAACGAAAAGCTGGCATTTGAAGTTTTCAAGCTTAAATTCTTTAAATCTATTATTATTGATGAGGTTTTGCTTAAATCACAGCCCACCAGCATCCTGGCAGATGGGTAGTTACTTGTTAAGTAATAACTGGGTCATCCGTTCTTTCACACAACCTAATTTTAGACTTTGATGACCAGTCAGCATATAGTTGGATTTCAAAATAGGTGTCACAAAAGTAGGCCATTGTGCTATGACTTAACTTGATTTTTAAAATATTTATATTAACTTTTTATTACAAAGGACTCTAAAGCTGAACTGTGCATTATCTTCAGCCTGAACTCCAATTGTAGCTCAGTTCCATACCACCAATCTTTCTGAAGGAACACCGCTGGCTACAGCCCACAAGAGAAGTCATTCAATTCCTTTGGTAATTCCTTGCACGGACTGCTAGGGGTAACTTAAGGCAGAAAGCCTTCAGTTCTGCTGGTAAGGTTCATTACAAAAGCTAATGCCCTTAGAGTACCGGAACAATATTATTCAATTCTAACCTCATATTATCAAAAGGAGATAAGTAACTTTAATTAATACTTTGAAGTACAGAATAAATGGTATTAATTATTCAGGAAAATTAAGCTCAATCACGAAGTCTCTGTGAATAGAAGATGTACAAATCCAATTCAACATAAAGTCAAGTTATTCTAAATGACCAAACTGGAGTTGTTTAACCCATTGATGCCTAAAGGTTCTTTTTAAGCAAGAAGACACATTATTTTCTAAAATTACATTTGTGGAGAAGTGTTGAATATTACAGAGCATCCTGAAAAAAAGTGTTGAGTTAGCATAACTCTATTTCTAGTATGGCTTCACATTAAAAAAGAACCAGAAAGCTATAATATCTTTATCACCTCAATTGTTCTTGTCCAAGGGGTTATTTGTCAATTTAAAAAGGAAAAGAACTTGCATTTATAAAGCACATTATGAGAAGCATCTCAGCTCCTCAAATACAACTGATTATTTCAAAGTACAGCAAATGTTGATATGTAGGCAAACCCAACAGCCATTTTTTATTCAGTAAGTTTCTACAAAAAGCAATCACGAGTTCATCAGTTAACCTGCTTTCACTGAAAGAATATTGGCAAAGAAACCAAGACAAGTAGAGTACTATCCTTCATATAATGCCACAGAATTATCACATGCATCAGACCACCAGGCAGCTTAACATCTCATCTAAAGAATTGTATCTCTAACTATGCAGCATTCCCTCAGTACTGTATAACTGTTATCTTCGAATATATGCTCAAGTCCTGGAGTGCAGTTCTAGCCCACTTCCTCCTGGCTGGGAGTTGAGAGTGCTACCAACTGATCCAAGTTAACAATTACAGCAAGCTACAAATATTCAAATTCAGGCAAAAATGATTGTGTTCACTCAAACTGAAACTATTGGTATTTTTCTTATTCATTCATGGGATGTAGGGGCCACTGGCAGGACTATCATTTATTGCCCACCCTAGCTGCCCTTGAGAAGGTGGTGGTGAGCCTCTTTCTTGAACCTCTGCAGTTCTTGTGTTGCTTGGTAGGGAGTTCCAGGATTTTGACCCAGCAATGATGAAGGAATGGCCATATATTTCCAGTCAGGATGGCGTGTAAAATTACTGAACTATACAAAGTGAATAGCACTAAAGTTAAATTAACGAGAAATAATCACATAAACCTGTGTTTTTAATGGGATTTAAAATCAGTTTAATACTTTTTTAAAGCTGTCAGTAATTACAAGGCACAGTAAATAGGTGTTGGTCAAATGTACTTAGGTCAAGATGAAAGAGCACTAGGTAATAAGGATGAGCATCAGTCAGTGATCTAAACTGATTACAATCAGTCCAATTCAACAGAAGTAAGTGAAATTCAAACCTTTCACAGCTTTTTGCACATAAAGGCAGGAATCTTCTTTGGCGGCTGGCGAAGGAAGCGGCGCCCGGCCCGCACATGCCGCATATCGGTGAGCCACCACAATCTTCAGTGCGGTGGCTCATTTGAATGGACAGGGTGGCCCACCCCCACCCCCCCCCCCCCACCCCCCCCCCCCCACCCCCCCCGATCCTGTGCACAGACGCTGACGCCATCTTTTAAGGGCTTTGAGCCCTTCCGGCTGATTTTAAGATTTTGGAAGACAACAATAAAAACAGTTAGAAGACAATAATAAAAACAGTTAGATGCAGTGCTTTTGGCCTTCTCCCATCCCTCCCCCCGCCATGATCATAAAATTGAATGGTTGACCTCTCCAGTTCAAAACACATTCCCTCCCCCCTCCCCTCAAAGTGCATAAACTATAAACTTTACGCCTTCCCAACATTCCCTCCACCAATGAGAAGACTTTATCGCTGCTCCCACCCTCTCCCCCGTACAGAAAAAATGACCTGCTCTCCCCTCCCAACCAGTGCGGCGCCTCGATTCCCCAGACAGGGATCGGAAGGTGCAGGAGTGCCAGCCAGCGGCATGAAGATCGCAATGGGACCAGAGGCGGCAGTGGGTATGCAAATGTATTTAAATATGTAAATTCTGGGCCTGTTGCCAAGCGACAGGAGGGCCACCACAAGGGATCGGGCCAGGCCGTCACGGCGTCGGGGTCGGGGGTGGGCCTCCTCCGGAACGATCTTCAGGCCTCCCTGCCATAGGCCCCAATGCCTGGGGGAGAACTAAATTCAGTCCTAAGTTTCTCCACCCACCAACATCCAAAGAAACATCAAAACATAAATAACCTGATCCACATTTACGTCTATGCAGCTACAATTTCAGCTTGAGCTATAAATTGAAACAATCACTGAGGAATTATTCTGCAGTCAATTTGCTTTGTAATCCTGAAATAAATTTATGAATTAAATTCCTGCAAAATTGTCCTTAAGTGATAACACTATATGCCTTTTTTCACAAAACTGCAAAAAAGAACTCCGCATGACAAAAAAAATGAATACATTGCACATTTGTGCTTTTTTGCGAGATATGAAAATGAGTTTTCCCTTCGGTGTGCTTTGAGCTTTCTGGAGAGAACTTTGACATTTTCCCTTTTAAGTGAACTCAGTTCCAGAAAATCCAAACTAAACAAAACATCAAAAAGCTTGTTCACTCATCGGCAAAAGACAGTTTTGATCAGCAATGTTCATAAACTATAACTCACTCAACATATGTCAAGAGGAATAAGTAAGATTGATGTTTCAAGAATATTTATTTTGAGTTCACTTTTTTAGCAGTGGATCGATGACCCCACATTGGAACACTTCATCATTGCAAAGTTATGGAGATGTAACTAGTGTTATGGCCAGGTGAGGAGGGAGTCTCAAGCTTCCCTCTTGGCTTTCCTCGTTTGACGCAATAGGATTTATTTCCTTTTTAAACTGTGGTTATGTTTACCACCTCAGTGAGTATTTTACCTTTTACCTTTAATGCGATTGTGAAAGACCAATTGGGCAGGTTTTCTTGAGCTTAAACAAGAAAGAGGTGAGTTTTTTGTTCTTAACAATCTAAAACTGATCTAGATAAAATAATAAATTTATGCGACACATTCACGCATACATTCACACAAGAATCGCACATACACAAATAGATTACAAAGGGGTAAGTAGAGTTGGTGGTTGGATTAGAGTCCAAAATAAATTGAACTTAAATATACAGTCTGTGAAGTGGGTGATTCGGTTGTCTTCCGGCTGAAGGTCAAAGTGCACTTTGTGGCTGGCCCGCATGGCTCAAGTTTTTCTTTGAGGCAGACTTGTAGTTGGTTCTCTTCCCCTGGTCTCTGTCTGTAGCAATCTGTAGACTTGGAGGGTCCACAATTGCAGATGGTTTTCAAACTTGTATTATCTGGAGAGAGAGGGAAAGAGAGCAAGGGAGGCAAACAGCCTTTTCCTGCTGCACAGTTTGAGTTACTGCTTGTCTCTTTGTCCAAGCGAAAAAAGAAAAACAGCTTCCACCGAGATGGACAGACTGTCATATGACTGCTTCAGGGTTTCTGGAACCTTCTAATGAAATGCAAGGTTAAGAATTGGCTCCACAGGCCCCAGGATGCCAATTTACACTTGGAGGGGTTTTGCTCTTTCAAAGTCAAGGTGTTAGTTAGGATTGCCTTGAATGTCATACTAATGAAGAAATTTTAGGTAATTCAATCACTTAGAGCAAGCCATTGTCCTGGGTCCATGCTGCTCAAACCTCTGTATCCGAGTGGATTTTTGGAATATGAAAAGGTGTTTCAAATGCAAATTGCAGTGGCCATCTTTGCTGCCAGTTTTAAAAAAAGTTAAGTACAGGGGTTTTCACATTAAAAGTCTAATGTGCGTTTTCAACCTATGAATTAAAAATTCCTCATTTGGCATATCGTGGGGCTTTCTTAACACTAGGAATGAAATGTCCAGTCTTTACTTCACATCTCAACAACTTATCATGATTGGCAAAACTCAAATACATTTTCACCTCTGGGAAATGGAAAGCAAAGTTATTCTGGGCCATTTCTTGATAGTAGGACCTTACTGACCCTGTCTGCACTATCACACAAATTAAGCCACCAGCAAATTACATTTTGAGATACATTAAATCTACAGTATGCCAACAATGCAGTGCTCCAAGTCTGCTCCATCTGCTTGATGTCTTATTTCAAACTTACTTTGTAACATCATGCAAGTTATTTGGGAGCCCTGACATTAAAATTTTTTCTGTATAAATACCATTCTTTGTGAGCTTGATTTTGGGTGCAGTATGAATATGCATTTTTTCACAATCTGGTGCTTTTGAGAATCTCTACATTGCATTTTCCAATATATGAGCTGATAGTAATGCTCTCAATATCAGTTTCCAGAGTATTGGGAATTAGAAACAGACAACAACTTGCATTTTTATAACGCATTTAACATAGAAAAATGTTACTACAATATTATTGGACTTCAGTGATGTTTGCTAGACAGAATCTACTTTGAAGGTTGCTATAATAATTTTAAGAACACTGATGGCTATCTCCCTATACCCAAAGAATACATCAATTTTTCTCATAGCGTGAAAGTGGATTGACCTTGGAGGGTCAAAGGTAAATGGAGCCTAATTTAATTCCTTGTATCTCCAGTATTAACGCAGTCAGCCTTTGGCTTAGTCTTAGCATTCCTGCCTCTGGGTCAGAAGGTGGAGGGTTTAGAACCCTGCTCCAGATAGCCCCAGTGAGTGAAGACTGGAGCTCTGGCTGTAAATTCTGGGTTAACATCCAATGGGATACTAATATCTGGTGGGTGTGGGTGCGTCAGGACACCCCTTAGTGCTTTACAGCCAATGAAACATCTTTAGAAGTTTATGCATCATTTTGATATAAGAAATGCAGCAGCCAATCTGCAAACAAATTACTCCCGCAAAAAACAATAATAGATTATCTGTTTGAGAGATAAATATTAGCCAGGACACTGGGAGAACTCCACTGCTCTTCTTCAAATAACCTTATGGGATCCTTGATGTCTACTTGACAGTCTGATCCAAAAGACAGCACCTCCCACACTGCAACTCCCTCAATATTGGAGTGTTAGCCAGGATTATGTGCTCAAGTCCTTGGAATGGGGCTTGAACCCTCAACCTTCAGACTCAATGGTGAGAATGCAACCACTGAGCCATGACTGACACCTATGAATGGAGTATAGAGCTCAGGATATAGAAATGGCTTAGCTAAGTAAGGAGTAGCTTACTAGAGTCTTCTGTATGGGCCCTCCTTAAAAATAACAATAATTGATTCCTTATAAAATAAATAAGCGATACAATAGAACATCAGTGAAGTTTTTCATTTCCAACAACCTGATCAGAATTGGATCTATAATACATGTGACTAGATCTGGGTCTGTGCCATTGGACACTAGTTAAGAGACAGTCCTACTGGATGACAAATACAGAACAATAATGGTGAGCCACAGAATTGAGCTTCAACAACAACTTATATTTATATAGCACCTTTAACGCCATAAAACATCCCAAGGGACTGCACAGGACCATTACACAACAAATTATGGAGATATTAGGTCAGATGTCCAAAAGCTTGGTCAAAGATGTAGATTTTAAGGAATGTCTTAATGGAGAAAATGAGGTAGAGAGGCAGGGAGAATATTCCAGAGTTTAGGGCTGAGGCAACTGAAGGCGTGGCAACCAATGGTGGAGCAGTTAAAATCATGGATGCTCAAGAGGCCAGAATGAAAGGTATGCATTCATCTCGGAGGGTTTTGGGGCTGGAAGAGATTACAAATATAGGGAGGGAAGGATTTGAAAACAAGGATGTGAATTTTAAAATCAAGACATTGCTTAATCAGGAGCCAATGTAGATCAGGAAGCACAGGGATGATAGGGGAACAGGACTTTTTTCCCCAATTCTTTCATGGGATGTGAGTATCACTGGCACGACCAGCATTTGTTGCCCATCCCTAATCACCCTTGAGAAGGTGGTGGTGAGCCACCTTCTTGAACCGCTGCAGTCCATCTGATGTTGGTGCACCCACAGTGCTGTTAGGAAGGGAGTTTCAGGATTTTGACCCAGCGACAGTGAATTGACCAGTGAGATAGTTCCAAGTCAGGATGGTGCATGGCTTGGAGGGGAGCTTGCAGCTGGTGGAGTTCCCCTGTGCCTGCTGTCCTTGTCCTTCTAGACACTAGAGGTTGGTGAGTTGGAAGGTGCTGTCGCAGGAGGTTTGCCGAGTTGCTGCAGTGCATCTTGTAGCTGGTACACACTGCTGCCACTGTGTGCCAGCGGTGGAACGAGTGAATGTTTAAGGTTGTGGATAGGGTGCCAATCAAGCTGGCTACTTTGCCCTGGATGGTGCTGAGCTTCTTGAATGTTGTTGGACCTGCACCCATCCAGGCAAGTGGAGAGTATTCCATCACGCTCCTGACTTGCGCCTTGTTGATGATGGATTGGCTTTGGGATGTCAGGAGGTGAGTTACTCGCTGCAGAATTCCCAGCCTCTGACCTGCTCCAAAGCCACATTATTTATGTGGCTGATCCAATTGAGTTTCTGGTCAAGATTTTGATGGTGGGGGATTCAGTGATGGTAATGTCATTGAATGTCAAAGGAAGATGGTTAGATTCTCTCCTGTTGGAGACGGTCATTGCCTGGCACTTGTGTGGCACAAATGTTACTTGCCACTTATCAGCCCAAGCCTGAATGTTGTCTAGGTCCTGCTGCATGTGGACACAAACTGCTTCAGTATCTGAAGAGTCACGAATAAAATTGAACACCATGCAATCATCAGCGAAAATTCCACTTCTTATGATGGAGGGAATATCAATGATGAAGCAGCTGAAGATGGTTGGGCCCAGGACACTACCCTGAGAAACTCCTGCAGCGATGTCCTGGGGCCTAGATGGTTGGCCTCCAACAACCACAACCATCTTCCTTTGTGATAGGTATGACTCCAATCAGTGGCAAGCTTTCCCCTGATTCCCATTGACTTCAATTTTGCTAGGTCTCCTTGATGCCACAGTCAAATGCCACCTTAATGTCAAAGGAAGTCACTCACACCTCTCCTCCTGTATTCAGCTGTTTTATCTATGTTTGGACCAAGGCTGTGAGTGACCCTGGCAGAACCCAAACTGAGCATCAGTGAACAGGTTATTGTTGTGTCAGTGCCTTTTGATAGCACGTACAAGGACCACCTTCCATCATTTTGTTGATGATCGAGAGTAGACTGAAGGGGCAGTAATTGGATGGATTGGATTTGTCCTGATTTTTGTGGACAGTGTTATGACCAAGGCAGGCATAATGCACTGTCAATTCAGTCCCATTACTCCACAGGTCACAGCATATTATTAAAGTTTCCCACCTACTGGAAATTAGCCAAATTAAACACTTTATTAATCCTCCAGAATAAAACACACTAAACCAGGCATCTTTATAAAACAACAAATTAACTATTTATTAATAAACTAAATCTTAAACTATACTGAGATAAATCTATGTCCTTATAACTTCTTATTCCTCCTTACCCTCATACACACACACAAATATATTCAAAACCCAACGGTTAACCGATTCTAAAATGATGGTTTAAATTAGAACGATTTCTTAGGAATAATAAAACAACTGCGCTGAAATTCTTGGTGGGTTATGTTCCCGATGCGGTGAGGTGTCGCAGTGTCGGAAAAGTCAGATGCCACTTGAAGTCTCCAGGCGTGTTTGGTAAACAGTCTGTAATGGATAGGCGTTCACGGCATTCAGTTGTAGTAGGCGTCACACAGATCTTTCAACAAGGAGTATAACAACAGGTCTATTTAGACTTTGAATTAGCAGTCTATCAGTAGAAACTTTACTGTTTCAGTAGAAAGTTTCCAGAACTCCCAGAAACACGACAGGTAACAGAAAGTCACTCCTGAGGCAGAGACTTCTCAGAGAAGGGAGTAAAAAGGAATTATCTACCTCCAATAATGCAAATTTTCCTTTCCAGGGTGAAATACAGCCTGTAGGCCAATGTAGATTTTCTGCTGAAAGACACAAATTCTTCCATCCTTCAGGACAATTTTTCACATCATCAGGTAGATGCCAGTGTTGTAGCTGTACTGGAACAACTTGGCTAGGGGCAGAGCTAGTTCCGGAGCACAAGTTTTCAGTACTACTGCTGGAATGTTGTCAGGGTCCATAGCTTTTGCTGTATCCAATGCCTACAGCCGTTACTTGATATGACATGGAGTTAAACCAATTGGCTGAAGACTAGCATCTGTGATGCTGGGGGCCTCAGGAGGAGGCCGAGATGGATCATCCACTTGGCACATTTGGCTGAAGATTGTTGCAAAGCTTCAGCCTTGTCTTTTGCACTGGCATCCCATTGAGGATGGGGATGTTTGTGGAACTTCCTCCTCCCATTAGTTGTTTAATTGTCCACCACCATTCACAACAGGATATGGCAGGACTGCGGAGCTTAGATCTGATCCATTGGTTGTGGGATCATTTAGCTCTGTCTATTGCATTCTGTTTCCACTGTTCAGCATGCAAGTAGTCCTGATTTTTAGCTTCACCGGGTGGCGCCTTATTTTTAGGTATGCCTGGTCTGCTCCTGGCATGCTATCTTCCTGATTGAACCATGATTGATCCTCTGGCTCGATGGTAATGGTAGAGTGAGGCATATGCCAAGCCATGAGGTTACAATTGTGGTTGAATACAATTCTGCTGCTGCTGATGGCCCACAGCACCTCATGGATGGCCAGTTTTGAGCTGCTAGATCTTTTCTGAATCTATTCCATTTAGCACGGTGGTAGTGCCACACATTACGATGGACGGTATCCTCAATGTGAAGTTAGGACTTAGTCTCTACAAGGACTGTGCAGTGGTCACTCCTACCAAATGCATCTGCAGCAGGTATATTGGTGAGGGCAAGTTCAAGCAGGTTTTTCCCCTCTTTGATTCCTTCACTATCTGCCACAGGTCCAGTCTGACAGCTATGTCCTTCAGGACTCAGCCAGCTCTGTCTGTAGTGGTGCTATTAAGTACTCTTGGTAATGGGCATGCAAGCCCCCAACCACAGTACATTCTGTGCTCTCGGTACCCTCAGTGTTTTTTCCAATTGGTGTTCAACATAGTGGATTCATCAGCTGAGGAAGGATGGTAGGTGGTAATCTGCAGGATGGTATCCTTGCTCATGTTTGACCTGATGACATGAGACTTCATAGGGCCCAAAGTCAATATAGAGAACTCCCAGGGCAACTCCCTCCCAACTGTATGCCACTGTGCCGCCACCTCTGATGGGACTATCCTGCTAGTGGACCAAAACATATCCAAGGATGGTGATGGTGGAGTCTGGGACATTGGCTAGAAGGTATGATTTGGTGAGTATGACTAGGTCAAGCTGTTTCTTGACAAGTCTGTGGGACATCTCTCCCAATTTTGGCACAGGTCTCCAAATGTTAGTAAGGAGGACTTTGCAGGGTTGACTGGGCAAGGTATGCCGTTGTTGTTTCCGGTGCCTAGATCGATGTCGGATGGTACATCCGGTTTTATTCTTTTTCGACTTTTCTGTAGCAGCTTGGTACAACTGAGTGACTTGCAAGGCCATTTCAGAGGGCAGTTAAGAGTCAACCACATTGCTGTGGGTATGGAGTCACATGTAGGCCAGACCAGGTAAGGACAGCAGATTTCCTTCCCTAAAGGGAAGTGATGGGATTTAAACTCTTGTCCCCACAGCATTGGTCGGGGCCTGTGATTTACTAGTCCAATAATATTACCATGACAGTACCATCCCTCTGGTGCGAGTTAAGACATGGGCAGCAGAGTTTTGGATGGCCTCAAGCCATTAATAATTTAAAAACTTGTTGTAAAAGAACCTTTAGGGATGAGTGACCATAATATGATAGAATTTTACATTATGTTTGAAAGTGAGGTAGTTCAATCTGAAGGCAGGGTGTTAAATTTGAACAAAGAAAATTATGAAGGTATGAGCGGCAAATTGGCTGAGGTGGATTGGGAAAATACATTAAAAGATATGACAGTGCATAGACAATGGATAGTCTTCAAAGAATTATTACATAGTCTACAGCAACTTCAAGACACAAAAACCCCAAAAGTAAAGGCAGTCAACTATGGCTAACAATGGAAGTTAAGGATTGTATAAGATTAAAAGAAAAGGCCTATAAAGTTGCCAGAAATAGTAGCAAACCTGAGGATTGGGAGGGTTTCAAAATACAGCAAAGGAGAACCAAGAAACTGATAAAGAAAGGGAGAACAGAATATGAATGTAAACTAGCAAATAACATAAAAACAGACTGTAAAAGGTTCTATAGGTACATAAAAAGGACATGTATGGCTAAGACAAATGTGGGTCCATTACAGGCAGAGTCAGGAGAATTTATAATGGGGAATAGAGAAATGGCTGAGAAGCTAAATGGTTACTTTGTGTCTGTCTTCACTGAGGAAGATACAAGAAATCTCCCAGGATTAGAGATCCAAGGGACTAGGGAGAATGAGGAATTGAAGGAAATTAGTATTAGTAAGAAGGTTGTATTAGAGAAATTAATGGGGCGGATGATTGATAAGTCCCCTGGACCTAATATTCTATATCCCAGAGTGTCGAAAGAGATAGCTGTGGAGATAGTAGATGCATTGGTGATCATCTTTCAAAATCCAAAGATTCTGAAACAGTTCCTGCAGATTGGAAGGTAGCAAATATCACCCCACGATTTAAGAAGGGAGGGAGAGAGAAAACAGGGAACTACAGACCCGTTAACCTTAAATCAGTAGTAGGGAAAATGGTAGAATCTACTCTAAAGGATGTGATAAATGGATACCTGGATAATAATGATCTGATTGGGGATAGTCAACATGGATTTATGAATGGGAAATCATGTTTGATGAACCTGTTGGAGTTTTTTGAGGATGTTACTAACAGAATTGATAAAGGGGAGTCGGTGGACGCGCAGTATACTTGGATTTTCAGAAAGCTTTTGATAAAGTCCCCCACAGGAGGTTGGCTAGCAAAATTAAAGCAAATGGGATATGAGGTAATGTACTGGCATGGATTAAGGATTGGTTAACAGGCAGTAAGCAGAGAGTAGGAATAAACGGGTTATTCTCATGTTGGCAGGTTGTGACTAGTGGGGTACCGCAAGGATCAGTATTTGGGCCCCAGCTGTTCACCATACATATATAAATGATTTGGATGTGGGGACCAAATGTAATATTTCCAAGTTCACAGATGACACAAAACTAGGTGGGAATGTGTGTTGTGAGGAAAATGCAAAACGGCTTTAAGGGGATTTGGACAGACTTAGTGAGTGAGCAAGAACAAGGCAGATGGAATATAATATGGAAAAATGTGAGGTTATTCATTTTGGCAGGAGGAATAGATGTGCAGAGTATTTCTTAAACAGTAATAGATTAGAAAGTGTAGATGTACAAAGGAACCTAGGTGTCCTCATCAATAAGTCACTGAAAGCTAGCCTGCATGCGCAGCAAGCAATTAGGAAGGCTAATGGTATGTTAGCCTTTATCGCAAGAGGATTTGATTACAGGAGTAGTGAAGCCTTCCTTCAATTGTAAAGAACCTTGGTTAGACCGCACCTGGAGTACTGTGTGCAGTTTTGGTCCCCTTACCTTAGGAAGGATGTTATTGCCATACAGGGAGTGCAACGAAGGTTCACCAGACTTGTTCCCGGGATGGCGGGACTGTCCTATGAAGAGAGATTGGGGAAACTGGGCTTGTATTCTCTAGAGTTTTGAAGAATGAGAGGTGATCTCATTGAAACCTACACAATACTTAAAGGGATAGACAGGGTAGATGCGGCTAAGATGTTTCCCCTGGTTGGGGAGTCTAGAACCAGGGGATGCAATTTCAAAATAAGAGGGAAGCCTCTTAGGACAGAGATGTGGAAACATTTCTTTATTCAGAGAGTTGTGAATCTTTGGAATTCTCTACCCCAGAGGGCTGTGGAAGCTCAGTCATTGAGTATGTTTAAAGTAGAGATTGACAGATTTTTAAATACCAATGACATTGAATGACATAGGAATATGGGATTAATGTAGGATTAGTATAGATGGGTGGTTGATGGTCGGCACAGACTTGGTGGGCCGAAGGGCCTGTTACAGTGCTGTATCTATAAATAAATAAAAAATAAAATAATAAATCGAGGGATATGGGGATAGTGTGGGAAAAAGGCATTGAAGTGGATGATCAGTCATGATCATATTGACTGGCAGAGCAGGCTAAATGGCCTACTCCTATGTTCCTAAGCTTATGGAAGGTATAATGTGGGAGACCAGCCAGGAATGCATTGGAATAGTCAAGTCCAGAGGTAACAAAAGCATGAATGAGGGTTTCAGCAGCAGATAGAGTTGTTGTTGGTGGTGAACCTCAAATGTTGCATAACAGAGCTGCACTAGTAATAGAGAACATTTGTTTCCTTCCTATTGGTCTGTTTTTCTTTTTTTCTTCTCTCCAGTCATAGACCCAAACGTTCTGAGTCAGGGAGTGCGACATGAATATTTCAAATTCAATGGATTAAGATCCTCAACTTCTTCAAAAATGACACAATGGGATATCACCCCAAAGATTAATTGAGATCCTACAAAATAACAAGTAACACACCATGCCCATTGATCAGACATAGCAGCTATAAAGTTTCCCAGTTTTAATCACTGCAGGATAGCTGCAAGTTGACCGAGTTTGTAATTCATGCTGCACATCTAAAGTAAAAAGGAATAATAGCAGCCTCTGAGTTGTGCTACAATTTTCAAATGAGGATCCACCATAAAGTGCAATGCACAGGGATTAGTCGATACCTGGAAGGTAATGAAGAGGCAATAATCCAATAAAGAGCCTCAGATCACAACATAAACCATCTGGCTCAGTAAGTTCAAGCACTTCATATGCCTGCCAAGATTAGATTACTGCTTTCAAATCTTTCTAGCTTTTATTATGATTTACAATATGGGCTTTTGGAGTTTTACAATGCATAGATGAAAATGGCTGGCTAGCTGACTTCAGGCTCTCTGTGGTTATTGTTTTTTGTCTGACTCGGCTGTTTGTAGTAAATTAAAGCTTCTGTGGTGCGTTTTTGAAGTATAGCAGTAGTACATTGTTCCTTGATGCAGAAATTTTCCCATTTTAGGAGTCAGAATGAGAGGCATGCCATTATTAAAGACATAGGGCATTATTGATGTTAGTACTGCAACCCCTGAAGTTAAACAATATGATATGACAGAATCTGCAGTAATAGGAGTATTTTTCTGCATTCATATTAATTACTGTACCTGTAATTGTATATGAGTGAGCTTGTAGCACTAACAATTGAGGAGTTCAGGTAGCATAACCCACAAGAATAGCTAGTGAATACCAAAATTAGTTGCATTATTGAGAGAGAGACGCAGTTGACAAAGCATTTTTGCTCACTTGCCAATACTGAGATCCGATGACACAATTCACATCAAAACATCATAAAAAAGTGTCTAGATGTTCTTTGTGCTGCCGTCATCTTCACGACTAAAAGGGGTGCACAGCTGTTCAACAGATCTCCCTTCTGGGCATAAACATCTCTTTGATTCCCATGTACCTGTTACTTTGTATAATAGATGCAGCATTTTGTTTAGAACAGATAACATTTTCTTGCTATTATGCAACATATGTACAGAGCAGTCAGAGTCTTGCATTGCAGGACTGCCTGTGAGTTCATACCCAAAGGTATATCAGTGGATAAAGTGGGATGGAAAGCTCTGTAGCAAGGTTGGATAAGTTTCCTTCCCGGAGTGGTCCCTCCTGCTATTGGATCCCCCTCTCTTCACAAGGCTTCCTTGCAGACTGCGACCCTGCCAAATGAAAAAATGTCCAATCCCATAATATTGAACAGTAACAGAGACCTAAGCTTATCAGGGCAGCTTTAAAAATGTAATAGAATGTAATTTTATCTTTTCTCAGTGATACTTCACCTGCATTACTGGAAAAGTTTTAACATTAATATTTTAGAAGCACTATATTTCAAAAAAAGACTGAATACGTTCTCCTAACAATTCCACTTTAACTGTTGAAGTACACACATCACGACATAGGTCCTGTAGTAAAACAGAGTAGTGTTTCAATGGTTTATGACCCAAATCCTGGTAAAGAAATATATTATGTTTCAGTAAAACTATGTCCTGTGGTAACACACTGTTGACATAAGGCAGGTCAAGCATCGTAATTGCTATAAAATGCTCATCGTCTACCACATAAGTGCTTACATCACAAAGTGTTACATCAATATTCTCATTCCTGTCATGCAATGTCACTGTAACTGTCACTAACCCCAAGGAGTCATAGTAAGTGAGATTTATAATATGTACAACTTGCTTCTGATCTGAAAATGTAAATAGGAGCTAGCTTGTGTTATGGTACTCGGTTGTATAATGCAATCTTAAGAGTTCAAATGACTTTATAACCACTTGAGCTGTTCTGTTATGATTTATGATATCATGTAACGTGTGAGACCGTTCTCCACTCATGTAATACATTTAAAGCTAGTGATTGTTTTCAGTATAAAAAGGTGTAGTACAGTCAGTACCCAATGAAGACAGAGTTTTACTGCTGTGGTCAGATTGCACTATCAAATCAGACTGAAAAGTTTGATCCATATTGAAGTAAAATCAAGAAATATTGAAAATTTAGAACAGCTACAAGCAGCATCATAAAGAGGATTTATTTTTAATGCAAATGTCAAAAATCTTAAATAGTAACAGAAATGTCACTTTAAGGTTACAAGTGTAAGCTCATAAACAGAATGCAATCCTGGCCAAGAGGTCTGTATCCTAACAACCACTCCAAATGTTTTTGTTTAACTTCTAAAATATATTTTTGCAAGGGAAAAGGCAGGTGAATGAGTCGGGTTGCAACCCTTTGTTTGAGGCAAGTTGGACCAGTTTAGCCTTTGAAGGATGTGAAGGAATTTCAAGATTATGTGAGCAACCTTTCCCACAACAGAAAAATCCCAAATCCTGGTGTCATGCAGGCCGCCACCTGCCAAGAATGAGGCACATATTTCGCCACATGAACATTAAAACTTAAAATTGGTGCTGGGAAGAAAAGAGGGCCAATCACAAGGAATTGCCAGGACCCTCGCCCGAAAGAACTTTTTTGCCTAGTAACAGACAGTATTTGGAAAGAACAAAGGGGGCCACTCCTGCTCTATTTTAATCCACAATGGACTTTTGATTACCAGACGTTGAAGGTGGAGAGGCCAGCATTCCAGGTTAACTGCTAAGATGGCCGAATACACAAACAGATGTGGTCAGACCAGTTTAGTCACATGACTAACTGGCTGTTGGAGTTTTTTGATTTTGAACTTGCCACAGAGAATTTGAACTCAGAAAGCTGTTTGCTCCTGGACTGAAAAGACCTCTCTCCTGTCTGCTCTCATCTTGCTCTCACCAGCTATGGAAGCCATTGAAGACATAAGAGAGAAAAGTCTCCTACAGAGAACAAGGGTTAAGAATAATGCTAGGTCCCCACGAAAAGCAAGACTACCTACAATCGAGGACTCTACAGCGAGCTCGACGCACAGTAAAAAAAACCCTCTTCACAGATTGCCTCAAACCTCTCCACTATTTTACCTCTGCTCTTTTCTGTCTCTATTTGCATGAGCGTATCGTGTATGCATGCTAACATGGGCTGCAGCATGTATTTGTAGGCGTTAACCAAATTAGAGTTAAGTTTTAATAAATTTCACTTTTCTTCTTTAAACCTAAGAAAGCCTGTTTGTGCTCCTTTCTTTGCCTTATAATTGGAAAGTGGTGAACAAGGATTCACCAAGGGGGAACTCAAAACACAGTGTGTTTAAAAACATAAATCCTGTTACAATAAGAACAGGTGAAGGCTGAGAAAGACCCCGAGACATCTTTCTCACCTGGTCATAACAGAAATTTGGATGCTAGCATCCAGAATTTTACCCATAGACAAACGAGAGAAATTGGAAGTGGGAAGCCAAATTGGTCCCAATCAAAAAAGAGCAAGATTAATACAGGTTTTCTTGTGGTTGTGTGTGCTTGAATACTAACATGTCTACAACTGAAGCAAGTAGTTCTATAAGCCAATGTGAAGTAACTTGGAATAAGTTAAAAACACTGTCTATGGAGGAGTTGAGAAAAATGGCTGAGCAGTGTGGGATCACTGTACATGGCAAGGCTAGGTAGTCTGAACTCTTGAGGCTAGTGGCCAACCAGTTCTTGCTTGAAACTGAAGAAGCAGAAGCAGTGTTAGAAGCAGACCCAGATAAGGTACTGCTAGCAAAGTTATAATTGGAACAAAGGAAACTTGAGTTAGAGGGAAAAGAGAGAGAGAGGCCAGAGAGGGAGAAAGAGAGAGCCTTCCTGAAGGACTGGGAAGAGAAAGAGAAAGAGGAGACAGAAAAAGAATATTCCAGAATGAATGCGAAGAAAGAGAACTGACGTGGCTTGAGTTAATTAGGGGGCAACAGAGTAACCCCAGTGAAAGCATGGCCAATATGGAGCAGAGTAATTCAGGGCTGGGTAAAGAATTGCTAAAACTCACCCAACTAATTCCAAAATTCAATAAAGAAGATGTGGAAGCGTTTTTTGTATCTTTTGAGAAACTGGAAAGGCAACTAAAATGGCCAGCTGAGACCTGGTCTCTTTTAATACAAAGCAAACGAACTTGAAAAGCCCATGAGGTTTATTCCTTGTTGCCTGATGAGAGTTCATCAAATTATGAACTAACCAAAAGTGCTATCCTCGGGGCATATGAATTAGTACCCAAAGCTTATTGCCAAAAGTTTAGAACCCTCAAAAAGCAAGCTAATCAAACTTATCTAGAGTTTGAAAGAAGTAACCAGATGGCTTTTGACCAGTGACTAAAGGCTCTTAAAATACAGCTCAGCTATGAGACTCTCAGAGAAGTAATTCTATTCCAGAAATTTAAACCACTCTCCATAAAGACCCATGTAGAGGAGCAGCGGGTTACAGAGCCCGGCAAGTGGCCATTCAGGCTGATGAGTTTGCTTTAATTTATAAGTTGGTTTCCCAGGGAGAACCTTTTCTAATCACCCCCATAAATCCGAAAATGACAAAGGGTTGGAAGGTGATAGAAGCCCAGACAGTCCTGGGAGAGAAAGGAAAGCAGGAAACACAAGAGGCCCTCCTCCAGCCAAAAAGGAACGTGCTGTGAGCAAGAATGAGTCTGGAGGCTTGAGTGCTTCCATTGTAATAAGGCAGGGCATTTAAAGGCTAACTGCTGGAAACTAAACGGGAAACTGGTAGGGTTAATCAGGGCACACCCACTCAGTGCAGATGGAAACCTGATGCAAAGCACAACAGAACAAGCTGTGGCTTTAACTGCAGTAAGAGTGCAACCCAGAAAGCTTACTACACAGCCAGTGCAGGAAAAGTAAATAGGATTCCTGAAGGTTATCAGGGTTTTGTGTCTGAAGGGAAAGTAACCCCATACCCCTTGAGTGGGGCAAGCAAGCCCGTAGTGATTCTTGGGGACACAGGGGCCACAAGATCCCTTTTACTGGGAAAAGGCCTGAACTTTCCCCCAGAGAGTGTAGTGAACACCAGAATGGTGGTGAGTGGTATTGGAGGGCAGTGTATGCCTGTACCTGTACACAGGACGCACCTGGAGTGCGACCTAGTTTTGGGACTGGTGACTGTAGGGATTGTCCCTACTTTGCCTGTGGACGAGGTTGACCTGCTCCTAGGTAATGATCTGGCAGGGGTGAAGGTGGTAGCCCCCCCAGTAGTGAAAGAAAGACCACAGGAGGTCAGAGAGACAGGGCAGTGGCAGGAGATGGACCCCTGCAAAGTCCTGCATGTGTAGTGGATCAGGCCATGATCAAGCCAGTTCCCCCAGAGGAGACTGCATTGGCACTGCAGGCAGATGACCATGAGATCTGCCTGACCAAGACTTTCTTTGGAAAGTTAGGAGACCCTGGGAATGAATTAAATGGATTTTGCCTAGCTGATGCTCAGTGAGCCGACCTAGTATTGCAAGAGTTAGCACAGGCTGCCTAGTCTGAAAGTGAAGCAGAGGGAGTCCCTGATTGCTACTATTTAAAGAATGAGGTACTGATGAGGAAATGGACCTCTCCTCACAGACCTGAGAACAAGGAGTGGGCAGTAGTGCCACAGAAGTACTGGCAAGACATATTAGGAAGGGCCCACGAGACTACTGTGGCTGTACATGCCGGTATATGAAAGACCAATGCCTGTATAAGGCAGCAGTTTGACGTTAAAGGTGGAGAGGCCAGCATTCCAGGTTAACTGCCAAGATGGCCGAATACACAAACAGACGTGGTCAGACCAGTTTAGTCACAGGACTGACTGGCTGTTGGAGTTTTTTGAATTTGAACTTGCCACAGAGAATTTGAACTCAGAAAGCTGTTTGTTCCTGGACTGAAAAGACCTCTCTCCTGTCTGCTCTCATCTTGCTCTCACCAGCTATGGAAACCATTGGAGAAATATGAACCCCAAGAGAGAAAAGTCTCCTACAGAGAACAAGGTTTAAGAAGACTAGTAGGCCCCAACAAAAAGCAACACTACCTCCAATCAAGGACTCTACAGTGAGCTCGAAGCAGAGTAAAAAACCCCCTCGAGCTTGCCTCAAACTTCTCCACTATTTTTCTTCTGCTCTTTTCTGTCCCTATTTGCATGTGCATATTGTGTATGCATGCTAGCGTGAGGAGCAGCATATATTCATAAGCGTTAACTAAATTAAAGTTTAAGTTTTAATAAATTTCACTTTTCTTCTTTAAACCTAAGAAAGCCTGTTTATGCTAATTTCTTTGACATAATTGGAAAGCGGTTAACAAGAATTCACCAAGGGGGAGCTCAAAACAGTGTCTTTAAAAACATAAATCCTGTCACACTAAGACCAAGTGAAGGCTGGAAACACCCCTAGACACCTTTCTCACCTGATCGTAACACTGGTGAATGCACAAAGTGGTCTCTTTTCTTTTATTCATTCATGGGATATGGGCGTCGCTGGCTAGGCCACCATTTATTGCCCATCCCTAATTGCCCTTGAGAAGGTGGTGGTGAGCTGCCTTCTTGAACCGCTGCAGTCCATGTGAGGTAGGTACACCCACAGTGCTGTTAGGGAGGGAGTTCCAGGATATTAACCCAGCGACAGTGAAGGAACAGCGATATAGTTCCAAGTCAGGGTGGTATGTCTTGGAGGTGAACTTGCAGGTGGTGGTGTTCCCATGCATTTGCTGCCCTTGTCCTTCTAGTTGGTAGAGGTCACAGGTTTGGAAGGTGCTGTCTGAGGAGCCTTGGTGTGTTGCTGCAATCTTGCTGCAGTGCATCTTGTAGATGGTACACACTGCTGCCACTGTGCGTCGGTGGTGGAGGGAGTGAATGTTTGTAGATGGGGTGCCAATCAAGCGGGCTGCTTTGGCCTGGATGGTGTCGAGCTTCTTGAGTGTTGTTGGAGCTGCACCCATCCAGGCAAGTGGAAAGTTTTCCATCACACTCCTGACTTGTGCCTTGTAGATGGTGGACAGGCTTTGGGGAGTCAGGAGGTGAGTTACTCGCTGCAGGATTCCTAACCTCTGACCACTTCTTGTAGCCACGGTATTTATATGGCGACTTCTGTTCCGGTTTCAGGTCAATGGTAGCCCCTAGGATGTTGATAGTGGGGGATTCAGCGGTGGTAATGCCATTGAATGTCAAGGGGAGATGGTTAGATTCTCTCTTGTTGGAGATGGTCATTGCCTGGCACTTGTGGCGCGAATGTTACTTGCCACTTATCAGCCCAAGCCTGGATATTGTCCAGGTCTTGCTGCATTTCTACACAGACTGCTTCAGTATCTGAGGAGTCACAAATGGTGCTGAAAATATGCAATCATCAGCTAACATCCCCACTTATGATTGAAGGAAGGTGATTGATAATGCATCTGAAGATGGTTGAGCCAAGGACACTACCCTGAGGAACTCCTGCAGTGACGTCCTGGGACTCAGATGATTGACCTCCAACAACCAAAACCATCTTCCTTTGCACAAGGTATGACTCCAGCCAGCGGAGGGTTTTCCCCCGATTTCCATTGACCTCAGTTTTGCTAGGGCTCCTTGATGCCATACTCGGTCAAATGCTGCCTTGATGTCAAGGGCAGTCACTCTCACCTCACCTTGAGTTCAGCTCTTTTGTCCATGCTTGAACCAAGGCTGTAATGAGATCAGGAGCTGAATGGCCCTGGCGGAACCAAAACTGAGTGTCACTGAGCAGGTTATTGCTAAGCAAGTGCCGCTTGATGGCACTGTTGATGACACCTTCCATCACTTTACCGATGATTGAGAGTAGGCTGATGGGGAGGTAATTGGCCGGGTTGGAGTTGTCCTGCTTTTTGTGTACAGGAGATACCTGGGCAATTTTCCACATTGCCGGGTAGATGCTAGTGTTGTAGCTGTAGTGGAACAGCTTGGTTAGGGGCGTGGCAAGTTCTGGAGCACAGGTCTTCAGTAGTATTGCCGGAATATTGTCAGGACCCATGGCTTTTGCAGCATCCAGTGCCTTCAGTCGTTTCTTGATATCACGTGGAGTGAATCAAATCGGCTGAAGTCTGGCATCTGTGATGCTGGGGACTTCAGAAGGGGGCCGAGATGGATCATCAACTCGGCACTTCTGGCTGAAGATTGTTGCAAATGCTTCAGCCTTATCTTTCGCACTGATATGCTGGGCTCCTCCATCATTGAGGATGGGGATATCTGTGGAGCCACCTCCTCCAGTTAGTTGTTTAATTGTCCACCACCATTCACGCTGGATGTGGCAGGACGGCAGAGCTTGGATCTGATCCGTTGCTTATGGGATCACTTAGCTCTGTCTATCGCATGCTGCTTATGCAGTTTGGCACGCATGTAGTCCTGGGTTGTAACTTCACCAGGTTAACACTCATTTTGAGGCATGCCTGGTGCTGCTCCTAGCATGCCCTTCTGCACTCTTCATTGAACCAGGGTTGGTCTCCTGGCTTGATGGTAATGGTAGAGTGGGGGTTATGCCGAGCCATGAAGTTACAGATTGTGGCTGAGTACAATTCTGCTGCTGCTGATAGCCCACAGTGCCTCATGGATGCCCAGTTTTGCATTGCTGGATCTGTTCGAAATCTAACCCATTTAGCATGGTGGTACTGCCACACAACATGATGGAGGGTGCCCTCAGTGTGAAGACGGGACTTCGTCTCCACAAGGACTGTGCGGTGGTCACTCTTACCAATACCGTCATGGACAGATGCATCTGCAGCTGGCTGATTGGTGAGGATGAGGTCAAGTATGTTTTTCCCTCTTGTTGGTTCCCTCACAACCTGCCGCATACCCAGTCTAGCAGCTATGTCCTTTAGGACTCGGCCAGCTCAGTCAGTAGCAGTGCTACCAAGCCACTCTTGATGATGGACATTCAAGTCCCCCATCCAGAGTATATTCTGCGCCCTTGCCACCCTCAGTGCTTCCTCAATGTGCAGTTCAATATGGAGGAGTACTGATTCATCAGCTGAGGGAGGACAGTAGGTGGTAATCAGCAGCAGGTTTCGTTGACCATGTTTGACCTGATGCCAGGAGACTTTATGGGGTCCAGATATTGAGGACTCCCAAAGCAACTCCCTCCTGACTGACATACCCAGGGATGGTGATGGCAGTGTCTGGAACATTGTCTGTAAGGTATGATTCGGTGAGTATGACTATGTCAGGCTGTTGCTTGACTAGTCTGTGGGACAGCTCTCCCAACTTTGGCACAAGCCTCCAGATGTTAGTAAGGAGGACTTTGCAGGGTCGACAGGGCTGGGTTTGCCATTGTCGGTTCCGGTGCCTAGGTCAATGCCGGCTGGTCCGTCCGGTTTCTCTAGTGGTGTTTACCAAAAATAATAGGTCCTGATTTGAAATTGTGGCCACCATCAAGAGATTTGAAAATGTCTTCTTTTTTATTCACCTATTTCAGTGGAGCCTCCTTATGGACTCCAAGCAAAGAGGAGCATTCAAAGGGTCAGAATGAATAGCCGTCTGGAATGCTGTCATGGGAACATCATTACACAACATCAAAATCAAATTCATAGACATGCAGAGAGAAAAGACAAAGAGGACAGAGAGATGTTGAGAGGTGGGTGGGGGGTGTGGGGAAGCAAAGAATATAATTGCTAAATTTAAACTTAAATTGGTATTGTTCCTGCATACACATGACAAAGGGCATGCCATGAGAATCACAGGAAAAATTACAATGGGGTAGATTTGAACTATCAGGTGCCCAACTGGTAGAGCTCAGCCCTAATAGTGGGCTGCCTGATCCTTTTGCAGGGCCAGGCCTCATTACCATACCACCAGCATGTTATTGGCACCCCAGTGCAGTCTACTGACTCTGGGATGGTCCAATGTTGGGCGACCAGGAAGTCAACCCAGCCAGCAGGTCCGCTGGGGTGGTAAGCATGGATGGGGAGCAGCCTGGAGCAGCAGCAGCAGCCAACACTATCCTTGTGGATCCCAGATAAGCACTCCTCCTCGTCTCGTCTTTCAGATGAGATGTTAAACTGAGACCCCCGACTGCCCTCTCAGGTGGACATAAAAGATCCCACGACACTACTTCGAAGAAAAGCAGGGGAGTTTATTCACGGTGTCCTGGCCAATATGTATCCCTCGATCAATATCGCCAGAACAGATTATTTGATCATGATCACATTGCTGTTTGTGGGAGTTTGCTGTGTGCAAATTGGCTGCCACATTTCCTACATTACAACAGTGACTGCACTTCAAAAGTACTTCACTGGCTGTAAGGCACTTTGGGACATCCAGTAATCATGAAAGGTGCTCTAGAAATGCAAGTCTTTCTTTCTTTCAGGCTGCCCAACATCATTTTAATAAATCCTTTTTGGTGCAAGCATGCACAATCCAGTTGTCCATCAACATTACAATTAAGGTCCTATGTACATCATAGGATCCTGAGGAAACCAATATGCATATTAAAAGGGCCTACAGTCTGAACCAGAGTCATTTTCGACCCACAACTACCTGGTTTACACTGAGCAGCTCAAGTCACAATCTACCTTAATGTGTCCACACTTTTACTCATTGCATCTGCATTTGTGCATACACAGAAGATATACAGGAAAAGCAAGAGAAAATATGGG
Source organism: Heterodontus francisci (assembly GCF_036365525.1). Classification (NCBI taxonomy): domain Eukaryota; kingdom Metazoa; phylum Chordata; class Chondrichthyes; order Heterodontiformes; family Heterodontidae; genus Heterodontus; species Heterodontus francisci. The sequence goes on from NC_090396.1 coordinate 46,760,561, forward strand.
GAGATAATTATGGTTAAAGAGGGAAAAAAAACAAATCACAATAATTGGAACTGTTGAGAGGAATTAATCTGTAATAAGAAATGTTCACTAACTGTTTGCCACTTACCTATAAGAACTACAAGCAGCGCTACCTAAAGTCAGAAGTGACACAAATTAGGCTAGTTCAAAAAAGATGGATCCATGCTCAGAAATCCTTCTGAGGTTTCTCTTTTTTGTAAAATTTCCGGTATATCCACATTTTACCTGAAAAAACAGGATGTAATAGAAAATGACATTGTGCCATAATACTGCCTTGAAGACTTCTTGCTGGTAAGACGTTTTTTGAAGCATCTGAAACACCCTGACTCAGAACCCAGATGAAAATGGTTTCTGTGTGGGAAGTGGAAAAACATTCCTACTCAATTTACAACCGCTTACACTAATTAATTAATTTATATTCCTTCACAAGATGATTAGTCATAGGTAACAATATTTTGCGCATACACATTTGTGAAGAAGACATATGCTGTTGCTTAACAGTTGGATGTTCTTTTGAATACTGATTGAACTACTCAGCGTTGAGTAAAATGTAATAATTACCCTTTACCTGTGGAACAGATAGTTAATTAATCTGTATTCATTGCTTAATGATTGGCCTTGCTGAGTATTCTCATTAACATATTGTCACTTGAAAATCTTCAAAAACAAAGACTAAATTCTACAAATTTTCTGTCCATTTTAAACAGGCATAATGCACACTTTACATCTCTGTATTATCTCACCTTTTGGTAGTTCATTCCTTCATGTAAGTAAACTGCTTCAAAGCAGATTTTTTTATTTGTCATTCAGATTTAAGGTTTAAACAGGTTGCAAATTATCCACCCAGAGCTACAAAAAGTAGGCAGCACCAGCTCTATCAACTTCAAGAGTACTGAGGCCTTACAAAAACAACTTGTATTTATATAGCACCTTTAACAAAGTGAAATGTCCCACAGGAGTGTTATCAGACAAACTTTGACACCAAGCCACATAAGGAGGCATTACAACAGCTGGCGGAAAGCTTGATGAAAGAGGTAGGTTTTAAGGGATGTCTTAACGAGAGAGAGAGAGATGGAGCTGCAAAGAGGTTTAGGGAGAGAATTACAGGACTTGGAATTCCTTGTGATCTTGGTCATAAGCAACAGCAAAAACTTGCATTTATATAGTGTCTTTAGTGTAGATAAACATCCCAAGGCACTCAGAGAAATATAATCAGGACAAAAATGATGCTGAGCCAAAGGAGATTAAGAACAGTTGACTGGAAACTTGGTCAGAGGTAGGTTTAAAGGAGGGTCTTAAAGATGGAGTGGGAAGTGGACACAAAGAGATTTTTTTTTATTTAGAGTTACAGCACTGATACAGGCCCTTCGGCCCACCGAGTCTGTGCCAACCAACAACCACCCATTTATATTAATCCTACAGTAATCCCATATTCCCCACCTCCTACCTACACTAGGGGCAATTTACAACAGCCAATTTACCCATCACATGTAAGTCTTTGGCTGTGGGAGGAAACCAGAGCACCCGGCAAAAACCCACGCGGTCACAGGGAGAACTTGCAAACTCCTCACAGGCAGTACCCAGAATTGAACCCGGGTCCCTGGAGCTGTGAGGCTGCAGTACTAACCACTGTGCCACTGTGCCGCAGGTGGGGAATTCTACAGTTTAGGACCTAGATGGCTGCCAATTCTGGGGTAAAATGTGGGAGATGTGCAAGAGGCGAGAGTTATTTATTAATTATAGCAATGGACACCCGATCGATCAATATAGTGATACAATGGGCGGAATCATCTGGACTTAGATCCGGCTGGCACAGCGGGACCATTTTCAGGTCAGGAACCCGATTTACTAATGGGCGGGCTTACCTGCGGTTCTTTAACTCAGGCACAGCATCAGCATCCCACCTCTGGGTTGCCTAACCAATTAGTGAGGGAAGGATTTCTAATTAAAGGGAACCCAGCATGGGTTACAAGGCCCCATCAGCACTTGGATCTTTGATGCTGCAGCAACCACAGGATTGGAGAGGAGACTTGGGAAGGCTGCTCCCCAGGGTCTCTCACTCTTACATGGAGGTCCTGCTGCAGGATCTGAGGGTATTACGACCAGGTGAGAAAGGTGTCTAGGGATCCCTCTCAACCTTGACCTGGTCTTACCATAACAGGGTTTAATTTTAAACACACCATGTTTTTAGCTCCCCCTTGGTGAATCCTTGTTCACTGCTTTTCAATTCTAAGGCAAAGAAACCAGCATAAACAGGTTTTCTTAGGTTTAAAGAAGAAAAGTTAAAAACTTAAACTCAATTCAGTTGACACCTATGGATACATGATGGGCCCACGCTAGCATGCATATGCAATACACACATGCAAATAGAGACCGAAAAGAGCAGAAGAAAAATAAAGTAGAAAAGTTTAAGGCAATATCTGAAGAGTGTTTTTGTCACGGTTCTTCAAGCTCACTGTAGAGTCCTTGATTGTAGGTAGATCTTGCTTTTTGTTGGGGCCCAGTATTATTCTTAAACCTTGTTCACTGTAGGAGACTTTTCTCCCTCGGAGTTCATTTGTCTTCAGTTGATTCAGAGACTTGTGAGAAAGAGATGGGAGCAGACAGGAGAGATCTTCTCAGTCCAGGGGCAAACAGTCTTTCCAGTTCAAACTCCCTCTGGCTCATACAAAAACCCTGGAACAGCCAGTTAGTCATGTGACCAGCTGGTCCAACCAGTCCTGGCCCCTGTAGATTGCATCACCCCAGCCGGCTCTGAAGTGTGCTTCTCCACCCTCTCACTGTCCAGTAATCAACATCCATTGTGGGTGAAATGTGTCAAGGAATGGTCCTTTTCTACACAAGCACTGTCTGTTAGTATGCAAATGTTTTTCCAGCCAGGACTGATTTGTTCAACAAGTCATTTCCTCGCTCCAGCAACAGTTAAAAATCAATGTTCATATGACAAAACCAATGTGCCTCATTCTTGGCAGGCGGGGGCCTGCATGACAAAGGGGCTGCATGAAGTGCTCTCTCCCAAGGACGGGAGGAACAGGACAACCTCTCCAGTAAGTGTGCATGGAAGTAGCCAAGGAAGTCAGCAGCAGAATTGCAGTACCTCCAACCTGGAGACAGTGCAACAAGAGGATCCAGGATCTCAGGAGGGCATGACAGGTGAGTGGCATAACACTTACAGGTGCCATGCCCCATATTCTGACTTGCCCAGCACTCATCAGGACAAGACAACTTGCAGCTCCACTCATTCCTCTTTCTCTAGGCACCTCACATTCCCATCTCAGCAGCCAACACTCTCACTCACCCAAATCCTACTGCTCTCTCATACCCATGCCTCACAGTTACCCTCCACAAATGCTGTCCTTCCCTCCTCTCCACACAAGCCATTACCAACACTCACACCTCTCTGCTTTCTGTCCTTGCAGGAGAAAAGAGCACAAAAACTTGGTGATAGGCACCTTCACGACCTTTGGCAATGTGTGCCCACCTGCTCCACTGGGAAGGAGGTCTTGTTCTTCGGGAGGCTATGGATGTCAGCATTGACCTGCCATAACAGCCTGAGCCTCCTGAGACACTGGTGCTCAAACATGTGGAGAGAGCTGATCCTCTGCCTGTATACCCTGTGTTCAGGGTCTCACCTCCTTTCAGCTGGATCTTGGTGTCCATCCCCTCTGCCCTGTGGAGAGGGCATGCAGCTGAGCAGAAGGCAACTGGTGCTACTACTGCTGCTGGTGGTATGGCTTCTGCTCTTGCCCTTCATCAGAGGTGCAAGGTGAAGCTGCATTAGCTGCCCCCATATTGTGTTGAAGGCTGGCAGCAATGAAGAGCACCAGAAGATGGGGGATGTGCTAGGCAGGTGAATGCCAACTTCTTGGAAGGCACATCACCTGTCAAGCATTGAAAGCACTCTCTGAGAAGCAGTGCTTTGAACAGCAGTCTCTCAATGGTCATGGCTGGAGCTCTTCAGTGTAACTGATCAAATCCTTCCCAGCTTGTCAGTTTCGCTGAAGAAGCTCTCCCCACTGTGCAATCACCTTGGTGACACTGGCACGTTACGGACATGTCAGGAAAAAGGTCCCCTACTCAGAAATCTAGAAATGAGGATTAAAACCATTCTTAATTGGCTTTTTAATTACCTTAATAACTTATCCAACAGAGCCAAGAAGGTTCCTCACTCATCTTCAATCCCTCAGAAACCCGGAGGAGGGCGGGATGATGTTGGGATCCTTACCTGATGTCAAGTTCAGGGGATTTTACTCACCGCACACACGCAAACCCGCCTCGCCTTGCCTGAGAAAATTTCCCCCAATGTCATTTCTTTTTATTCATTCATGGGATGTGGGCGACGCTGGCCAGGCCACCATTTATTGCCCATCCCTAATTGCCCTTGAGAAGGTGGTGGTGAGCTGCCTTCTTGAACCGCTGCAGTCCTTGTGAGGTAGGTACACCCACAGTGCTGTTAGGAAGGGAGTTCCAGGGTTTTGACCCAGCAACAGTGAAGGAACGGCGATACAGTTCCAAGTCAGGATGGTATGTGACTTGGACGGGAACTTGCAGGTGGTGATGTTCCCATGCATCTGCTGCTCTTGTCCTTCGAGGTGGTAGAGGTCGTGGGTTTGGAAGGTGCTGTCTAAGGAACTTTGGTGCATTGCTGCAGTGCATCTTGTAGATGGTACACACGGCTGCCACTGTGCGTCGGTGGTGGAGGGAGTGAACGTTAGTAAATGGTGTGTCAATCAAGCGGGCTGCTTTGTCCTGGATGGTGTCGAGCTTCTTGAGTGTTTTTGGAGCTGCACCCATCCAGGCAAGTGGAGAGTATTGCATCACATTCCTGACTTGTGCCTTGTAGATGGTGGACAGGCTTTGGGGAGTCAGGAGGTGAGTTACTCACCAGAGGATTCCTAGCCTCTGACCTGCTCTTGTAGCCACGGTATTTATATGGCTACTCCAGTTCAGTTTCTGGTCAATGGTAGCCCCTAGGATGTTGATAGTGGGGGATTCAGCGATGGTAATGCCATTGAATGTCAAGGGTGATGGTTAGATTCTCTCTTGTTGGAGATGGTCATTGTCTGGCACTTGTGTGGCACAAATATTACTTGCCACTTATCAGCCCAAGCCTGCTTGATGGCACTATTGTCCAGGTCATGCTGCATTTTTACCTGGACTGCTTCAGTATGTGAGGAGTCGCGAATGGTGCTGAACATTGTGCAATCATCAGCAAACATCCCCACTTCTGACCTTATGATTGAAGAAAGGTGATTGATGAACGAGGTCAAAGGCTTTGGTGAGATCAATGAAAGCAATGTAGAGGGGCATCTGTTGTTCACGGCATTTCTCCTGTATCTGACGAAGGGAGAACAGCATGTCAATAGTCGATCTCTCTGCACGAAAGCCACACTGTGCCTCAGGGTAGACGCGCTCGGCCAGCTTCTGGAGCCTGTTCAGAGCGACTTGAGCAAAGACTTTCCCCACTATGCTGAGCAGGGAGATTCCACGGTAGTTGTTGCAGTCACCGCGGTCACCTTTGTTTTTATAGAGGGTGATGATGTTGGCATCGCGCATGTCCTGGGGTACTGCTCCCTCGTCCCAGCACAGGCATAGCAGTTCATGTAGTGCTGAGAGTATAGCAGGCTTGGCACTCTTGATTATTTCAGGGGTAATGCTGTCCTTCCCAGGGGCTTTTCCGCTGGCTAGGGAATCAATGGCATCACTGAGTTCCGATTTGGTTGGCTGTATGTCCAGCTCATCCATGACTGGTAGAGGCTGGGCTGCATTGAGGGCAGTCTCAGTGACAGCATTCTCCCTGGAGTACAGTTCTAGGTAGTGCTCAACCCAGCGGTCCATCTGTTTGCGTTGGTCAGTGATTATGTCCCCCGATTTAGATTTGAGGGGGGCAATCTTCTTGATGGTTGGCCCAAGAGCTCTCTTCATGCCATCATACATTCCTCTGATGTTTCCGGTGTCTGAGGCCAGCTGAATATGACTGCATAGGTGTTGCCAGTAGTCGTTTGCGCAACGCCTAGCTGTTCTTTGTGCAGTACTTCTGGCTGCTTTAAGTGCTGCGGATGTTAAATCGCTGGGGGCTTTCTTGTAGTTCAAAAGTGCAATGCGCTTAGCGGCTATGACAGGTTCCAGCTCTTCATTATGAGATTGAAACCAGTCTGCATTTCTCTTCGCACTTTTGCCGTAGGTGGTCAAAGCTGACTCATAGATGGCGTCTCTGATGTGGGCCCACTTGGTCTCAGCATCCCCTGTGGGAGTGTTTTGAAGGGCTGTTACAAGTGAATTTAGAAATTTTTGTAACAGCTGTGGGTGAGAAATTCTGTGGTCTCTTCAGACTACTAGAAAAGATCGGATGTCCACCAAAGCTACTAAGTATCATCACCTCATTCCATGACAATATGAAAGGCACAATTCAACATGGTGGCTCCTCATCAGAGCCCTTTCCTATCCTGAGTGGTGTGAAACAGGGCTGTGTTCTCGCACCCACACTTTTTGGGATTTTCTTCTCCCTGCTGCTTTCACATGCGTTCAAATCCTCTGAAGAAGGAATTTTCCTCCACACAAGATCAGGGGGCAGGTTGTTCAACCTTGCCCGTCTAAGAGCGAAGTCCAAAGTACGGAAAGTCCTCATCAGAGAACTCCTCTTTGCTGACGATGCTGCTTTAACATCTCACACTGAAGAATGCCTGCAGAGTCTCATCGACAGGTTTGCGTCTGCCTGCAATGAATTTGGCCTAACCATCAGCCTCAAGAAAACGAACATCATGGGGCAGGATGTCAGAAATGCTCCATCCATCAATATTGGCGACCACGCTCTGGAAGTGGTTCAAGAGTTCACCTACCTAGGCTCAACTATCACCAGTAACCTGTCTCTAGATGCAGAAATCAACAAGCGCATGGGTAAGGCTTCCACTGCTATGTCCAGACTGGACAAGAGAGTGTGGGAAAATGGCGCACTGACACGGAACACAAAAGTCCAAGTGTATCAGGCCTGTGTCCTCAGTACCTTGCTCTACGGCAGCGAGGCCTGGACAACGTATGCCAGCCAAGAGCGACGTCTCAATTCATTCCATCTTCGCTGCCTTCGGAGAATACTTGGCATCAGGTGGCAGGACTATATCTCCAACACAGAAGTCCTTGAAGCGGCCAACACCCCCAGCTTATACACACTACTGAGTCAGCGGCGCTTGAGATGGCTTGGCCATGTGAGCCGCATGGAAGATGGCAGGATCCCCAAAGACACATTGTACAGCGAGCTCGCCACTGGTATCAGACCCACCGGCCGTCCATGTCTCCGCTATAAAGACGTCTGCAAACGCGACATGAAATCGTGTGACATTGATCACAAGTCGTGGGAGTCAGTTGCCAGCATTCGCCAGAGCTGGCGGGCAGCCATAAAGACAGGGCTAAATTGTGGCGAGTCGAAGAGACTTAGTAGTTGGCAGGAAAAAAGACAGAGGCGCAAGGGGAGAGCCAACTGTGCAACAGCCCCAACAAACAAATTTCTCTGCAGCACCTGTGGAAGAGCCTGTCACTCCAGAATTGGCCTTTATAGCCACTCCAGGCGCTGCTTCACAAACCACTGACCACCTCCAGGCGCGTATCCATTGTCTCTCGAGATAAGGAGGCCCAAAAGAAAGAAAGAAAAGATTGATGAAGCAGCTGAAGATGGTTGGGCCTAGGACACTACCCTGAGGAACTCCTGCAGTGATGTCCTGGAGCTGAGATGATTGACCTCCAACAACCACAGCCATCTTCCTTTGCACTAGGTATGACTCCAACCAGCAGAGTGTTTTCCCCCTGATTCCCATTGACTGCAGTTTTGCTAGGGCTCCTTGATGCCATACTCGGTCAAATGCTGCCTTGATGTCAAGGGCAGTCACTCTCACCTCACATCTTGAGCTCAGCTCTTTTGTCCATGTTTGAACCAAGGCTGTAATGAGGTCAGGAGCTGAGTGGCCCTGGCGGAACCCAAACTGAGTGTCACTGAGCAGGTTATTGCTAAGCAAGTGCTGCTTGATGGCACTGTTGATGACACCTTCCATCACTTTACTGATGATTGAGAGTAAGCTGATGGGGTGGTAATTGGCTGGGTTGGACTTGTCCTGCTTTTTGTGTACAGGACATACCTGGGCAATTTTCACATTGCCGGGTAAATGCCAGTGTTGTAGCTATACTGGTACAGGTTGGCTAGGGGTGCGGCAAGTTCTGGAGCACAGGTCATCTGTACTATTGCCGGAATATCGTCAGGACCCATAGCCTTTGCAGTATCCAGTACCTTCAGTCGTTTCTTGATGTCACGCAGAGTGAATCGAATTGGCTGAAGTCTGGCATCTGTAATGCTGGGGACTTCAGGAGGGGGCCGAGATGGATCATCAACTTGGCACTTCTGACTGAAGATTCTTGCAAATGCTTCTGCCTTATCTTTTGCACTGATGTGCTGGGCTCCCCCATCATTAAGGATGGGGATATTTGTGGAGCCACCTCCTCCAGTTAGTTGGTTAATTGTCCACCACCATTCACGATGGATGTGGCAGGACTGCAGAGCTTAGATCAGATCCGTTGGTTTGGGATCGCTTTGCTCTGTCTATTGCATGCTGCTTATGCAGTTTGGCACGCATGTAGTCCTGGGTTGTAGCTTCACCAGGTTGACACCTCATTTTGAGATATGCCTGGTGCTGAGACATAGGAACAGGAGGCCATTCAGCCCCTCGGATCTGTTCTGACATTCAGTTAGATTATGGCTGCTATGCATCTCAACTTCATTTACCCTAAATTGTTCCATATCCCTACGCAACAAAAATTTAGCAATTGCAGTTGTGAATTTTTCAATTGACCTATCCTCAACAACTCTTTGGGAAAAGAGTTCCAGATTTCCACCACCCTTTATGTGAACAAGTGCTCCCTGACATTCCACCGCCACCCAGTCCCCCACCTCACCCAACCAAATGGCCTAGCTATAATGTTAAGGTTACGCCTGGACTCTTCACCAGAGGAAATAGTTTCTCTCCATCAACTCTATCAAGTCTGTTGTTCATCTTAAACACCTCAATTAGATCACCCCTTAATTTTTTATATTCAAAAGGGAATGCATGCCTAGTCTACACAACCTGTCCTCATAAATTAACCTTTTTAGCCCAGATATTGTTCTGGTGAATCTGCACTGCACCCACACCAAGGCCAATATATCTTTCCTATGGTGTGGTGCCCAGAACTGAATGCAGTACTCCAGATGTGGCCTAACCAGAGCTTTAGACAACTGTAGTATAACTGCCCCCCGTGCCCCCTCCTTTGCATTCCAGACTCCTTGAGATTAAGGCTAACTTTCCATTTGTCCATTTCATTTCTTTTGTACCTCTCCACTAGCTAGCAGTGATTTCTGCACAAGGACTTCTAAATCTTTGTTCATCCACAGGTCTTAGCTGCTTACCATCTAGAAAATACTCTAGTCTATCTTTCTTGGGTCCAAAGTGGATGAATTTACGGCTCGTAGGGCATGTGCCTCTATTGATCTTTAGCACACCTTTACCAATAGCATCCATTTTGACACCTGCAAGAAAAGAAACATTCCAAGTCATTTTACACTTTGTACTGGCACATAGAAAAGAGCTGAGTAACGTACACTGTAAGAAGGGATTAATATTGTAGAGACCCCTGGCAATCACATTTGCTGAAGTGGGGAGGACATGGCTATGGAGCTATGTGGTTAGCTTTCTGCGCCTTTGAAACTACGACCGGAATTTTACGGTAGGCGGACGTGAGCCGGCCACCGACTGAAAAGCCGGTGACAAATCCACTTCTGCCTTGCCTTTGGATCCGACCTGTATTTTGTGGGTCCTCAGGCTTCAAGTGGCGCGAGTTGAGACTTCTACCCACTTGAGGTAGGAAGTCCCGCCTAATAGAGCTGCCGGCCAATCAGCGGGCCAGCAGCTCTTAGTCCCAGCAGCGCCACTGGGAACGGTGGCCACTGCTGGGACTGCAGCCCAGCATGAGGACAAGATGCCTGGAGTCGGAATGGCAGGGAAAGTTTTGGTTGCCTCGCCAGGGGTAATCGGTTGGGCCCCGGCAAGGCAAGAGTGGTCGATTGGGGGGGAAGGGGGGGGCGTGTTGGGTCTTGAGGGTAGTTGGGGTAGCAGGGGCGGCCCTCCATCAGGCACAGGGTGCCCGATCATGAGGGCCACCCCGGGACACAGAAGCTGCCTGCTTTTGTTACGTGGCTGCTCCTGGCTCCAGGACGCCAGCTTGCCATGCGTAAAATCCACGTAGAGGTGGGTGATGGCCCTTAAGTGGCCGTTAGGTGGCCACCTAAGAGCCTTGATTGGCCTGGGGCATGCGGGCCGTTTTTCGCCACTGCCGCCCTGCGTAAAGTGGTGGCAGAGGCGGGAGCGGGTCGGGAAGGGCTCCCAGTGCCTCACACTCCATTTTACACCACCCACCCCCGCCACCATCCCGCTCGTCAGGGTGCCATAAAATTCCGGGCTACATGCAAATTTTATAAGATATAGCACAGAGTATAGCCTTTATGAGTTGCATGTTTTATGAGGTGCACTAATATTGTGCATATTGATACGCAGTAGTATATTGGTACTGATTCATTAATACCATTCACATTCACAGCACAAATGCAAGCTCACTCAACATCAAAGAATGCAACCACCCACACCTAGTATAGTGACATAAACTCTAAATCTAGCTCATTTAAGAGGCCATACTTTCTTTTTCTCCTCCACACACGTCCTCCCCCCACCCCCCACCCCGCCATCACCAATACTCTTGGAGATCACATTGTTGATCTGTTGTCTGCCGAGTTGCTGAGCACCAAGCACTGAAACAACAGTACTGAATTTTCCCGTCCCCATGATGGCAGGCTTGGAGGTGGGGAGGGCCAGGAAAATATTGGGGAGCTGCATCAGGACAGCTTCCCGATCTATTCCCCCACCCCACCCACTCCCTCCCCCAACAACTCCGCCCTGCCGGCTAAGTTTCCCAAGTGCTGGCATGGACCAGGATCGGCTGTCTGCACCGTGGAGGTGAGCAGCCCATTAAGCTGATTACAGACCCAAATAGAGGTGATTTTGTGGCCTTGCTGACATTTTGCCACCAGTGGACTGGACCTTGCCACGTATGGAGGCTGTCATGGCAATGAAGGCAAGCTTCCTTCCGCAGACCAGGGGCCCATCAGAACCAGGGGCTCCAGGTCTCAAAAAGGAGGCCACGGCCCAAACGATGCACCAGGAGGTGTTTCCCATCCGCTTAGAGGGGCCTAGCGACTTTACCCCTCAGAATTTCTAATTTAAACGCACGTCTCCAAGAGCACCTCCATGTTGAGATGCCCCTCACAGTCCCTGACCTGCCTCCAGCGCACCCACCTCTCCTGGTGCAACTAAAGCTTCAGAGCTACCGGCCCTCTGACTGGCAGGCTGTCTCCAGGATGACCGTATTATCAGGTGTGCTGCTGGTAAGTGCAGGCTCAGGACCCCCATTTGGTCCCGATGTAAGGGTTCTGAAGCTCATGAGAAAATCCAGCCCAACATGTGCAGACTCACATCGTCTCTGCAGAAGAAAGTGATTTGATTGCCTTGCAACTAAAAAAAAATGTTTGTTTTACAAACTCTCTTTTAAAAAAAAATGCTTTTCCTGTACTTTGCTTAAGAAGGGCAGCAGCATGAAGGGAACAAATGGCTGTAATTCTCAGTGTGCTGGAATGCTGAATATTTTATGCCACTGAATGAGCTCAGATCCTTCCTTTGTCCCCAAGTGATATATTCTAGTTTAGCAAATGGGAAAGTTGGCACTGACGGAGAGGTCCATTCCTGGTCCTGCTGAATAGTTTCATTTTATTACGCTAAATTTTAATCAACTGTTCACTTTAATGACTTCATTGGAATCAAATAGCATAATTGGCTGGTGTCTTGAGCTCACCAATTCATCAGAATAAAAGCTGAAAATGATTGTTTTTTTACCTTTAAAGTAATATCGCTTTTCAAATACTGCCCAAGTATCAGCACTGCAAGGTCTGAATGATTAAAGCAATTGGGCAAACTCTGCTGATTGACAAAATAAAGTTGCTCAATCTTCATTCCCAAAGCCTGGATTAATTTTGTTTTTATTAAATATTATGTTTTTCATTTAATTAACTTTGCCAGTAGTTGTAAGATTGTAGTGTAACATAATAACTTGTGCAATTGCCACAACTGAAGAACTATATTGATGCTTTTTTTTGTTAACATTTTGTCCCAGGCACTGCCATTTATTTCCATCTGTGTGGGTTGTAATTAGTTACCAGTTAAATAAGTGTATTTTAATGTATCATAAAAGGTGCAGATTTTGTGAACAAGGTAACAGAAAGAGATGCCAGTAATTCCTAAGGTTTTAAGTTGCTTTAAATTAAATCTTAGTGTGGGTAGTCACAACAATGACAGTTAAGTCTCTGATGCAATCCAGTGGTATTGTGCATTGTAAGATTCAAGCAGCTTGATGAAACAAGGTACTAAGCTTTCATGGTACATATTTCCATTTTTTACATTATTTATGAGTTCCAGATTTATACAAGCCTTACTTTAAAAATCTGACCCTTACAGTTCAGGTTTGGTTCATCTGAATATTAAATTTGGGTTTAGTGCAATTTACTAAATGTGATTTACTAAATCTAAATGTAAGGTTTCGTAAAAACTTCAGTCTCAGGATTTACTAATTTAATGTGAGTCTTTACTTTTCCAAAAGATTTAAAGTGAGTATTTAATCATCTAGGAGTTAATAAATCTCTTTAATAAATGAGACATCAATTATTAGGATTGAATGGCACTAGGTTTTAAATAGAGATACAGATTTCACAGGTAAAGAGATTTGATAATTCTGGATTGTGCAGCATTGGTTTAACAAATTTGGTCTTAAAGTATGAACATCTTCAGATTTGAATAGACTATAAACAAGTATTAATTTGCTAATCTGGTAAAATTTGATATACAAAACACAAGGATTTATAAATCTGCATGCTAAATCAATCAGAAAGCTTTACATTGTTACACTTGGCATCCTACAACACATGGACCATGCAGTAAGAGAAACAAGTAAGGATCTGAAAGAAATAATAACTGGAGAGTCAAACGGCCACTTTTGGAGAGTGAAATGTGGGTCCTGTAAATCAGGAACTGGTCTTTGTGCTGAACATGAAACAGAGTCTGAAAGGCAAGGCTTTTCATACATTATAAATTATCTTAAATTTATTTAAAAATGAACAATTCACAAGCTTTCAACTGAAAAGACAGAAATTATATCTCACTGGCTTATCTCCCAGCAATTTTCCACCATTAATTGAACAGGGGAACTTTATTTTATTGTTGCAGAGAAAATATGTTGCCTTTTCCCCATGGGATTATCTTCCCATTCATCATGGTTGTAACAGAAAAACAATTACATTAGTTTACCAGTGGGTTATCATGACATCAATAGTTAACAACATTCCTCACTATGGTATATTGTGAACCTAAAAGTCAAACTTGGTTTTCCAAGTAAAGAGCTTCAGTAAAACTATGTTTAAAAGCAGCACCAAATATAAATAGAAGCACAGAAAAAAATTATGTTTCTATTAACAGAACAGCCTGAAGAGAAAGTAAAATGTTGATCTTGTATTTTTTCCGTATAGTGTTCAATCAGTTGAATGGTAAAGGTCAGCATAACCAGCCCCAACTGAAAACTCTAAAGCAGTTACTTCAAATTGGCTTTTATTTCACCTTAGGTTGCTAAAGGAAATAGAACTTATCTCTTTCCTCCCCCTTCAAATTCAACGAGAGGGAGCTGGATCCTTTTCTTTAAAAAAAATGGCTTCCTTCTTTTGAAATCAGCACTCACCTTTAATCTATTTTTGTTGTGTGCTGATGCGACACTAAAGGACACCTCAGGAAAAGTATGAATTTTTTACAGTACAAATTTTTAACTGCCTTTGGATAAAATTTGCAGTGAGAAGTGTCAGATATAAAATATATAAAATTAGCATATCCTCAAACATGCTCCAAGGCACTTAAAGGCAGTAATGAATTGTTTCTACCCACTTAAGGACAAAAAGAGCCTCTCCAATTTACATTTCCCTGGAGGGAGGTAAATGTAAAGATCAAAATTCAAATGACATTTCATTGAGCGAGGGAGATTAATGATACATACAATCACGATGGTTACCTATATATATATATATATAAACAAATAAAAGCAGTCCTGATGCACCAATTCAACTACTACCCATATTACTGCAGTTACCTTAATCTCATTTTAATTGCTCGATCGACATCATAATCAACTATTTTAAATACAGTATCTAAAAAGGTAACATGACTAGTTAGTGCAATGGTGTGAAGAATCAAATGGCAGCAGTTTTAGCGTGTGCTAACTAATATGCTATATTGTTGAAATTTCTATTGTGTTAAATATATATATCTTTCCATATATCTTTATATATGGATGAGCTCAGCTCCAATAACACTCGAGAAGCTCGACACCATGCAAGACAAAACAACCCGTTTGCCGGCGCCCCATCCGCCTTAAACATTTATTCTCTCCATCACTAGTGCACCATGGCAGCAGTGTGTACCACCTACAAGATGCACTGCAGCACCTCGCCAATGCTCCTTCAACAGCACCTTTCCACGACCTCTACCAACTAGAAGGACAAGGGCAGCAGGTGCATGGGAACACCACCACCTGCAAGTTCCCCTCCAAGCCACACACCATCCTGACTTGGAACTATATCGCCATTCCTTCACTGTTGCGGGGTCAAAATCCTGGAACTCCCTTCCTAACAGCATTGTTGGTGTACCTACACCCCAAGGACTGCAGCAGTTCAAGAAGGCAGCTCACCACCACCTTCTCAAGGACCATTAGGGATGAGCAATAAATCCTGGTCTTACCAGCGACACTCACATCACATGAACAAAAAAAAAGATACACATACAGTCATATACAGTTGGTGAAAAGTTGTCTGAGCTTTTGGACAGTACTTTTCTCCATTGGTAATAATTTAATTTAAGTAGCATTCGTGCCACACAAGTGCCAGGCAATAACCATCTCTAATGAGAGAGAATCTAACCATCTCCCCATGACATTCAATGGCACTACCAATGGTTACCATTGACCATAAACTTAATTGGTGGGTGAATAGTGATGGGCAACAAATGCTGGTCTTGCCAAAAATTGATACATTGCAAGATCCTGGTTTCAAACTTTAAACTTCACTAAATCAGTCCAGTCTTCCAAGTAACTTCTGTGAAATATTGCAAAGCCATCTGAATATAATCTTCTTCATTGGGCAGTTTTTACCCCTGTACCAGATGTGACCAGGAAAGATCAGTTTGGTTTGCATCGTAGCTAATCTACTATAACCCAGTCACTGTAGCTCAGGAGTTGGAGTTAACCAATGGGAAAGACAAATAAAGAAATGGCTTGCATTTATTTAGTACTTTTCATGACCTCAGGACATCCCAAAGTGCTTTACAGCCAATTAAGTACTTTTGTCCACCAAAACTACTAAGTATCATCACCTCATTCCATGACAATATGAAAGGCACAATTCAGCATAGCGGTGCCTCATCAGACACCTTTCCTATCCTGAGTGGCATGAAACATGGCTATGTTCTCGCACCTACACTGTTTGGGATCTTCTTCTCCCTGCTGCTCTCACATGCGCTCAAGTCTTCAAAAGAAGGAATTTTCCTCCACACAAGATCAGATAACAGGTTGTTCAACCTTGCCCGTCTTAGAGCGAAGACCAAAGTACGGAAAGCCCTCATCAGGGAACTCCTCTTTGCTGACAATGCTGCATTAACATCCCACACAGAAGAGCGTCTGCAGAGACTCATCGACAGGATTGCGGCTGCCTGCAACGAATTTGGCCTAACCTCAGCCTCAAGAAAACGAACATCATGGGACAGGACGTCAGAAATGCTCCATCCATCAATATTGGCAACCATTCTCTGGAAGTGGTTCAAGAGTTCACCTACCTAGGCTCAACTATCACCAGTAACCTGTCTCTCGATGCAGAAATCAACAAGTGCATGGGAAAGGCGTCCACTGGTATGTCCACACTGGCCAAGAGAGTGTGGGATAATGGCGCACTGACACGGAACACAAAAGTCCGAGTGGATCA
Source organism: Heterodontus francisci (assembly GCF_036365525.1). Taxonomy (NCBI): domain Eukaryota; kingdom Metazoa; phylum Chordata; class Chondrichthyes; order Heterodontiformes; family Heterodontidae; genus Heterodontus; species Heterodontus francisci. The sequence goes on from NC_090396.1 coordinate 46,776,711, forward strand.
AGCCTGTGTCCTCAGTACCTTGCTCTACGGCAGCAAGGCCTGGACAACGTATGTCAGACAAGAACGACGTCTCAATTCATTCCATCTTCGCTGCCTCCGGAGTATCCTTGGCATCAGGTGGCAGGACCGTATCTCCAACACAGAAGTCCTCGAGGCGGCCAACATCCCCAGCATATACACCCTACTGAGCCAGCGGCACTTGAGATGGCTTGGCCATGTGAGCCGCATGGAAGATGACAGGATCCCCAAGGACACATTGTACAGCGAGCTCGTCACTGGTATCAGACCCATCGGCCATCCATGCCTCTGCTTTAAAGATGTCTGCAAATGCGACATGAAGTCCTGTGACATTGACCACAAGTTGTGGGAGTCAGTTGCCAATGATCGCCAGAGCTGGCGGACAGCCATCAAGGCGGGGCTAAAGAGTGGCGTGTCGAAGAGACTTAGCTGTTGACAGGAAAAAAGACAGAAGCGCAAGGAGAGAGCCAACTGTGTAACAGCCCTGACAACCAATTTTATCTGCAGCGCCTGTGGAAGAGTCTGTCACTCTAGAATTGGCCTTTATAGCCACTCCAGGTGCTGCTTCACAAACCACTGACCACCTCCAGGCGCTTACCCATTGTCTCTCGAGACCAGGAGGCCAAAGAGAGAAGTACTTCTGAATTGTAGTCACTGGTGTAATGTAGGAAATGCGGCATCCAATTTCTACACAAACAGCAATATGATAATGACCAGATATCTGTTGTAGTGATGTTGAATGAGAGATAAATGTTGGCCAGAACACCAGGTATAACTTAAATGACTGCATAAAGCAAGCTGGAAATCATCTCTGGTTGTAGGAAAAAAAGCTAGTCATTTGGTTATCCATATGTTTCAGGTTCAATTTTATCTGCACAGATAAGGAAACTGCTTCAACTATTAGAATCAGAGATCACATGTAATAACAACTTTATATATTCTAAAGGAGCTGTGGAGAGAGGAAGGTTTTACATACAGAAGGAACAAAAGGAAGAGGCTTAATAAGCCTGCATGTTTCTGTGGGTCAATTATGTATCTAATGCTGACAGGGATGGTACAGTGACACATTGATTTTTTTTGTTGATCTTGTAACATTTCTATCATGCAGAAAACTAACTATTCTGAATTTTCCAGACATGGTTTATGATAATATTTTGATGTTGATATACTCCTCTAATAAATTAAGCTATCGCATGATAAGATGAAGTGACAGATTAGAAACCCAGTACTACCCTAATCAGCTCCTTCTGAAATACATGCTTCAATTACTTTTAAGCATATGGTGACACAGGATTTCTAATATCACGTTCCCAGCTTATAGTTATTGAATTTATGTATAGTCTATGTCTTTGCAGTTACTAATTCTATTTACAAATCATATATTCAAGATCTTTAGTATTGTATACAGAACAGACATATCAGTGGCAGAAAGTGTAAGCTTAACAGGAATGAGCACTCAGTATTTATACAGCTCGAGTTTTAAACAAGACATCACTGTAGGAGTTCCTCAGGGTAGTGTCGTAGGCCCAAACATCTTCAGCTGCTTCATCAATGACCTTCCCTCCATCATAAGGCCAGAAGTGGGGAGGTTCGCTGATGATTGCACAATGTTCAGCACCATTTGCAACTCCTTAGATACTGAAGCAGCCCATGTCTATATGCAGCAAGAACTGGACAACATCCAGGCTTGGGCTGATAAGTGGCAAGTAACATTCATGCCACACAAGTGCCAGGCAATGACCATCTCAAACAAGAGAGAATCAAACCATCTCCCCTTGACATTCAACGGCATTACCCTCGCTGAATCCCCCACCATCAACATCCTGGGGGTCACCATTGACCAGAAAGTGAACTGGACCAGCCACATTAATGCTGTGGCTACAAGAGGAGGTCAGCGGCTGGGAATTCTGTGGCTAGTAATTCACCTCCTGTCCCCCCCAGTGCCTGTCCATCATCTATAAGACACAAGTCAGGAGTGTGATAGAATACTCTCCGCTTGCCTGGATGAGCACAGCTCCAACACTCAAGAAGCTCGACACTATCCAGGAAAAAGCAGCTCACTTGATTGGCACCGCATTCACAAACATTCGCTCCCTCCACCACCGACGCACAGTGGCAGCAGTGCGTACCAGATACTAGATGAACTGCAGCAACTCACCTAGGCTCCTTTGACAGCACCTTCCAAATCTGCAACCTGTACTACCTAAAAGGACAAGGGCATCAGATGCATGGGAAGACCACCACCTGCAAGTTCCCCTCCAAGCCACACACCATCCTGACTTGGAACTATATCCTTCACTGTCGCTGGGACAGAATCTGGGAACTCCCTTCCAAACAGCACTGTTGGTGTACCTACTCCCCAAGGACTGCAGCGGTTCAAGAAGGCAGCTCACCACCAGATTCTCAAGGGAAATTAGGGGATGGGCAATAAATGGCCTAGCCAGCGATGCCCACATCCCCCAAACGAATAAATAAATTTTTTTTTAAAAACAGTATTTTCCCGATTTCATGCTCCCAGCAGGTCACCTGGACTGCTGGAAGCACACATTGTCAAGTGCACAATCCACACAATTTTCGAAACACAAATAGTCATGAAATTGTGCACAGTAATGCGATCAAATTTTTAACATGTGTTCCTGGTGAGTGAGGCTCCACACAGAGCGCCAAGGCCAAAAATGACCCCTTTAGTGCGTGCAGCAAGATGTGGAAAGGATGTTTCCCCTTGTGCGAGAATCTAGAACTAGTGGTCATTGTTTAAAAATAAGGGGTTGCCCATTTAAGAGAGAGATGAGGTGAATTTTTTTCTCTGAGGGTAATGAGTCTTTGGAATTCTCTTCCTCAAAAGGTGGTGGAAGCAGAGTCTTTGAATATTTTCAAGGCAGAGGTAGATAGATTCTTGATAAGCAAGGGGGTGGAAGGTTATCAGGGGTAGGTGGAAATGTGAAATAATCAGTTCAGCCATGAACTTATCGATTGGCGGGGCAGGCTCAAAAGGCCGAGTGGCCTACGAATTAGGAGCAGGAGTATGTTCGTAAGACATCTTTGAGAAGTTGAGAAATGTTATACCCCTGTTAAGAAAGGCGAAAGGATAAAGCCTAGAAATTATAGGCCAGTTAGTGCTACCTCAGTGTGAATAAACTGTTCAGCTCCGAAAGCCCACATAGCCAAAGGATTCCTTTCTTAAGTCACAAAACTTCACTTGTATTTCATGGACGGATGGTCAACAAAGGAGACGACAGGCAAGTCACCTTTGTCACCTACCTTCTCTGACCCACACACCACCTCAGAGACCATCACCTGGGAGCGGACTCTAGATAGTGGAGTTGAGGCAAGTATACGAGGAAGCATGGGGGAGTTGAGGGAGTGGGGAATGGATGAGGACACATCCTTTCCCCAGTAGAGACATTTCTATTGGTGAGGAGGATATGAACTTGTTGTGAAAAGGAGGATGTTCAATGAACATCACACCTACATGCAGAGTCCGAGAGCCATTTTCCAAGATGTATAGCAGATGACAGTAGCCACGACGAGTCCACTTCCCTCAGACAGCAATAGGAGGGAAGCTTTACTTTATTGCAGAGATCGTTGAATCACATGGCAGCTACACTGGAATCTGCAACTGTCCCCTATGGCAGCTGGATTGAGAAGCCCACTTGTTAGCACAACTAATGTCATTCATGGCACATCAACCTAGTGAATTCTTCATTTGCTACACTATTCCACGTTTGATTACAAGCAGGTTATCTATTCCTATGGGAACATTCATCGAATTGATCACGTACAAGGTTACCCCACAATTCTGATCAAGAATGATATTATGGAGGCTGGAGGTCAAATGGAAGAGAAATTCAATAGGAAAATCTAAAATCTGTTTTAAAGTCATAAATGATTACATCCTTCATGGCCGATCACTCTTTTGCTTTGAAAATTGCCCATCAATCCCACAATGGGCTGCAAAACCTTTGTCATAGGCTCCATTGTGCATCATCCGATGTAACCAAATATATTGAAGGGAATCAAACAAAATGACAACGAGGTATCTGTAACTTATATGACATTTCTTTATATATTTTGGTGCAGCAGCTTTGACAGAAGCGGAGGTGCGGAGCGAACTTGCAGCTGGGAGGTCAGTTTCAGTGTAAGTTAAAGTTAATTCCCTTTTGTTTTCGGAGGACCGGGGACTGCTGGATAAGTAAAAACTATATATTTGGGCGGTGGCTGTACCCGAGACACTACACGTGTAGTGTCTCCCACCCACCCTCCTCCTCTAACCAAAAAAAAGTTCTCTGGTGTGTTGATAAGGTAAGCTTTTTATTTAAAAAGTTCTGTCCGTCGGATTGCTAAGGTAACAAGTTTTGACTTTTTTTTTGGTTTTTCAGTAGATTTGTTGGGAATTTAGAATAGTGGGAATGGAAGTTAAGGTAGTTGTATGTTCCTCCTGCAGAATGTGGGAGGTAAGGGTTGCCAAGAGTGTCCCTGCTGACTGCATCTGCGGGAAGTGCACCCAACTCCAGCTCCTCGAGAACCGCGTTAGGGAACTGGAGCTGGAGCTGGATGAACTTCAGATCATTCGGGAGGCGGAGGGGGTTATTGAGAGGAGTTATGGGGAGGTAGTCACACCTCAGGTAAAAGAAGTAGGTAGATGGGTTACCATCAGGGGAAGGAGAGGGAACCAGCAGGCAGTGCAGGGATCCCCTGTGGCCGTTTCCCTCAACAACAGGTATACCATTTTGGATACTGTTGCGGCGGATGACTTACCAGGGGTAAGCAATGGGGTACAGGTCTCTGGCACAGAGTCTGTCCCTGTTGCTCAGAAGGGAAGGGGGAAGAGGAGCAGAGCATTAGTCATAGGGGACTCCATAGTTAGGGGAACAGATAGGAGGTTCTGTGGGAACGAGAGAGACTCACGGTTGGTGTGTTGCCTCCCAGGTGCCAGGGTTCGTGATGTCTCGGATCGTGTTTTTGGGATCCTTAAGAGGGAGGGGGAGCAGCCCCAAGTCGTGGTCCACATAGGCACCAACGACATAGGTAGGAAGAGAGATGGGGATTTAAGGCAGAAATTCAGGGAGCTAGGGTGGAAGCTTAGAGCGAGAACAAACAGAGTTGTTATCTCTGGGTTGTTGCCCGTGCCACGTGCTAGCGAAGCGAGGAATAGGGAGAGAGAGGAGTTGAACACGTGGCTGCAGGGATGGTGTAGGAGGGAGGGTTTTGGTTTCCTGGATAATTGGGGCTCTTTCTGGGGTAGGTGGGACCTCTACAAACAGGATGGTCTTCACCTGAACCAGAGGGGTACCAATATCCTGGGGGGGAGATTTGCTAGTGCTCTTCGGGGGGGTTTAAACTAATTCAGCAGGGGAATGGGAACCTAAATTGTAGTTCCAGTGTACAGGATGTTGAGAGTAGTGAGGTCAGGGATAAGGTTACAAGGACGCAAGAGGGCACTGGCAAGAAAGAACTTGGTTTAAAGTGTGTCTACTTCAACGCCAGGAGCATCCGGAATAAGGTGGGTGAGCTTGCAGCACGGGTTGGTACCTGGGATCTCGATGTTGTGGCCATTTCGGAGACATGGGTAGAGCAGGGGCAGGAATGGATGTTGCAGGTTCCGGGATTTAGATGTTTCAGTAAGAACAGAGAAGATGGTAAAAGAGGGGGGGGTGTGGCATTGTTAATCAAGGAGAGTATTACAGCGGCAGAAAGGGCGTTTGAGGACTCGTCTACTGAGGTAGTATGGGCCGAGGTTAGAAACAAGAGAGGAGAGGTCACCCTGTTGGGAGTTTTCTATAGACCTCCGAATAGTTCCAGAGATGTAGAGGAAAGGATAGCGAAGATGATTCTCAACAGGAGCGAGAGTAACAGGGTAGTTGTTATGGGGGACTTTAACTTTCCAAATATTGACTGGAAATACTATAGTTCGAGTACTTTAGATGGGTCAGTTTTTGTCCAGTGTGCGCAGGAGGGTTTTCTGACACAGTATGTAGACAGGCCAACCAGGGGCGATGCCACATTGGATTTGGTACTGGGTAATGAACCCGGCCAGGTGTTAGATTTAGATGTAGGTGAGCACTTTGGTGATAGTGATCACAATTCGGTTAGGTTTACCTTAGCGATGGGCAGGGACAGGTATCTACCGCAGGGCAAGAATTATAGCTGGGGGAAAGGAAATTATGATGCGATTAGGCAAGATTTAGGATGTGTAGGATGGGGAAGGAAACTGCAGGGGATGGGAACAATCGAAATGTGGAGCTTATTCAAGGAGCAGCTGCTGCGTGTCCTTGATAAGTATGTACCTGTCAGGCAGGGAGGAAGTTGTCGAGCGAGGGAGCCGTGGTTTACTAAAGAAGTTGAAGCGCTTGTCAAGAGGAAGAAGAAGGCTTATGTTAGGATGAGACGTGAAGGCTCAGTTAGGGCGCTTGAGAGTTACAAGCTAGCCAGGAAGGATCTAAAGGGAGAGCTAAGAAGAGCAAGGAGAGGACACGAGAAGTCATTGGCGGATAGGATCAAGGAAAACTGTAAGGCTTTCTATAGGTATATCAGGAATAAAAGAATGACTAGAGTTAGATTAGGGCCAATCAAGGATAGTAGTGGGAAGTTGTGTGTGGAATCAGAGGAGATAGGGGAAGCGTTAAATGAATATTTTTCGTCAGTATTTACAGTAGAGAAAGAAAATGTTGTCGAGGAGAATACTGAGATTCAGACTACTAGGTTAGATGGGATTGAGGTTCACAAGGAGGAGGTGTTATCAATTTTGGAAAGTGTGAAAATAGATAAGTCCCCTGGGCCAGATGGGATTTATCCTAGGATTCTCTGGGAAGCCAGGGAGGAGATTGCAGAGCCTTTGTTCTTGATCTTTATGTCGTCATTGTCGACAGGAATAGTGCCGGAAGACTGGAGGATAGCAAATGTTGTCCCCTTGTTCAAGAAGGGGAGTAGAGACAGCCCTGGTAATTATAGACCTGTGAGCCTTACTTCGGTTGTGGGTAAAATGTTGGAAAAGGTTATAAGAGATAGGATTTATAATCATCTTGAAAAGAATAAGTTCATTCGCGATAGTCAGCACGGTTTTGTGAAGGGTAGGTCGTGCCTCACAAACCTTATTGAGTTTTTCAAGAAGGTGACCAAACAGGTGGATGAGGGTAAAGCAGTGGATGTGGTGTATATGGATTTCAGTAAGGCGTTTGATAAGGTTCCCCACGGTAGGCTATTGCAGAAAATACGGAAGTATGGGGTTGAAGGTGATTTAGAGCTTTGGATCAGAAATTGACTAGCTGAAAGAAGACAGAGGGTGGTGGTTGGTGGCAAATGTTCACCCTGGAGTTTAGTTACTAGTGGTGTACCGCAAGGATCTGTTTTGGGGCCACTGCTGTTTGTCATTTTTATAAATGACCTGGATGAGGGTGTAGAAGGGTGGGTTAGTAAATTTGCGGATGACACGAAGGTCGGTGGAGTTGTGGATAGTGCCGAAGGATGTTGTAGGGTACAGAGGGATATAGATAGGCTGCAGAGCTGGGCTGAGAGATGGCAAATGGAGTTTAATGCGGAAAAGTGTGAGGTGATTCACTTTGGAAGGAGTAACAGGAATGCAGAGTACTGGGCTAATGGGAAGATTCTTGGTAATGTAGATGAGCAGAGAGATCTTGGTGTCCAGGTACATAAATCCCTGAAAGTTGCTACCCAGGTCAATAGGGCTGTTAAGAAGGCATATGGTGTGTTAGCTTTTATTAGTAGGGGGATCGAGTTTCGGAGCCACAAGGTCATGCTGCAGCTGTACAAATCTCTGGTGAGGCCGCACCTGGAGTATTGCGTGCAGTTCTGGTCACCGCATTATAGGAAGGATGTGGAAGCTTTGGAAAGGGTGCAGAGGAGATTTACTAGGATGTTGCCTGGTATGGAGGGAAGGTCTTACGAGGAAAGGTTGATGGACTTGAGGTTGTTTTCGTTAGAGAGGAGAAGGAGAGGTGACTTAATAGAGACATATAAGATAATCAGAGGGTTAGATAGGGTGGATAGTGAGAGTCTTTTTCCTCGGATGGTGATGGCAAACACGAGGGGACATAGCTTTAAGTTGAGGGGTGATAGATATAGGACAGATTTTAGAGGTAGTTTCTTTACTCAGAGAGTAGTAGGGGCGTGGAACGCCCTGCCTGCAACAGTAGTAGACTCGCCAACTTTAAGGGCATTTAAGTGGTCATTGGATAGACATATGGATGAAAATGGAATAGTTTAGGTCAGATGGTTTCACAGGTCGGCGCAACATCGAGGGCCGAAGGGCCTGTACTGCGCTGTAATGTTCTAATTCTAAATATATATTCAGTAATCAGCATTCAAAGCTAATAGTTTGACCTGTCATGCAGACCCCCCACCTGCCAAGAAAGAGCACATTAATTTTGTCATATGAACATTGATTTGAAAACTGTTAAAGAAGAAAGGACTTGTTTAAAAAAAAAAATCACCAGGTCCTTGACTGGAAAGACATTTGCATATTAACAGACAGTGCTTGTGGAGACAAAGGGGTTACTTCCCTTATCCAATTTAACGCACAATGGACTTTGAGCACCAGACATTGAAGGTGAGGGAGCTCAAATTTCAGAATGACTGCTGGGATGGCCGAATCCACAAACAGACGTGGTGAGACCAGCTGGTCACGTGAGTAGCCTGCTTGGCAACCTGGTTTCTGAATTATACAAAGAGTCTTGAACAGAGAGACTGCAGTATGCTCCTGGACTGAAGAAGACCTCTCCTGTCTGGCTCTCCCTCTCTTTCTCATGGAACTCCAAATCCACTGAAGACACATGAACCCCAAGAGAGAACGGTCTCCTACAGCGAACAAGGTTTAAGAAGAATACTGGGCCCCGATGAAGAGCAAGATCTTCCTACAATCAGTGAGCTTGAAGAACCCTCTTCAGAGATTGGCTCAATCTTTTCCACTTTATTTTTCTTCTGCTCTTTTCTGTCTCTACCTGCATGTGTGTATCGTGTATGCATGCTAGCAAGGACATGACGTGTATCCGTAGGTGTTAACCGAATTAGAGTTTAAGTTCAAGTTTAATACATTTCAACCTTTCTTCTTTAAACCTAAGAAAACCTGATTGTGCTGGTTTCTTTGCCTTATAATTGGAAAGCAGTGAACATGGATTCACCAAGGGGGAGCTAAAAACAGTGAGTTTAAAATTAAACCCTGTTATGGTAAGATCAGGTGAAGGCTGAGAGGGAACCCTAGACTCCTTTCTCATCGGGTTGTAACACCTACTCTCTTCTTTCACAAAAGATATAGATGTTCAATGGTTTTCTCTTTGTTGTCCATCAAAAAAATGGATGTGTACACACGCTTTCCAGCTATGCTGTTCCAGTACAAGACAGACATCGGACGAAGTGGAAAACTGTCCAGGTGTGTCCTGTCCACAAAAAGCAGGACAAATTTAATCTGGCTAATTACCGCCCCATCAGTCTACTCTCAATCAGCACCAAAGTGATGGAAGGTGTCATCGACAGTGCTATCAAGTGGCGCTTACTTGCCAATAATCTGCACATCGATGCTGAGTTTGGATTCTGCAGGATCACTCAACTCCAAACCTCATTACAACCTTTGTCCAAACATAGAAAAACGAGGGATCAGATCCAAAGGTTAGTCACAGTTAATGGATGAGCTTGAGTTCTGTTATTGGACTATTTTCATCAGATCTTATCCTGGTTTCTACTTGCAATACTACTTGGTAACTGAATGCTTCAACTTGGGGAGTGAATGCAAAAAAGTTGGTACAATTAATACCACCTGCGAGAAGCATAGATGCATTTAAAGGAAAGCTAGATAAACAAATGGGGGAGAATGGAATAGATTGTTATTGTAATAGGGCTAGGTGAAGATGGGTAAGAGTAGACTTGTAGGGAGTATAAACACCAGCATAGACCAGTGGGGACGAATGGCCTGTTTCTGTGCTGTATATTCTATGTAACTGAATTCCAGAGGAGAGGATTGAGTGACTGCCCTTAACATCAAGGCAGCATTTGACAGAGTATGGCACCAAGGAGTCCTAGCAAAATTGAAGTCAATGGGAATTGGTGGGAAATTCTCCTCTGGTTGGAGTCATACCTTGCACAAAGGAAGATGGTTGTGGTTGTTGGAGGTCAATCATTTCAGTCTCAGGACATCATTGCAGGAGCTCCTCACGGCAGTGTCCTGGACCCAACCATCTTCAGCTGCTTCATCAATTCCCTCTCTCATAAGGTCAAAAGTCAGGATGTTCACTGATGATTGCACAGTGTTTAGTTTCATTCGTAACTCCTCAGATACTGAAGCAGTCTATACCCGCATGCAGCATTCTCCTAGACAACATTCAGGCATGGGCTGAGAAGTGGTATATAACACTAGCACCACACAAGTGCCAGGCAATAACCATCTCCAACAAGAGAAAGTCTAACATCTCCCTTTGACATTCAGCGGCATTACCATTGCTGAATCCTAAGCATCAACATCATGGGATCACCATTGACCAGAAACTAACTGGACCAGCCACATAAACACTGTGGCTACAAGAGCCTATCAGGGGCTAGGTATTCTGTGGTGAGTAACTTATCATCTGACTCTCTAAAGCCTTTACACTATCTACAAGGCACAAGTCAGGAGTGTGATAGAATATTCTTCACTTGCCTGGATGAGTGCAGCTCCAACAACACTCAAGAAGCTCAACACCATCCAAGACAAAGTAGCCTGCTTGATCAAGAGCCCATCCACCACTTTAAACATTCACTCCCTCCACCCCCCATGGCAGCAGTGAGTACCATCTACAAGATGTACTGCAGCAACTCACCAAGGCTCCTTCAGCAGCACCTATAAACCCGCGACCTCTACCACCTAGAAGGACAAGGACAGTAGGCACATGGAAAACCACCACCTGCAAGGTCCCCTCCAAGCCACTCACCATCCTGACTTGGAACTATATCACCGTTCCTTCACTGTCGCTGGATCAAAATCCTAGAACCCCTATCCAACAGCAGTGTGTGTGTACCTATACCAAACAGACTGCAATTGTTCAAGAAGGCAGCACACAGTCACCTTCTCAAGGGCAATTAGGGATGGGCAATAAATGCTGGCCTAGTTAGTGATGCCAACATCTCATGAATGAATAAAAAAAAGATACAGGACAGAGATTGGATTTTGCTTAGCCATTAAAGAGAATTAATTCTTTTCAAATCAGTTGGATAGTTCAGAATTCCCTGCATATCAACCTAGGCAACTATTCTATTTGATTGCCACCTCAAACTCAAGTGGCTCAGCAGTTTTGACTCGACTAATGTACATGTATGACAAGCAATGAAGGCATCTGATCTTCGGGGATTTTTCTGAGCTCTCAGGAACTTCCAACTCAATATTTTGATTGGCATTCAGTTGGTCCTAATAATGCATTTTTTTATTAAATTTGGCTCTATCGGCATCCCATCTATGACCATATTTCTCAATTTTTGTAGGCTTCTCCAGAAATTTGTGAATTTTGAAAAACCATGAGAAGACAAATCTGTAAAGTTTTAGGTTCTACCATTTGGAATTGTTTCCCTACATCCGTTGCTACAGAGCTTCTTTTCCCACCCTTAAAAGCCTCCTCTTTTCATCCATCCATCCTAATTTCTTCAAACAGTTGGCCTCCCCACCAGGAGTTGTTATTGCAGTAGAGGCACTGCATGAATGCAAGTTGTTATTCTTATTTGTACTCTTTTACTTTCGTGTGGTATCAAGAATGTATTCATTTCTCTTTTCGTTTCATCATGACTTTCTGGTTGCGAGGGCAGTTTCTGTTCCTTACAGGAGACTGATGATCTCGTCATTTTCCCATTCCTTGCTCGAGTGGTTCTACCAATTTCCGTCATGGCTGCTTCACTTACAGAAATTCTTAACTAAGGCTGTTCCTGTTCAGTATATTCGCAATGGCCAGCCACAGCTGTGAAGCAGCTACAAAGGTTAAGATGTATAAATTAGTCTGAGTGAGAGACCTGTGTTCACATGACAGTAAACTCATTTTCATCCACATTTTAATTATAGTTGCTGTCAGTTCCAATGTCCTCTCGAAATTTTGGGGGGAAAAAACTGAAAGATTTCCATAAACTGTTGTGAAGAAAGTGCAGCTGTTCAGTTACGGAACAGTCTGCTACGAGTTTGATACCAGGGGTTTCATCTGCAATTTGCAAACTAGATTTGAAGGATTAGAGAAGGCATACAGATTTCACTGTAATATATACATTATAAAGCTAGGCAGGTTTTTTTTTTAAAAGATGCAAGAGTCTTTGACCTAGCACAAGAGGGAATTGATTAGGCTCATTATAGAAATATGGGAATTGACTAAATCAGAAACTACCATTACAGAGTCCATCTGGTCAGTCTTAGTGTTTAGGAGCTATATCCCATTTTCTGATATAAATCAGCCTCCATTTCCACACCAAGCAATCCACCACTCTCTGTATAAGTTAATTTAAACTGGCTTTTCACCCTCTCTCTTTCAAGTTTGAGGCCATGCACTCTCATAGGATATGTGGCTGTGCTATGTTTACCTTGTCTATACAATTTAATATCTTGAATATTTCAATAAGATTACCCCTGAACCGGTGTAAACATTTGCAACTTCTATAGCCATTTCTCTGTGACCAGAATTGTGTACAGTATTCCAGGTGGGCCCAGACCAGCACTCTGTACAAACGCAGATCGCTTCCTAGGATTTATGGTTTATTCTTCCAGTTGTACAGCTCCAGCTCTTATTTGCTGCCTTTACTGCTGCCACACACTGAGCGGAAGGCTTCAGTGATCTATCTTGCCATAGTCCTCTCCCTGGAAGCTAGGTAACAAAGTGAATTTGCAGCTCACCTGCTGCGAGAGAAATAAGGTCCAGCCTATTTTAACTCCCAGGCCTCATTAACATGCTTCTGGTCCACTTACCGCCCAGGTGGGGAGCAGCTGTTGCCTCCAGAAAATCAGGCTGTCCATGGTCATTGACACTCAGGTAAGTGTGAAGAAGGGGAGGGGGAATCCAGGGCAGGGGATGCTTAAACTAGGCCGAGGCCCCACAAAGGAAAGCAAAAAGATTGTCAGGCCTCTTTATCTTCCTGGTAGACTAACCTCACTCAGGTCCATTAAAATTACAGTCAGGGCTCAATGGCATCATTGGGCTCCAATCTGTATATTTAAAGTAGGACCCTGTCAGCTTTGGATGTAAGGGCATAGTCGTCTGTCTAGAAATTTTTTTTTTTTTTTACTTATTTGTTCATGGGATGTGGGCATCGCTGGCTAGGCCAGCTTTTATTGCCAATCCCCACTTGCCCTTGAGAAGGTGGTGGTGAGCTGCCTTCTTGAACCATTGCAGTCCTTGGGTGTAGGTACACCAACAGTGCTGTTAGGAAGGGAGTTCCAGGATTTTGGCCCAGTGACAGTGAAGGAACAGCAATATAGTTCCAAGTCAGGATGGTGTGTGACTTGAAGGGGAACTTGAAGGGTGTTCCCATTCATCTGCTGCCCTTGTCCTACTAGGTGGTAGAGGTCGTGGGTTTGGAAGGCACTGTCTAAGGAGCCTTGGTGAGTTGCTACAGTGCATCTTGTAGATGGTACACACTGCTGCCATTGTGCATGGTGATGAAGGGAGCGACTGTTGAATGTGGTGGATGGGGTGTTAATCAAGTGGGCTGCTATGTCCTGGATGGTGTTGTTGGAGCTGCACCCATCCAGGCAAGTGGTGAGTATTCCATCGCACCCTGACTTGTGCCTTGTAGATGGCGGACAGGCATTGGGGAGACAGGATGTGAGTTACTCGCCGCAGAATTCCCAGCCTCTAACCTGCTCTAGCATCCACAGTATTTATATGGCTGGTCCAGTTCAGTTTTTGGTCAATGGTAGCTCCTAGGATGTTCATAGTGGGGGATTCAGAGATGGTAATGCTATTGAACATCAAGGGAGATGATCGTTGCCTGGCACTTGTGTGGCACCAATGTTATTTGCTACTTATCAGCCCAAGCCTAGATGTTGTCCAGAACTTGCTGCATATGGACACCAGCTGCTTCAGTAACTGAGGTGTCGCGAATGGTGCTGAACATTGTGCAATCATCAGCGAACATCCCAACTTCTGACCTTATGATGGAGGGAAGGTCATTGATGAAGCAGGTAAAAATGGTTGGGCCTAGGACACTACCCTGAGAAACTCCTGCAATGATGTCCTGGGACTGAGATGATTGACCTCTAACAACCACCACCATCTTCCTTTGAGCTAGGTATGACTCCAACTTGCGGACAGTTTTCCCCCCTGATTCCCATCGACACCAGCTTTGCTAGGGCTCCTTGATGCAGCACTCGGTCAAATGTTGCCTTTATGTCAAGGGCAGTCACTCTCACCTTAACTGCGTAAAATTCTCCATCGGCAGGATCCTCACTCAACACCTCCAGTGCAATGTTGTTCTGCATATAAAGTAGCGAGTTATTACTGGACAACAAGGCATTCGTGGCAGAACAAGCGAGCTATGTCTTGGTCCAAGCTTGAAAGTATAATTATCTACATAGGAAAAGAAGCAGAACTGGGAAAAAAGATGAAAGAAGAAACTCCAGGACAAACTCGAATACATTTAGGCAATAAATTTACCACATTGTCTACTGCAGCAATAGCATTTCCCACTATTTTTCCATATATCACTAGTATTGCAGTCGGAAATTTTTCTATTGCTAGTTTGTAATCAAAAGCAGTAAACAACATTTTTATAATGAAAATAGTGCAGTCATATCGCTCAAATTCACTGTAAGTGGTAGGTGTATTATTTATTAGATATCCATATACTTGCAGCATCTACATACTCCATACCACTACTGATACAGGTCTGCTAGAGCTTTATACAATAACTGTAATGATGCTGGACTGATGTCAGTACAGACTACTCTTTCTACTTCCGATCTCAAGAGACACTTCCAAAGATTCTGATACAAATAAACATTCAGTTTAGTGTCCAGCAGCTAACAATGTGACACATGACAATATAATTGGGACTCTCTGCAGTAATCACTGACTCTTAAGGTATCTTCTCATGACTAATTAAAAAACCCAGTACATTTCCCAAAGCATTCCTTGCAAACTGAGAAGAGGCCCATGAGCTCATGCCTGCCAACAGCCAGGTTGGTCTCGAGCAGAAAGCCTGGAGGTGCGCTGTAGGGCCGAGGATGTGTGATGGCATCAGTATATGCGAGGTGGTTGAAAACTTACCTCTTTCATTTTGCATGTTGGGCTGGCTGTGCAGATTGGAGGTGGAGAATTCTCAAAGTAGCTGAAAAGAAGTTTTTCTTTTCTTCCTACTTTCTAAAAGGGCCAATAAGCATTTAGAAAGCTCAAACATCAGCCTGTAATCAACTACTACAGATGCAAACAATGTCATATAGATTGGAACGCATGAATTTTCACTAGTTTGTCTGATATCAGAGACAATTGCTATCATACGGCATCTGCAGCAGTGCAGTTTCCACATCAGCAAGTGCCCGAGCCTCTGCAGTAAAATACTTGAACCAGTGCAGGTCCCATGTTATTCTTGTTTGTCAATATTCAGCTTCACTTTGCATCCCTTCAGACCAATGTTCCCTTTAAAATTTAGTTGTGTGCGGCCAGTTTTTTCAGTGCACCGTCCACTTACATTTTTTTGCATGGTCGCGCACACAAGTTATTTCTCACTGAGCAAGACCTGCAGAGCACCTGAGCAGCTTAGTGGGAACTTTGATTCAGACCCACCCTCTTCCATATGAACACCATAAATGAGCACAGTAGCCTGGATGCATGATTAATGTGGAACACAAGTAAAGCTAGAAGGATATGCTGATAGCTTTAAATGAAGAGGAGTGGGAGGAGGCATGTGTGGGGCATAAACAGCATACAACAGTTGGGCTGAATGGCCTGTTTCTGTGTTGTAACTCTATGTAATGCCGTACAGTTAAAAAAAACACGGCTTTGCTTCTGTGACATTCCGTCCAAAAACGTACAGCAGTTCTGAATGGAATTAAACAACTCCAGGCTCTTATTTATGTAGCTGTAATTGTAAATTCAATCAGCAGTCAAACTCCCTCAATGCAGTAAATACTCCAACTCTGGATCTAAAACAGATTATAAATCATGATTCTTTATAAAAAGTCTTGTATTTCACACTACAAACAGCTTTTACATTCGCTCAACTGAAAAATATCCAATCATAAAACAGTGTGGAATTTACAGCAATAATCCAACTGTTGCTTAATTATTTGTCAGGTCTCTGAAATATCCAGTTAGAGACCTATTGGTCTTTGAAGCAAAATCCCATTGACCTTTGTATGGAAACAGTCATTAAGTCACTGAATATGTCAAAATACAGCAAATGTAAAATTTACAAGAGAGTCTAACCACCTCCATTTGACATTCAATGGTATTACCATTCTTGAATCCCCCACCAACATTCTGGGGATCACCAATGACTAGAAACTTAACTGGATCGGCCAAATAAATACCGTGGCTAAGAAGAGCAAGTCAGAGGCTGGGAATTTTGCAGGGAGTAACTCAACTCCTAATTCCACAAAGCCTGTCCACCATCTACAAAGCACAAGTCAGGAGTGTGATGGAATACTTTCCACTTGCCTGGATGAGTGCAGCTCTGAAAACACTTGAGATGCTTGACACCATCCAGGACAAAGCAGCCTACTTGATCGGCACCCCATCCACTGCCTTAAACACCGACTCCCTTCACCACCAGCGCACAGTGGCAGCACTGTGTACCATATACAAAATGCACTGCAGAAACTCAACAAGGCTGCTCCAACACCTTTCCCAAATCTCTGACTTCTACAATCGAGAAGGACAAGGGCAGCAGCATGGGAACACCATCACCATCTCCAAGTTTCCCTCCAAGTCACACATCATCCAGACTTGGAAATATATCGATATTCATCAATGCTAGCTCAAAATCCTGAAGCTCCCAACCTATCATCACTGTGGGGTGCACCTACACCACACAGACTGCAGCAGTTCAAGGGCAATTAGGGATGGGCAATGAATGCTGATCTTGCCAGCGATGCCCAAATCCCATGACTGAATAAAAAGAAAAGCAATATTAGCATGGCATTGAAAGCCCAACAAATTAAAATGGCTTTCCTTTGTTGTAAGACCTTGCCTTTCTGACTTCATTACAACTATGGACTGGTAGTTCTGCCAAACCCATTTAAATCAATGTTGCAATTTCAGAGCAATCCAGCAGAGGGAGCCATTTCACAAACTTAACACATTCTGTTCCTCAAGCAGTCTTGTATCTGCCAGGAAAAAAATGTAAACACATAAAGCAAAGGATTGAATTCCAACAGTACTCATTTTAAACGACTGCTACATCTGCTGCCTTATAAAATTAACTGACCCAAGATAAAATAAAATAATCTCTACAAACTCACACAAAGACAGTTTTTAGAAAAAACAAACGCACAGGAGCAATTTCAAGGCTGTTATTTTACCTTGGGGTTCATACGACAATTAATAAGTTGCTCAATATTTACATGTTATGAGGTCATGTGAACAGTTTTCCGAGATTATTGACTTGGAACCACTATGGAGTACACACTATCTTTTTAAAATCAAAAACACTACACACAACAGCCACTTTTATTAAACCCTTCTGTGAATCATATGTTATTCTTCCTCGAAGTCAGATTCAGTCATCAAGCACTTTTATAAGCATCGACAAAGCTGCCAATTACCACTCACATTCTGTTCCCTGTACGTAGCTTCCTCAGTGACATAGTTTATCATCAGATAATAATTTAACTTTTTTTTCAATTTAAGAGCATAGTTGGGATATATTACAGAAAGTGCTGTGGAAAAAGTTCATCAATCTAGAAATTCTGCAGAAATTTAAACAATCGCACAATTTAGATCAGAATCCTTTGAACCAAACGTGTAAGAAAGGGCCAACAAGTCTCATCCCTTTGGTTGATCTACCATTTCCCTCTAATTTAGCGTTACCAAGCCTCCAGGACAGTCCTGGAGTCTCACCTGGACACAACTGCAGGCAGTCCAGGAGAGGAATCAAGCTGTGCTTCTCTTCTCCCCCACACCGCACCCCCGCCATTTTCTTTGAACCCTTTTGTTTGTTAATTATAAAAAATATTGGAGATGGAGGAAGAAGGCTGTTTGACTGGGCGGGGCTGTTGGAGGTGAGAGATCATGTGATGAAACCACCAGGAGCTCGTGCAAACAGTGTTGGCGATCGTACGCTATGTCCACCTCTTCGCCAGCAGCACATTGAATTATTTTCAACATTATTTGTTTCAACGCAATAGGTTCTCCACAATGTATTCTAGCGGCTGTGTAATGCAGGGTAATTATTGGTAACTCGCTGACAGTCTTTGAATAGCTCGCATAAAGTTTTGAGGAAACCACTAACTGGGGGGGGTGGCTCATGTGTGTGTCCAGCGGGGCTGAGACTGCAGCATGCGCAGTGCCGACGTTGGAGCTAGACGGAGGCGGCTGTGGCAGATCCGCAGCGGATGAGAAACCGCCAAGTGCCGGAGAGGAATGAAGCTGGCGGGTGGGCAGGAAGGCTTCATAAACACCCCCAATAAGCAGCTACTGTTCCCGTTTTTGCACAGAGCTGGGTAGCAGCTATGGGGCTTCTCCCGGTGACAGGCCCGGCCTAACAGCCACCAACTTTCTAGCTCTTTTGGAGGAACTAAGGATTAATAAACTATATCAAACCCCAAAACTTAGCTCAGTTATGAAGGGACCTGAGGGAGGGGAGGGAGGAACCATTCAGGACACAACACAGGGCAAGATGCAGGTACAGTCACTGCTCACGTTTCTCCTCGTGGATATTTTACTGGAGTCGTGTTGGTGCGTGCTTCTAAACTCTGTCTCCCTATCCCGATAACACAGGTGGATTGTAGGTTGCTGTGAGTGTTGGACTATAATGCCTCTCTTCATTCTTCCTCCTTCTCCCACTCAGAATTCCAGGCTGCAGGCTCCAGCGGCTCAGCGTGCCTGAAACGTTAACTTGGTTTCTCTTTCCACAGATGCTGTCTGACCTGCTGAGTATTTCCCACATTTTTTCCTTTTACTTCAGATTTCCAGCATCCGCAATATTTTGTTTTGTTTTATTATGGGCGTTGCTCTCAGAACTGAGTTGAGAAACACAGCCAGTTTGTATCGGGGTGGGCGTTGGATGCAGAATTCAGTCCCTGGCCTCCTGGGTAGGTCTTTTTTGTTACATCAGTTCGAGCTGGAGTGCAGATGGAGGAAAAGCTGCTGGGTATAACCCCAAGTATATTTGAGCCCAGTCGGGCCTCACAGTTTCCAATCGGAGACCGTCAAGGGAGGGAGATTCCAGAGGAAATGATGTTGCTAAATGGACACCAACCACTCAATGAAGCTGCCCCTGGGCTTCTGGACACCAGCAAGTAATCCTTTGACCACACTTGCATGCAATGTCAAGTATCACATTGAAATAAAGTTAAGATCGGTTTTCCTTCATGTTAAATATATTCTAATGTAATTATAACAGCTACATACTTAGTTTGCATTTATCTATCCATATTTTTCAATATATGTTTAAGTGGCTCGTGATATTTTTCATTTATCAGAAATAGCTCTCACTACAGTAAAGGTTGATGACCTCTGGTGCAATTGGAAGCGTTTAGAACATTATATCATTTCCCATCAAGAACCGGCCAATGGGTCCATGAGACCAACTGAACAAGACTTGGCAGGTTTACCAGCTGCCTTGCACCAGGCCCATCAGTTGATGACAGCCTATTCAAGTTGAACCGATGTAACAGCTTGAAACTTTCAGATTGAATGCACATGCATGGCCTCTATTCGCATTTCAAGCAAAACTCCACTGTACAGAATAGGGAAGTCACAGGCTCAAGCCTTTGTAGTGTGTTGAGTGAGCTGATCCCAGCTAGTTCCACAGTCTAGAGTCCTACAATTGGCCTCAGGGTCACTGACTAGGACGGGAGGAGGAAGAAACCAAATCTGCTGGGGCTGCGACTTTTTCTATGGAAGGCGTTGAATTGGGCAAAGGCGGGTTCATTGATGATGGTGGTGTACGGTTCGCTGCTTGATGAGGTGTAATATTCAGCTCAATGCAACAGTGAGGCGAAGTACCAGAAGGTTGTCAGTGCTCATGGAACTGTCCCCAAACAGAAGTCAGTACCTTCAGCTGAAAAGGAGAGAAAATTGAGGAAGTATATATAAACACAAACACAGCAACAAAATGGCCACCACCCAGTAGCATGAAGAGCCATGCAACATTGCAAAGAATTCCATCAGGAGCAGCTATTATTGGAAGTGGGTATCAGTGAGGAAGGGTTAAAACTCATCAGTTAATGAGCTGCAAAAAAGGCGCTCTTGCTTCAGCGTGTTCCTCGACAGGGGTGAATCACTGGCTGGGTGGGAATTCTGACAACCCCTGACCCCCAGCTCTATTTCCAACTCCAAGGTCACTTGCACAGGAGGGCAGCCTGCACCAGAGAGTAACTCCAACCTAGGGGTGGAAAACTGCTGTGGCTGGTCGCCAAGTGGTGGATAAAGGTAATGAGGATGCGGGCTGTTTAAAAACATCATTTTCTGCCCCCCCCCCCACCGAAAATTTCTTATTTCATTAATGCACATAAACACATGAAAATGTCAGCCAGGAAAAGACCAGCTGGTCTGACGAGCCTGTCCCACCTAGAATCTTCAGCAGGACAGAAGACCCTTTAATCCCGAGGTACCATGTCATTGTTTTTTTTTGCCTTCTCCCAGGCAATCAAAAACGCAAGGTCAAACATGGAGGGAAAAAACTGGCAAAGTTTTTCCCCGATCCCTCTAGGCAGTCAAAACGGCCCAGGAGACCACATTGAGCGCGGCATATTATTTGGTCTCCCCCCACCCCCCCAACCAGGAAGCGCTCTCAAAAAGATAGACGGTGAATCGGCACTCACTGTACAAGCTGCCAACTTCTTCCATAGATCTGCCATTCTCTGGGATAGAGAACCAAATATTTAGCCTATTTCTTCCCCTGCGTAAATTTATACGCAAAAGATCATAAGAAATAGAAGTAGGAGGAGGCCTGCTCCACCATTCAATAAGATCATGGCTGATCATCTATTTTCCCAGCCTATCCCCATATCCCTCGATTCCCTTGTGGCCAAAAATCTATCAATCGCAGCCTTGAATATACTCAATGACTGAGCATCCACAACCCCCTCTGGTGTAGAGAATTCCAAAGATTCACAACCCTCTGAATGAAGAAATGTCTCATCTCAGTCCTAAATGGCCGACCCCGTTACCCTGAGACTATGCCCCTGGTTCTAAACTCTCCAGTCAGGGGAAACAACCTCTCAGCATCCACCCCGTCAAACCAGCTAAAAGTTTGTTTCATTCTCCATTTCTTCTAAACTCTAGAGAATATAGACCCTTTCTGCGCAATCTCTCCTCGTTGAACTACCCTCTCATTCCAGGAATCAATAGAGTCAACCTTTGTCGCATTCCCTCCAAGGCTAGTGTATCCTTCCTTAGGTAAAGACGCCAAAGCTGTACACAATACTTAAGGTGTGGTCTCACCATAGCCCTCTATAATTGCAACAAGACTTTCTTACTCTTATACTCCAACTCCCTTGCACAAAAGACTAACATACCATTTGCCTTCCTCATTGTTTGCTGCATATTAACTTTCCGTGAATCACATGAATCCTTCCATGTGGAGTTTGCAAACAGTGGTGTACAGGCGCCTCTGCAGTTTTTGCTGTAGGGTTCCCTCCACAAATTCCAGAACACTGGAGGTTAGGGGCCAACAGCAGTCCCTGCATCCAGCTATACAAACGGGTATGAATAGCAAGAAACATCAGTCATATATAATCAGGCCGTTTGTCCCAGCAGGGCAGGCCCTAGAAAGGCTGGTACACAGAAGAATGTGTCTGCTAGGTCAGCTGTGGCTCAGTTAGTAGCACTCTCATGTCTGAGTCAGAAGGTTGAGAGGTCAAATCCGACTCTAAGACTTAAGCACAGTACTGAGGGAGTGCTGCACTGTTGAAGGTAATGTCTTTTGGATGAATCCCTGTCTACCTTGCAGTTGGCCATAAAAGATCGGCTGCGTTTGCAGACAATGCAACCACTAGGTGGCGCAGTACTTGCACATGTGCAAATGCATTCTAATGGACTGAAGCTTGCAGTCTCCCTCCCCTCCCTATCTTGTCACTCTCTCTCTCCCCTGCTTCCCCCGTGCGGGGAAGAAAGGCAGCGATCGCAGGAGGGAGCGGGAAAGCAGAGAGGAGAAAGCAGCAAGGCCGGGAGCAAGTGGACCACAGGTCGGTGACTTGGTGAAGCGGGGAGTGAGCAGCCAAGGGGGGAGAAGTGGCGAGGCAGGGAGCGAGTGGCGAGCAGACGTTGCAGTGCACGATGATGTTTTCACGCACATGCGTGAATTAGTCCTGGCAAACCAGGTCCTGACGTACACTGTGAACGCGCAGCACCATACTGACAGCAAGGGTCCGTTCTGCGCATATGCGAAGTTGGGATGAATCTGATAATGTCAGGACTGGGCTGTGTTGTCTAGAGTCAGTTTGTTAAAGATCCCATGGCACTTATTAATGGTAGGTTAATTGTGTTACGTCCAGGCGAGAGAGGTCTATAGTTCCCTTTCAGCCTACACCTGGTCTTACTGTAACGGTTTTATTTTTAAACAGTGTTTTTAGCTCCCCCTTGGTGAATCCTTTTCCACCGCTTTCCAATTATAAGGCAAAGAAACCAGCACAAACAGAATTTCTTAGGTTTAAAGAAGAAAAGTTGAAATTTTATTAAAACTTCAACTTAAACTCTATTTCGGCTAAAGCCTACGGATACACGACATGCCCCATGCTAGTATGCATACGTGATACACAAATGCAAATAGGGACAGAAAAGAGTAGAAGAAAAATGAAGTGGAAACGCTTGAGACAATATTTGAAGAGTTGTTGTTACAGTTCTTTGAGCTCACTGTAGAGTCCTTGATTATAGGTAGATCTTGCTTTTCATTGGGGCCCAGTATTCTTCTTAAACCTTGTTCACTGCAAGAGATTTTTCTCTCTTGGGGTTCATGCGTCTTCAGTGGATTCCGAGGCTTGTGAGAAAGAGATGGGAGCAGACAGGAGAGATCTTCTCAGTCCAGGAGCAAACAGACTTCCTTCCCAAACTGTGTACACAAATTCAAAAAACTCAGGTTGCCCAGCAGGTTAGTCATGTGACTAGCTGGTTTGACCATGTCAGTTTGTATATTTGGCCATCTTAGCAGTCAACCTAAAATGCAAGCTCCCCACCTTCAACATCTGATCAAAAGTCCATTGTGGGTTGAATGTCAGGGAATGGCTGCTTTGTCCTTCCAAACACTGTCTGTTAAGTAAATATCTTTTTTCCAGCCAGTCCAGTTTCTGGCAGTCCTTGTAACAGGCTCTCTCTTCTCCCCAGCAACAATTTGAAATTTAATGTCGATGTGGCGAAATTAATATGCCTCATTCTTGGCAGGTGGGGGCCTGCATGACACCTCCACACATAGGGGAATGAAATGCGATGAGAAAAGCACATTTCATTAAAAGATTGAAAGAAAACTATAAGATACAGAAAAAACATGAATTTCTCTCATTCATTCATAAATACTAAACCTTATTAAAATTGCCCCATTTTTGGCATTCCAATAAACATGCGGTTCTTCGGGTCGATTTGCTTCTGTTTGCCCATTTCCATGACTGCCTAGGGTCTTTGTTCCTGCTGAGGTCTGCCAAGGGGTGAGTGGGGGGGGGGGGGGGGGGGGGGGGGAGGAAAGAGTTAGATTTAATTAGCCCTAAATTGGAATTTTTACCAACAGAATCAGTAGTGGGCAGGTCTATCCTGAACACTCTTTCATTGCTTTGCTGAGTTATGCAAAGGCTTTTGACTTCAGGGGCTGGGTGGTTCCATTTTTCTCTGACTGTGGGGGACGATTCTGCTAATCTGCCCTTTGTTCTCTGGGACACTCCTGGCTGTTGGTATTTGTGCAGACCTTGCTACACTCACCTGTGACACTTCGACTAGGTGAAGCATCACCCTCAGTTTTTCTGCCCCCTAGAGGCCTCTCTTTGACTCTATAACTTCCTGTAAATGCTGTTAGCAACTCTAGTGGGGTGCTTCTAGTGTATGCATTTAGTAGGAGGATGTGGGGTCTAACATTTCACACTTTTCGGAGTTGGCTGACTAGACAGTAGGGGTTTTCATCTGAGATTCCTCCAGGACTTCCTCTAACCTGCCCTCTTGGTCACTTTTTCCCCTTCCCTGTCTAACCTTTTGCCAGCCTTGTTCCTGCCTGTCCCTTTTTGTTCTCGGCGGGGGCCCTTTACAATTCACCAGCCCTCTGCTAGAGGGTCCTAACACCAGTACAGGACTTAGGGGTGCAGGTTTCACTGTAGGTTGGGGTTTCCCCTCAACCTGGCACATGTGGCAATGCCTGAAGTACTCCACCACATCTTTGTGGAGTTTTGGCCAGTCAAACTGCTGTCTTATGTGGGCTTTGTTCTTTTGTATATGGGCACGTACAGCCACTGTAGTCTCGTGCGCCCTTCTTGATATTTCTCTCCGGTACCACTAATTGGTGAACTACTTTCCACTCCTTGCTCTCAGGTCTGTGAGGGGAACTCCATTTCTTCATCAGTACCTCATTCTTTAAATAGTAGCAATCAGGGACTCCCTCGGTTTCACTTTCAGACTGGGCAGCCTGTGCTAACTTTCGCAATACTGGGTCGGCTCGTTGAGCCTCAGCTAGGGAAAATCCATTTACTTCATTCCCTGGGTCTCCAACTTTCCAAAGAAAGTCTCGGACAGACAGACCTCATGATCATCTGCCTGCAGTGCCAATTCAGTCTCCTCTGGGGGAGCTGGTTTGATCAAGGCCTGATCCACTACACATTCAGGGAAACTGCAGAGGTCCGTCTCCCACTACAGCCCCGTTTCTCTTAACTCCTGTAGCCTTTCTTTCACTACTGGGGGGGGGCTACCACCTTCACCCCCGCCAGATCAGTACCTAGAAGCAGGTCAAGCCTGTCGACAGGCAAACAAGGGACAATCCCTGTCACTGGTCCCGAAACTAGGTTGCACTCCAGGTACCATTCACCACCATTCTGGTTGGTGTTCACTGCAGTCAATGGGGGAAAGGTCAGGCCTTTTCCCAATAAAACGGATCTAGTGGCCCCTATGTCCGTGAGAATCACTATGGGCTTGCTTTCCCTACTCGAGAGGTATGGGGTTACTCTCCCTTCATACACAAAACCCTGACAACCCTCAGGAACCCTATTAAATTTTCCTGCACTTGCAGCAGTAGACTTCCTGGGTCTCACTCTCACTGGAGTTAAAGCCGCAGCTTGTTCTTTCCATCAAGTCTGCTTATTCACTGAGTGGGTGTGCTCTGATTAACCCTAGAGGTTTTCCCTTTAGTTTCCAGCAGTCAGCTCTTAAATGCCCTGCTTTATTACAATGGAAGCATACAGGTTTCCAGGTCTCACTCTTGCTCACAGCCTTCCTTTTTGGCTAGAGGAGGGCCCCCCACTGTCTCCTGCTTTCCTTTATCTCCCAGGACTGCTTAGAGTCCTATCACCTTCCCACCCTTTGCCCTTTTTGGATTTGTGGGGGTGACTAGGAAAGGTTCTCCCCTGGGAAATTAAAGCAAACTCATCAGCCAGGGCAGCCGCTTGCCGGGCTCTCTGGACTTGCTGCTCCTCCACATGGGTCTTTATGGAGAGTGGGAGAGTGTGTTTAAATTCCTCTAACAGAATTTCTTACCTGAGATTCTCATAGCTGAGCTATACTTTAAGAGCCCTCAGCCACTGGTCAAAAGCCAGCTGCTTACTTCTTTCAAACTCCAGGCAAGTTTGATTAGCTTGCTTCTTAAGGGTTCTAAGCTTTTGACGATAGGCTTCGGGTACTAATTCATATGACCCAAGGATAGCATTTTTGGTCCGTTCATAAGTTGATGAACTCTCATCTGGCAACAGGGAATAAACCTCATGGGCTTCTCCAGTTAGCTTGCTTTGTAGTAAAAGAGGCCAGGTCTCAGCTGGTCATTTTAGCTGCCTTGCCAGTTTCTCAAAGGACATAAAAAATTCTTCTACATTTTCCTCATTGAATTTTGGAATTAGTTGAGCTCGTTTTAACAATTTTGTACCCAGCCCTGAATTATGCTCCTCCACATTGGCCACGCTTTCACTGGGGTTACTCTGTTGCCCCCGGGTTAACTCAAGCCGCTTCAACTGTCTCTCCACATTCCTTCCAGACTATTCTTTCTCTCCCTCTCCTCAAATTCAAGTTTCCTCTGTTCCAATTGTATATTTGTTAACACCACCCTGTCGGAGTCTGCTTCTAACCCTGTTTCTGCTCCTTCAGATTCAAGGAAAAAAATGGTTAGCCACTAGTCTTAGGAGTTCAGACTTCCTAGCCTTGCCACATACAATGAGCCCACACTGCTCAGCCGTTTTCCTCAACTCTTCCGTAGACAGTGCTTTTAACTTAACCCAAGTTACTTCACCCTGGCTTGGGGAGCTACTAGCATCAGTTGCAGACATGTTAGCATTCAAGCACACACAACCACAAGAAAACCTCTACTGAAATCTTGCTCTTTTTTGATTGGGAAAAACTTGGCTTGCCACTTGTAATTTCTCTCGTTTGTATGTGGGTCAATTCTGGATGCTAGCACCCAAATTTCTGTTACAACCAGGTGAGAAAGAGTAAGACCAGACCAGCCTTCACCTAGTCTTACTGTAACAGGGTTTTATTTTTAAGCACACCGTGTTTTTAGCTCCCCCTTGGTGAATCCTTTTTCACCACTTTCCAATTACAAGGCAAAGAAACCAGCACAAACAGGATTTCTTAGGTTTAAAGAAGAAAAGTTGAAATTTTATTAAAACTTCAACTTAAACTCTAATTCGGCTAACGCCTACGGATACACGACATGCCCCATGCTAGCATGCATACGCGATACACGCATGCAAATAGAGACAGAAAAGAGAAGAAAAATGAAGTGGAAACATTTGAGGCAATATCTGAAGAGTTGTTACTATGGTTCTTTGAACTCACTGTAGAGTCCTTGATTATAGGTAGATCAAGTTTTTCGTTGGGACCCAGTATTCTTCTTAAATCTTGTTCGCTGTAGACTTTTCTCTCTTGGGGTTCATGTGCCTTCAGTGGATTCTGAGGCTTGCGAGAGAGAGATGGGAGCAGACAGGAGAGATCTTCAGTCCAGGAGCAAACAGACTTCCTTCCCAAACTGTTTGCACAAATTCAAAAAAACTCCAGTTGCCCAGCAGGTGAGTCATGTGACTAGCTGGCTTGACCATGTCCATTTGTGTATTTGGCCATCTTAGCAGTCAACCTGAAATGTGAGTTCCCCCACCTTCAATGTCTGGTGATCAAAAGGCCATTGTGGATTGAATGTCAGGGAATGGCTGCTTTGTCCTTCCAAACACCCTCTGTTAATATGCAAATATCTTTTTTCCAGCCAGTCGTTTCTGGCAGTCCTTGTAACAGGCTTTCTCTTCCCAGCAACAATTTGAAATTTAATGTCCATGTGGCAAAATTAATATGCCTCATTCTTGGCAGGTGGGGGCCTGCATGACAATTGTGTTAAGATAAACAGGTGAAGGGCATTGTTTAACTAAGGACTGAGAGGGAAATGAGAGGGAATATAAAGGCAGCCTGCTGGGAAACAAGGTGTGAGTTTACAGGAGGTAGATATATGTTCTGTTGCATTCTGTGAATAAGCCAACTATCAAGAAAAGGATCAGTGTCCAGTTTCATTCTTCACCATTTGGCTTGGATCTATAAAACAGCACTATTTCAAAGAACAGGAGGGATTATCCCCAGTGCCTTGGCCATTACTTACTCCTCATTCAACATCACTAAAACTGAATATCTGGTCACTATCACATTGCAGTTTGCAGGACCTTGCTGTGCACAATTGGCTGCCACATCTCCTACATTACAACAGTACTTAGACTTCCAAAGTTCTTGATTGGCCATGAAGTACTTTGGGATATCCTGAGGTAATGAAAGGTGCTATATAAATGCAAGTCCCTTTGTTCACCTCCCAGCACCACCACTTTCTTGAACAATCAGCAGGGGATTGGGGTGGAGGGGGAGTTGGGGAGGAACCTAAACCAATGTCGCAGAGACCTTACTAAAGGGTTTAAACACTCCAGTATTACTGTATAAATAGAACTCCCTAGCTGCACTGACAACAGCTTTGCAAATTTCTCCCCATCTGCTTTTTAAAAAAAAAAAACAGGTTTTTCCATTCCCAGGAGTTTCATTTCAATTAAGTATTAATACACTAACATTTTTGCTCTTCCAAAAGCTACTTCCTATTTGTCATAATCATTTGTGTTTCTTAGTGTCAATCGCTTTGCCTGCTGATTGGTTAACTGGTTCAAACGATGCTGTTGACAATGAGATGGAAGATGCCATAAAGGACCAAGGGAGTGGGGAGGGGAGAAAACTGCCAAGGAAATATTTTCAGCGACCATTTTATAGTCCTGCTTCCACTACAAGAATCTAAGTGCGAGCAGCTTATAGGTTTCAGGCAAGATATTAAACTTGAAGGATTTATGGACTCAAAAAACTCTCACTGAATTCAGTGAGATCTTAAATAAAATTACTGCTGGAAGTGTAGCTTGGATTGTTATCTTGCATTAAAGGTGCTATATAAATGCAAATTGCTGGTTCTGTTTGAGAGGCCTACTCTTAAAGGAGCATGGGATTGTATTTATAATCAACCCCATGAAGGACAGTGGTGCAGTCAGTTTCAGGAATTGTGGTTTTTTTTTAAATGTTGTCTGTGAGTGATGTGATGGAAGCACCATTAGTATTGAGGTTTTATTTAAAATTTCTGCGTGCTAACCAGGTTAGTATGGGCATACAGAAAGACTTGCATTCCAAAGCTGCTTCATTTAACGTGTCACCAACCACCTCAGGATAGGATTTTTAAATGAAAAACTTTAACGAGAGGAAATTAATTCAAAAAGGATATAAAAGACCCTTGCCGCAAACCAGGAGCTAGTCAGTGAAGTGAGGAATATCTGCAACAACGCACACGATTCACAAGAGCAGAAAAAGATTTTGAGGTTTGCGAGATACAAGGTGGCGAAGCTACTTTGTCTCTCTAGCCTCAGAAAAGCAGTCAAAGCAACCCAATACAGCTGGCTACTGGAAATTTCCAGCCAGAAACACACAAATACAAACTAACAGAGCTTTGAATTATCTTTCAAACAGCAAGAGAAGGACACTACTGTATATTGCTGCTTCCATGTGGTTGTGTGTAATTTAGTGTTAATTTTCCACATGCTGATTGAGGTACTGCAAAACCTTCCTGAGTCACTGGCTGAATTAGAAACTCCACTTGACAGGACTTGCCTGCTGGAGCATTGTGCAATCGTAAATCTACCACACGGTAAAGACTTGCACTTGTTCGACCAACATGAATCATTTCAGAGTCTGCCACCTTTCGGTTTTTGTAGTAGTTTGGTCCTCGACAGTATATCTTGAAGTAACTTGCTGTGTTTGGAAGATAAGCCCACTGCAGTGTAGCACTCAGATACAGCTGGTCTGTAGCTTCAGGGTCCCTTCTCCACAGAATATTGAAGACAGTAAGTTTTTCAACTGGTTTCTGTTCTACACTCAGTCTCGCTGTATCCAGAATCTTAAACAAAGCACATCATTCATTTACTTATTAGTGATTGATTGAATACTTCTTAAAGCTATAAAATAGGCATGTTTTTATTATAAACAACTGCAAGAAAAGGTGTGAATCACCCTTGCACTATTTATATTTTCTTCCCATACCCATTTATAACCAAAATTTTTATAAATCACTGGTTAGGCTTCAGCTGGAGTACTGTGTACAATTCTGGGCACCACAGTTTAGGAAGGATGTCAAGGTCTTGGAAATGTATAGAGGACGTTTACGAGGAATGAGACTTCAGTTACATGGAGAGAATGGAGAAACTGGGATTGTTCTCCTTAGGGCATATAAAGGTGAAGGGGAGAGTTAATAGAGGTATAGAGGTATTCAAAATTATGAGGGGTTTTGATACAAGGAGAAATTATTTCATCTTGCAAGTGGGTCAGTAACCAGAGATCATAGGTTTAAAATAATTGGCAAAAGAACTGGAGTGGAAATGAGGAGAAATTTCTTTGCACAGAGGGTCAGCAACGCACTTCCTGAAAGGGTGATGGAATCTAGATTAACAAAATACATGCTATGTATAGAATTGCACAATGTCTGGAGTTAGTTGCAAACCACTTGCAATGTGTTTTCAGATTACAGTACCATGGCAATTTAGAACTGTTTATTTTTTTATAATCTCAAAACTTTACTTTTTTCTGCACAAAATCCAGGCCGACATTCCAGTGAAGTACTGAGAGAGTGCTGAACTGTCGTAATGCTGCCTTTCAGATTAGACGTGAAACCGAGGCCGCATCTGTCCTATCAAGTGGGCATAAAAGATCCCATGGCACTATTTCAATCATCATATGGGGCGTTCTCCCCAGTCTCCTGGCCAATATTTATTCTTCAACCAAAACAGATGATCTGTTCATCATCACATTGCTGGTTGTGGGAGCTTGTTGTGGACAAATTGGCTGCTGCATTTCCCTACATTACAACAGTGACCGCACTTTTAAAAAGTACTTGCGCTATATAAATGCATGTCTTTTGTTTTCTTTTTGTGGTGCTGCTCGGGGCATGTCAGAGGATGCCCTGTGTGGGACAATAATACTATGTATTGCAAAATGAATTATTCCACTGCTAAAGTGCAGCTTGTCACTCTGTGTCCTGTCAGGCCACAAGCTGTAGTTGTCAGTCATCAATTAGAGGTTAATTGGACTTGGGTGATCCTCGGATCAGATCAGACTGGCTTTCTTCTGTTTATTTATTCTGCAGATATAATTTTTTTTTTAATGTTGGTGGACTTTCTCTATAAACTGGAAATAACTGGCTTTCAACTCTTTTATATATATATTTTTTTAAAGTATAAACACAGAATTTGCATATGTGACACCCAGGGCCAGATTTTCAAAAGTTGTTGGGGTAGGGTCCGGGTGCGGACACAATTTAAAAATAATGGTCCTGGAGGGCCAACACCTCCGGAACAGACTCCAAGTTTTAAAACGGGGGCGGGAGGTGGTGGGGAAGGGAGGGAGGGAATGGGGAACCCACTTGCCTCCAATTAACAGCCCATTAAGCTCCTAGAGGAGTCTGTTAAGGTGCTGGGGAAGTCAGGACTGTCATTTTCAATTCGGTGAACCCGAACAGTCTGGTGCACATTAGCGGGACGAAGGGAAACACTTTTTTTTTGTAAGGTTAAAAACTATGGATCCCTCGGGGATCTTGCACCAGATCATGGGCATTATCTTAGATTTGGATCTTTCAAAAATGTCCTCCTCTTTTATGCTGCTGGCCCTCCATGGAGCTGCCTGCTCTCTTCGGCAAGGCAGCGGCAGGCCCCATCATGGCTGCCGTCTGTCTTTGCCGCTCACGCTCAGCAGACAGCTCCCTCCTCCTGGAGACGCTCGGCACCCCCAATTGGGAGCCAAGCTCGCTTCCTGCCTAATTAGGGCATTAACAGAGAAAAACAGCATTGCGTTAGCGACTCGGACAGGGCACAGGGTCAGGACCCATAAATTTTCCGAGCGTCAGGTTCCCGATCCCGTTTTGAAAATTCAGCCCCCGCAGTTTGACATACTCATCTTTTATATAGATACTTGTGGACCTCCTATATTGCTCAGTGAGACAGGTGCTACACTGTTTTGTAAGATCAGGAGAGTTATGTTATGTAATGCACAATGCATTATTCTGCTACTGAGGTGAAGGTGTGTTCCTTTAAAGCCACACATTCTAATTGCAGCTAAAAAAAAAGACGGTCAGGGCAGAGCTCAATTAGTCTTCAGGTTACAACAAACAAAGGTTTTCTTTCTTTGTTATTGGCAAGTTTAGACAAAGATCATGTTAGTTTGATTTAAAAAGGTTCTATTTATTGGCCAGTGATATTTTTAATGCAAGAAAATTGTCCTTTCAACTCCTTTCTAACATTAGAAACTTAAGCTCTTCCTACTTTTAATTTCAAATTGGTAGTATATATAGTTTTCATTTTATCACAGCCCTCTACAAGTAGTTTTTTTTTTAAGTACACAACTGCTTGCACTATTCTAAAAGTAAAATGCACATCTGAAACTGGAGCACTGATTTTGCAAACTATATGAGAGTTGTGCAGACAGTGCAGAACAAGTTGGAAATAAATGATTTGCTAGGAGCCGATTCCCAGAGAAACCTGTTTAAATAGAGTTAAATTGCCTGGTTGTCATATGATGATGTAATCAAATGATCCGCTCCATATACCTTGCCAAAGTGTCACATTTGATCAATAGAATATTTAACATTTTCAATCTTTCTCAGCATTTGCAAAGTACCTTCCTTCCCTCAAGCACTATACGAGTCAGACAGTATGAAATTACACTCTGACGCATACGCCTTGTACTGCACAGAGGAAAACAAATGAGGACTTAAATCAGACCACTGACATGACCATAATTTGAAACTTTTTGATTTTGCAGATGGGTTATATAAATAGTCATGAGGAAATGGAACTGTTATTCTACCACATTTGTGCAGTATACTTTAATTGACAATATCAAAGATCAAACACCAATAGCTGTGTAACCAGGATCTGCAAAGTCAATGGCTCTCAAGTACAAGTATCCTTGCGGAGAACAAAACACCATCGTACAACACCTAGAATTGTGTATTCAAATAGATAACTACTGCAATTGTTCATGAGCATTTAATTGTGATTTTCTGGGATTTCTTCTGACCTCCAGCAAAAGTGTTGAAGTTACCTTGATTTCTCCAATTCTGCACTGAAACTGTATGTCCTCTTCACCCTTCAGTAGACGAGTTATGTTGACAGAGAGATTTTCAAGAATGCAATCTGTCAGCTCCAAGAGATAGAAGCTGAAAAATAGGAAAATTGTTACTAACTGCAACAAAGAATGGTTTCTGCTGATTTGCAAAGAGATCAAACAAACATTAGCACAGTTGACCGATCTCAGCAAAGACAAGGTTGTGTGGAAGACAAGATCAGGTGAAATGCACTCTGCTTCAGGTTCACAAATAAAAGTATGGCCACTTGGGTGAAGTGCCTGAAGGTTGCCAGCACACATACAATTGTATCAAAGTGACTACTAGCTTCACAAAAGGAATAATGGGGAAAAGAACCTGCAAGGTGAAATGACAGAAGAAAGAAAAGGAACAACTTGCATTTATATAGCAAGTGTCAGCTGTGGCTCAGTGGTAGCACACGCCTCCAAGTCAGAAAGTCCTGGGCTCAAGCCCGCTTCCTTAGGTACCGGGCCTGTTCCATCTTGCTGGTACTGGCCAACAGTTCTTGGAGCCGGGATCTCTGCCCTTAGAGAGATGGGAGTCCCAAAGTCAGGCAGTGAATTGCCCGATGGGCATAGAATTGCATTGGGGCTCCCGGAAACGGCCATGCAATGTTACCCCCGGTTTTCCAGCATATTGGCGGAACCACCGCCGCTGGCATTAAATTCAGCCCCTTGTGTGCAAATTACCTGCTTTGTTTCCCTCCACATCACACAGTAATTAATTGTGAAATGTATTGGGACATCCTGAGGTTGTGAAAGGTGCTATATAATGCAAATTCATTGTCCTTTTTCACTATGGCTTATCTACAAGTAGTCGTCTTTGGTGTATGTTATTTTTAACCCTGGGTTATGATAGAATCTGCAGACCTGATAGCTGAATACCTACTTGTGCTGTATAGTGTGGATCAATAGTATCCTTGCAGTATTTAAAATGAGAATTAACATTCTGTTGGTTTTAATTGTAATTATGTTGACATTTGTTCAAGAAAAGATTGACTGCATTAAGGCCATACATGACCATCCCTCCCTCTCCACAAATACATGGTTGGCACTTAGACTCACCAAGTTGTCCATCCCTTAGGGCTCCATGGAGCACAGTTCTGAATAAACTTCTGAACAAGGGCATTATCCTCTGGAAGTGGCAACGGTTTCAGCACTGCAAGAGTACAACACATGAGAAACAACAATTAATGAATAATACATTGTATGAAACTCTGACTAATGAGTTTGAAGCAAGTCTGGTCAACTGGATACCATGGATAAACTGTCTAACAGCACAATATCGTGCTTTATAACATTGGCAGGATGAGCTGCCATGCCTAGACTGTTTTGAATAGATGGCAGAAGATACAAGAGTACTCAAGTGTATTTATGGAGCACAAGCAATCTGACATTTCAACATCAAGACTTTGTGTAGGCCTGGCACAAACTTGCTCTGCAGCAATGTCCAGTTTCAGTACAATCACAGTGTTCTACCTCATCACTGTAACAAGAGTTTCAATTGATCCTAAAAATTGGTATCCATTTCAGGTAAGAAATGACCTGAACTTTAAGTTCAGAATCAGCACTGACTCAACAAGGACCAATGTTGAACTCCAGAAAGTCTGTTATAGAAGGATAAGGCTGGAGCCTATATTTACTCAGTTTCACGTTTATTATGCAGAATAAAAGGATTACAAACATGTAATTCTTCACACAAATCCCCCTCCCAGTCCCAGTGAGTGTCTGCTTTTAAGTGCTCAACTAAAACCTCAATTAACTCCCTTCACCTGCCTATAATCACACAATTAACAGATTCCCTTCTTTCTTTCTTTTACAATACAACTTGTATTAACATGCTCAAATATTTCAAAATAAATCAAAATTAAATTCCATATTGGTCACAAAGTTTTTTTTTAACATTGTGAGATGCCCCTCATCCAGCACCTCAACAATTTCTTTGCACTTGCATTTCTCTTTGGGAAACAGATAGCTAATGACTTGCTGATGAAGAGCATTCCAGAGACTGCTAAGGTGATACAATCCACAAAAGCCAGGACTGGTTAATCCAGCTGGTCACACGACTAACTGGCTCGTCCAGGGTTTTTTGAACGAGATAGAGCTTTTGAACTAAGACTATTTGCTCCTGGAGTGAGAAGACCTCTCCTGTCTGCTGCCATCTCTTTCTCACACGCCTCTGGACCCACTGAGGACGCATGAACTTCAAGAGGGAAAAGTGCGTGGGCGCGTCACATATCCGTAGGTGTTAACCGAATTAGAGTTGAAGTTTAATAAAGTTCAACCTTTTTTCTTTAAACCCAAGCAAACCTGTTTGGCTAGTTTCTTTGCATTATAATTGGAAGTTAATGAAGGAGGATTCACTAAGGGGGAGCTAAAAAAAAAAAAGTGTGTTTAAAATTAAACCCTGTTACGGTAAGATCAGGTGAAAGCTGAGAGGGAAGCCTAGACCCCTTCCTCACCTGGTCCTAACAGAAATTTGGGGGCTACCATCCTGGATTTGACCCACATACAAATGAGAGAAATTGGAAGTGGGAAGCCAAATTCTTCCCAATCAAAAAAGAACAAGATTTCAATACAGGTTTTTTTGTGGTTGTGTGTACTTGAATACCAACATGTCTGCAAGTGAAGCAAATAGCTCCCCAAGCCAGGGTGAAGTAACTTGGGATAAGTTAAAAGCGCTGTCTATGGAGGAGTTGAGAAAAATGACTGAGCAGTGTGGGATCACTGTATGTGGCAAAGCTAGGAAGTTTGAATTCCGAAGGCTAGTGGCCAACCATTTTCCCCTTGAATCTGAAGCAGCAGAAACAGGGTTAGAAATAATACTCTGACGGCGTATTGCTAGCAAAGATACAAATGGAACAGAGGAAACTTGAATTTGGGGGGGGGGGGGGGGGGGGCTGGGAGAGAGCGAGAGCCGTCCAGAAGGACCGCGAATACAAAGAAAGAGTGAGAGCAAGAGTGAGAGTCTCCCAGAAAGAATCCGAAGAGAGAGAGCTAAAGCGGCTTGAGTTAACTAGTGGTCAACAGAGTAACCCGAATGAAAGCATGGCCAATATGGAGGTGTGTAATTCAGGGCTGGGTATAGAATTTTTAAAACTAGTTCAACTGGTCCCAAAATTCAATGAGGAAGATGCAGAAGCGTTTTTGTGTCTTTTGAGAAACTGGCAAGGCAGCTAGACTGGCCAGCTGAGACCAGGCCTCTTTATTACAATTCAAGCTAACCGGAAAAGCCCATGAGGTTTATTCCCTGTTGCCAGATGAGAGTCCATCAAATTATGAACTGACAGAAAATGCTATCCTTGGGCATATGAATTAGTACCCGAAGCCTATCGCCAAAGTTTTAGAACCCTCAAGAAGTAAGCTAATCAAACTTATCTGTAGTTTGAAAGTAGTAAGCAGCTGGATTTTGACCAGTGGCTGAGGGCTCTTAAAGTCTAGCTCAGCTATGAGAATCTCAAAGAAGAAATTCTGTTACAGGAATTTAAAATTTCTCTCCCACTCAAACTTATTCCACTTATTCTGCTTAATATCTAAACAAATATATTTAAAGGCCCCACAAGCCTGATTCCCGATCTTATATTCTACCTTAAATCTTCAGGATATATTCCTCAAAATCCGCAGTACCACCCCATAAGAAATCAGCAAGATGCATCATGAAGATGCCTGAAAGTTTCTCTACGATACCAATAAAACATCGCAGGATCTGCTTTTAGTTGAACACAACCAATTTTCAACAAAGCATATCTCACCGAGAAATACCTAGAAGCATCATTAAGGCTATAGACACATTTGTTCAGTTTCCATAGTTTTCCTTCTGCATCTGTTGCCTCTGTAAGTGGTTTCAGATATACTTCTCTCTGAAAAGTATCACCTTGCAGAAATGCAGTTTTTATGTCAATGGATCTACATTCCCATTAATATGTGGCCAAAAGAGCCAAAATGATTTTCAAGATTACTTATCTAACCGTGGGAGAAATGAACTCTAACATTGGTATCACCTAATCACTGTTCAAAACCCCTCACAACTAATCTCGCTTTAGCCTTATAAGTTCCATCGGGAAGGACTTTTTCAGCACAAATCTATGTGACAAGGCCAGCTGTCCCCTAACTGGTACCTCAGAATAGACTCCAAACTCTCTCCAACTTATGTTTTGCTTCTCTTATTAGTTTATCCTCAAGTTTATTGGCAGTCATGAGGACTTCTACTTTAGATCACACAATAAACTTGCTTGTACAATTTCCTGCAGGCCCCACAATTGTCGCATCCCTCCATTTATCAGACCCCTCTGGAATATATATCACCCAACTACCTACTCGAGGCAATTGGTCTTTGGATGCGATAGCTCTTTCCTGAGCATCATGATGGTTTCATTACTATCCAACTCTTCATCTATGTGCCTCAGGACCTTCATCACAAAACATAATATTTGAAGTACAACGTGCCTCTGTTCCGATTACCTTACCAGGGCCCTTCCATTCCCTATGGCCCTCTCTTTTATAATACACCAAATCTCCTGAACTAAATTCCACCTCAGATGGCCTTACATGATACCTCAGAGCTCTGCGGATTTTTTCCAGAGACCTCAGCCTTGATGAAAGCCCGTCTCCCTGCATGAAAAGCATTCAAATGTGTAGAAAAAAATGAATTGTAGTACCTTCTAGAGAAAGAGGACTGTCGCATAGTACAGAAGGCAATGTGGGATTCCGCCCATGGACCAATGGATAGGGACTATATCCTCCAAACATCTGAAGTGAATTCTTCACATGAACTGCCCATGCCAGGGCAGTCAACTTGCAGTTTAGCTGGTCAGCCAATATTTCATGTAACATTTCATTCACCACCACGTGACTCCTTTTGCAAAGTCCATTTCTGAAAGGACTTTCAGCTACAGTATTCATAAGCATAATGTTCACATTCTCACAGAGGTCTCTGAACTCGTCATTGGCAAATTCCCCTCCATTATCAGTCAGAAACTTAGCTGGTGCCCCAAGTCCAGTCCCTAACCATTTCTCCATAATTTGCCTATAATTACCCTTTTGTCCTTACTATTTATTATTGTAGAAAGGCTAAATCTAGTTGCTGGGTTTATAAAATGTAGAATGAAAATATTCTTGTCTTTGTCCCATACCTTTAAATCCATGGCAACTACCTCATTAAAGTCACGTGTCAATGGAAGGCTAACAATAGGACGTGATGGTGTCCTCTGATACTTTTTACAAATCTCACTTTTCGCTAATTTCTATTATCCTTGTATCCTCTCCATCAATCACACCTGCATCTTTTAGTAGGGTTTTTAATCTCTGACAAGGGTGAGAAAATTGCCTGTGCAACTTTAAGACAATATGCCTTTTATCTCTCTGATGCGTAACATCTGGTGCCATCAACACTTCTCTAACACTGACTAGAAATATCAGGTTTTGTTAATGGGATACAATAATGCCCTGACTGGGTAAACTGCATATTCACTGGCTTCCAAAAAACAATTCTTTATCATGTGCCATATCAAGTTTCATCTGTGCCTTTTGCATTGAAGGATTACACAAGAGTAAAGGTATCTCACTGGAGTCTACATCAGTACTAATAAAGTGGCTTACCTCAGCTATTTTACATGGGATTACTACTCTCTTCAGTGACTTCAATGTGTTGTCATCACCAAACCTAAAGCTGGTAGTACTTTTATACTCCTTAACCTTGCGTCGATCCTCACTACTGAGTGAATCCAGATAACACTGTAACCAATCAGCTCTACATACTGTCGATGTACAAGCACTATCCAGTCCCACACAGTTGAACGAATCCACAACCAACACATTCATCACAGGACTAAAATTCCTTGTGACTAGTACAATTCCTTCAGATCCATCAGTATCTTCTTCTTCTGCCTCAGAATTTTCTGCGTCATGTGTTATTTCGAAGACTCTGCCCCTCCATTTAGGGCGGTTCATTGCATAATGATACTTTGAGTAACATCTGAAGCACCTATTAACTGTTCCTTGGGCATTCCTGGGATTCATTCGCCTTTGACTGCTGTTCCAACCCTGTCTTCCACTGTAATATTCAGACCTGCTAAAGGTGTTTTAATTCTCATTCCTCCTGTCTTTAACTCTTCCATTGTACTTAGACCTGCTTCCAGTACCTGGATTATTTCTAAATCTTGTAAACATCGAGTCCTCTATTTTTTGTGTCATCGCAGAGTGTCCTGCTTGTTCTACCAGGACTGCAGGAAATGTCTATTGCCCCAGGAATTTTTTTTAAGGCTGCGGACATTTGCTCCAACAGGGAGTCTCTGTCCAAGAACCGAACCCCAACTTGAACAAGGAGCCTGTCCACATACAACATCCTAGCACAATCTAGCAATTTAAAAGCTAGCACTGAACTAGGGATCGTCAAATTGAATTTCCTTAATCTTTTATACAGTCTGTTAAAGTCCATGATATATTCCTCCGTTGAATAACCATTTGTTTTCCGAAATCTGTCAAAGTCTGACCATGCCTCATACGCATTCAATAGGTCATCTTTCTTGTAAATTTCATCCATGAATTCTAACAGAAGATCCAACCCTTCATCAGTATCCAACTGACGAGCATCCAGTTCAGAAAACATTTTAGTTCTGATTTTACTTTTGGTAGGAAGTAACAACGCCAAGGCCATAGCTGGTTTCCTTTTTGGTAGAAATGTAACCCATGTCCACATATCCACTTCATTCTTCCACTGGTCATATGGTTCAGATCCAAAAACACTGGCGGGTAATGACACCCTGACAATTTGCACTTGCTTTCTGCCATTTTCTTTTCCACAATGGCCCTTGAGACTTTAGTTTTCTAACCAAAAATTTTCTTATGTTCCAACCTTCAGCTTTAGGCAACCATCTTCTACTCCCATGTTGAACTCCAGAAAGCTTGTTATAGAAGGATAAGGCTGGAGCCTATATTTACTCAGTTTCACATTTATTGTGCAGAATAAAAGGATTTCAAACATGAAACTCTTCACACAAATCCCTCTCCCAGTCTCAGTGAGTGTCTGCTTTTAAGTGTTCAACTAAAACCCCAATTAACTCCCTTCACCTGCATATAATCACACAATTAACATCGAACCCTCAATAGATGTCAATATTTTTAATTCTAGTAACCCTCCAGATATCTGCCCAGTATAAGCTAGCAGTGCTGAGTCTTAATTACTGGCAAACCACCTCTCTGGCACTGAAAATCTACTATTACAGATGTGGAGTCTTATTCCTTCAGAGTAATTATTGTTGGAGATTTTAAAGAATAATTTTTTTTTTTTTTGCCCTGCTCACATAGGTCCCAGATGGCCTTTGGCGTATACCATGTTATTTTGACTTTCCATTGCAAATTCTAGTGCAAGGCCCACAGAAGGTCTGTGAACAAGGGGAAGAGTAATGTATAGAAAGTGGTATTCATTCACTGCTGACTCCAAAATCTGGGCCAATATCCAGTCTGAATCAACGTACACCAGAATTTTTTTTTAAATAATAAGGATTTAGTAGTCAGACAGCCTGTTATCTGGGAATTGTACCTTGTCAGGCTCCTGAAGCTAATGGGGAAAAAACAAAGTGGAATCACCATTGTCAAGAAACTGTGTTCTGGATCAAGCCTTCTATACAGGGAATGAATAGAATCACTAAACAGGATCTTTATGCTTGGATGAAATGTGTGTTTGCCTAGACTGCTGCACATTTAAATTATAAAATGTTGGAACTGCCAATTGTGTGGCAACAAAAAAGGCTAAGCAGTTTGTGTGTATTGGAGGCATCTCTGTATAGTAAACAGAACAACTCACCGTACTGCATATTAAATCCTTATTACATCATGTTCCCACAATATACTAATGAAAGAAGCTTAAGTCTGACATTTCCAATGCCAAGTACAGCAGATGTTAACTGGTGATGAATTAAGAAATCATATTGAGGTTATATAATTGCAAACAATTTTTATAGAATTTTATTTTCCTTCTTCAGAAGACGTTGGAAAAAAAACAGCATTGTGGAAACCCAAAATGGTGGTCCTGTGTGTCAGTCAAATAAGCAACAGTGGAGGTAGCTGTAGAGCATTCCACACTCCTTCAAATAACAGAAGGGTCAGGGGAAGGACAAAGAAAAAAAAACACACACAACATTGTTGCTGCATTCCCTTGCAATAAACTCTAGAAATAGTTTCAATTATACACATATTAAAGCTTCAGATTTCTTCAGTATTTTACACACACACTCATTCCCATTTCACTTACCATCAACTGTAGAAGCTTTTTCTGAATTGCACTGAGAGAGATAGCAGATTGTCAGCTCTGGACTCACAACAACTTTAGCACCGTCTTCTAACTTGTAAACAAAGGTAACAAAAACTTTGGGAGGGCTCTGGACCTGCAAACTAAACACCCTGTGGAGATGAAATTGTCCAAATGTAACACTTGATAATTAGAAAGGATACTTACGCAAATATGGCAATAGTGATGAGAAGCAGTGCCACAAAGACAATTCCTCAAAATTGAAATTTTAACCTCGTGTTATTCTATAAAAATTAACCTCACTGTTTCATAGTGCAGAGAATGTATTAAATTTATAATATTTCAGGAATTTCTAGCAACCAGCTTTTGTACAGATCTTCAATGATGAAAAAAAAATGCTGAAAGCCATGAAGTAAATTAAAGTATTTGCTTCAGGAGCTTCCATCATGGTTTACATATTTCAACCCACAGCAGTGTGTTCATCAATAACACAGCTACATTGCAATGGCTACCTTTAGCCCAGATAATGCCTGCTCACTTTCAGCCTTAAATTGAAAACGCCTGCACTAGATATTCCCTCAAGTCAGTGTCACCAGTTTCTCCTGAAAGTAGATACCTTACCTCAAGGCTGACTTGGACAGATTTTTGATCTACAAAGGAGTCAAGTGTTATAGGGGGCCTTCAGGAAAGTGGAGTTAAGGCCACAATAAGATCAGCCATAATATTGAATGGCAGAGCATGTTCGAGGGGCTGAATGGCCTACTCCTGTTCCTATTTATTATCTGCTGATCTTACAATCAGGAGTTTGCCTTCACTGCGCAATAACTAGTCACATGACAACATTACTCAGAGCTAAGGTGGTCAAAAATAAAACTCTTTGTTACATGAACCAGATACCTTCCCCCTAGTGGTTTCTCCTGTCTTCCAGAGGGTGGACTGATGAATTCTTTAATCAGGCTATTTATAAACCAATAGGCCGTTTTATTTTTCAAATAATGTGAATG
Source organism: Heterodontus francisci (assembly GCF_036365525.1). NCBI lineage: Eukaryota > Metazoa > Chordata > Chondrichthyes > Heterodontiformes > Heterodontidae > Heterodontus > Heterodontus francisci. Next base: position 46,818,899 of record NC_090396.1, read on the forward strand.
ATCAGAGTAGCTTATGCAGTAATTTATAACTTATTTCCTAACACTGCTTGCAATAGAAAAAATAACAAAGCATGTCACACTACCCCTCATAGCAAACTAAATGCACTTTTTGACCGTTAATTTCTCTGAAATTGGTCAGGACTAAACTCAAGGACGGAGCCCATACTCTGGCTGGGTTCCTTACTAGATCCAACAGGGCTGCCTCTGTAGACTGTGTTTACTCTTTACTGGACAGGCAAAAACTTCACCTCTGAGCCACTCAAGTGTCAAGAGATTCGCCAATTGAGCTGACATTCAAACTGACAACCACCCTCCCAGGTAACTACTTGCCTGGAAACAAAACCCTTCTTGGCTCAAATAAATGGGCTCATTACAACATATGTTTTTAATATTTCTGGCAGCGGTGGAAAGTACCAATTCCCCCATTGCCTCAAAATGAAATGAAGAACAGTTTGATAGCTATCACTTTCCCCTTGGAAGAGCTTATTCATGTGCCTAATCTGCTGATCTTTGCAAATTAACCTTTACTGTACTGAATCTAACTTCATCTCAAAGACATGTTAAACTAAAAGTCCCTTCTAAGCCAAGTAGTCAAAAATGCCAAAACGCCAAAGGTGATCAGATTGGGTCATGATTTTCAACTGCTGTCTTCCCACTTCCTTCCTGAAAGATGGACAATCAGCAGAGGAAAATCAAGTGAGATCTTGGACAGCCCTATGATGCCCAAGGCCCAATTCAATCTCCCTTAAATTGGCATCTAGCACTTCTCCCAACAGGGCCGACCTTCAGCTTGCTCAGTGTTGAAGGTGGGCAATTTTCTGCCTTCCAAAATCAGCGTGCAGCAGCAGAGTGCCCGCTTAGCGCCAGCAGCTCACTGGTTAAATTTAACTGATGGCTGAACCTGAAAACGGTTCAGGCTTCCCAACAGTATCTTTGGATGGGCAAGGCAGATATACTGGCGACTTCATACCAGTTTTAAGCTGGTTAAAAATTACTCCCACAAAATCAGTTTTGTCTCAGATTATGGATTTTTAAAATTTCAATACTTTTTTCGTAAAGAAAACCCTCATAAAAGTACAGAAATTTACAAGGTGTGCAATCCTAATGGTGGCAGAATAATAAAATACGGAGGTTCCTTCCTGTCCCATTGAACAGAGGGAAAAAAGTCAACGTTAGCTTCAATTGAATCTTCCAACACAAATTCATTTGTTGAGAACTCAATCCGTTCTTTTCACTGGAGGAAAGGACTACAGAAGCTCTCTAATCCCACTGCAACTGAACAGCACTTTCTTCAAGATACTGTAACCTCAGATGTCTTAACAGCTGAAGATGTTTAGCCATCTTCTCTAGATCACTGAGCTGGATCATGTAAGTGAAATTCCATTGAGCTGGCATGCTTACAAATAGTACCAGAGTCCATAACATTACTTTAGAAGATATGAAGGGAATTTGTTTTTGTTTTGATAAGTCAGATTGAAATATTTCAGTAAAAGGTGTTCTGTATTGAATAAAATGGGCGGGAAGAAAGAGCGAATACATAAAGACAACTTTAATCGTATATAGGCCTTCAAAACCTGCTTGTGATTCGTCTTCCTTACTTGGAATAAAAGGCAGTAGGCAATGCGCATCCAAGAAATAATTTTTAAGTTATTTGCTTGCAGATGCTAAGTCTGAGAAACAGCATTTCCTAAAAAGGAGTTGGAGTCTGAAGAGGAAGATTATCCATCCAGTATGAATAAAAACACACACTACTTAGGGAAATATGATAGCTGATAACATTGTTGACAAGAGTGAATCCAGCTCACAAAACATGAAGAGATAATCTAGCCCACTTAACATGGCATTGATCCATTGTCAACAGGTATCTGTGCTACATGATTTGTTGACAAGTCACTGCGTGGCAGCCAGTTTTGGGATTTCACAACATTGGACACGTACAAGTCAGAATTGGTCAATATATAATAAAACAATTGTTACGGTCAAGTGAGGAAGGGTCGAAGTGCTTCCCTCTTTTCCCCCCTCTCTGTCTGACCACAACAATTCTTTCTTAAAGTGGATGTACTGGCCAATTTAGTAGGTGTTCGATTACTTACTTGCTATGATCATAAGAACCAATCGGACAGGTTCTCGAGTTAAGAAAGAGGTTAACTTTATTGTACGTAAACCGAACTAATAAAAATAATAAACACGCGGCAACTTTCACTCACACTCTGGAGGTTTACACACACACAAATTGGTTACAGAGTGGGGAAAGGTAGATTGGCTGATTTAGAGTCCATAGGAAAAAAGAGGTATACAGTCTGTGAGGTTTGGTTGGCATCTAGCTGAATTCAGTGGTCCTGAGGTTTTTAGTTTGAAGAGGTAAATGACTAGTTCGATCGGTCTCTTGGAGACAGCGATGTGGATGATTGCTTCCAACTGGGTTCCTGAGTGTAGTATGCAGAGGTAGTCCGTCAATGAGCAGGATGCGAAAGCTTTCAAGCTGGCATGGAGCAAGAGAGAGTGAGAGAGAAGATAGGGAGGGGTTTGTCACATGACAGTGACTCAGGCATTCAACCATAGCAGTTAGCAGTATTTCTCTCTCGCTAAAAAGAACAGGTAGTTCCTTTAAACTTCCTGAGTCTTGGTTCTTGCTGGGGCATGAGCAGACATTTCGTCTTCCTCCTCGGAGGCATTGTAGTGTAGGATACAGTATTGCAAATTGGATAGCCATCTTAAGCTGCCAGTAAAGTCATCCTTTTAGCAGGTCTTTCAAAAAACAAAAATTCTGATCTCCAGTCAGTGGATTAAAGAAAATCATTCAACAAAGCACATTGACGTAACACCTCACCACCATGTGAAATGAAATGCAACAGGAACATTTCAATGAGGTCACAAATTAAAAAGAAATTGTACACAAACATTCATCAGTCATAGCCATACTCTAGGTTTTTTTCCATCCAGGTTTAGGCAGGAGCACAACTGGGGAACTCCAACTGCTCTAACTGGGCTCAATCAGCTTGTGCTCCAGTATATACTGAATTTCCTCATGTATTTCTACAATATTTTCCTTTTCCAGTGAAATTAACCCTGGATTCAAAGTTGTTCATAACTTTGTGAAGATCATCCAATGCTTTTTCTACATGTTTTTTCCTGTGCTCAACCAGCCTGGCCCACAATTCCTCCTCAATTAGGATACTTGACTTGCAGTCACCACCATCACCACCCTCCAAATTTGTCACAAAAACCTTTTTGGGATTAGGGATCCTTTGGCTTATGAGCTTTTCTCTGTCTCCCTTCAGAATTTCTTTCTTTTTTTTTTCTTTTGGGCCTCCTTATCTCGAGAGACAATGGATACGCACCTGGAGGTGGTCAGTGGTTTGTGAAGCAGCGCCTGGAGTGGCTATAAAGGCCAATTCTGGAGTGACAGGCTCTTCCACAGGTGCTGCAGAGAAATTTGTTTGTTGGGGCTGTTGCACAGTTGGCTCTCCCCTTGCGCCTCTGTCTTTTTTCCTGCCAACTACTAAGTCTCTTCGACTCGCCACAATTTAGCCCTGTCTTTATGGCTGCCCGCCAGCTCTGGCGAATGCTGGCAACTGACTCCCACGACTTGTGATCAATGTCACACGATTTCATGTCACGTTTGCAGACGTCTTTATAACGGAGACATGGACGGCCGGTGGGTCTGATACCAGTGGCGAGCTCGCTGTACAATGTGTCTTTGGGGATCCTGCCATCTTCCATGCGGCTCACATGGCCAAGCCATCTCAAGCGCCGCTGACTCAGTAGTGTGTATAAGCTGGGGGTGTTGGCCGCTTCAAGGACTTCTGTGTTGGAGATATAGTCCTGCCACCTGATGCCAATTATTCTCCGAAGGCAGCGAAGATGGAATGAATTGAGACGACGCTCTTGGCTGGCATACGTTGTCCAGGCCTCGCTGCCGTAGAGCAAGGTACTGAGGACACAGGCCTGATACACTCGGACTTTTGTGTTCCGTGTCAGTGCGCCATTTTCCCACACTCTCTTGGCCAGTCTGGACATAGCAGTGGAAGCCTTACCCATGCGCTTGTTGATTTCTGCATCTAGAGACAGGTTACTGGTGATAGTTGAGCCTAGGTAGGTGAACTCTTGAACCACTTCCAGAGCGTGGTCGCCAATATTGATGGATGGAGCATTTCTGACATCCTGCCCCATGATGTTCGTTTTCTTGAGGCTGATGGTTAGGCCAAATTCATTGCAGGCAGACGCAAACCTGTCGATGAGACTCTGCAGGCATTCTTCAGTGTGAGATGTTAAAGCAGCATCGTCAGCAAAGAGGAGTTCTCTGATGAGGACTTTCCGTACTTTGGACTTCGCTCTTAGACGGGCAAGGTTGAACAACCTGCCCCCTGATCTTGTGTGGAGGAAAATTCCTTCTTCAGAGGATTTGAACGCATGTGAAAGCAGCAGGGAGAAGAAAATCCCAAAAAGTGTGGGTGCGAGAACACAGCCCTGTTTCACACCACTCAGGATAGGAAAGGGCTCTGATGAGGAGCCACCATGTTGAATTGTGCCTTTCATATTGTCATGGAATGAGGTGATGATACTTAGTAGCTTTGGTGGACATCCGATCTTTTCTAGTAGTCTGAAGAGACCACGTCTGCTGACGAGGTCAAAGGCTTTGGTGAGATCAATGAAAGCAATGTAGAGGGGCATCTGTTGTTCACGGCATTTCTCCTGTATCTGACGAAGGGAGAACAGCATGTCAATAGTCGATCTCTCTGCACGAAAGCCACACTGTGCCTCAGGGTAGACGCGCTCGGCCAGCTTCTGGAGCCTGTTCAGAGCGACTTGAGCAAAGACTTTCCCCACTATGCTGAGCAGGGAGATTCCACGGTAGTTGTTGCAGTCACCGCGGTCACCTTTGTTTTTATAGAGGGTGATGATGTTGGCATCGCGCATGTCCTGGGGTACTGCTCCCTCGTCCCAGCACAGGCATAGCAGTTCATGTAGTGCTGAGAGTATAGCAGGCTTGGCACTCTTGATTATTTCAGGGGTAATGCTGTCCTTCCCAGGGGCTTTTCCGCTGGCTAGGGAATCAATGGCATCACTGAGTTCCGATTTGGTTGGCTGTATGTCCAGCTCATCCATGACTGGTAGAGGCTGGGCTGCATTGAGGGCAGTCTCAGTGACAGCATTCTCCCTGGAGTACAGTTCTAGGTAGTGCTCAACCCAGCGGTCCATCTGTTTGCGTTGGTCAGTGATTATGTCCCCCGATTTAGATTTGAGGGGGGTGATCTTCTTGATGGTTGGCCCAAGAGCTCTCTTCATGCCATCATACATTCCTCTGATGTTTCCGGTGTCTAAGGCCAGCTGAATATGACTGCATAGGTGTTGCCAGTAGTCGTTTGCGCAACGCCTAGCTGTTCTTTGTGCAGTACTTCTGGCTGCTTTAAGTGCTGCGGATGTTAAATCGCTGGGGGCTTTCTTGTAGTTCAAAAGTGCAATGCGCTTAGCGGCTATGACAGGTTCCAGCTCTTCATTATGAGATTGAAACCAGTCTGCATTTCTCTTCGCACTTTTGCCGTAGGTGGTCAAAGCTGACTCATAGATGGCGTCTCTGATGTGGGCCCACTTGGTCTCAGCATCCCCTGTGGGAGTGTTTTGAAGGGCTGTTACAAGTGAATTTAGAAATTTTTGTAACAGCTGTGGGTGAGAAATTCTGCTCGTGTTGATGCGCGGGTGGCCATTCTGCTTGGAATGATGCAACTTCTTTGGTCTGAGTCTAACCTTGCTGCACACCAGGGAGTGGTCGGTGTCGCAGTCCGCACTGTGGAAGCTGCGTGTGATTTGAACACTGTTTAAGGCGGCTCGCCTTGTGACAATGAGGTCTAGCTGGTGCCAATGACGTGATCTTGGGTGCCTCCATGAAACCTGGTGACAGGGTTTAGTGTGAAAGAACGAGTTGGTGATGCAGAGGTTATGATAGGTACACAACTCAAGCAGTCTCTGCCCGTTCTCATTCATCCTTCCAACGCCATAGCGCCCAAGGCAGGAGGGCCATGAGTCATGGTCGGCCCCAACCCTGGCATTAAAGTCCCCCAGCAGGAATAGGTGTTCGGTGTTGGGGATGCTGCTAATGATGTTATGGAGTTGTTCATAGAACTGGTCTTTAGCTTCAGGTGCGGAGCAGAGTGTTGGAGCATAGATGCTGAGTAGGTGTACTGGACCAGAGGTGGTGAGCAGTCGGATGGACAGTATGCGTTCCGAGCCATTTGAGGGAGGCTCTATCATGCTGAGCAAGGAGTTTCTGATGGCGAAGCCCACTCCATGCTGTCTTGGTTCTTCAGGATCCCTGCCCTGCCAGAAGAAGGTGTAGTCTTGCTCTGCTAGAGAGCCACTCGCGGGGAGGCGAGTCTCCTGAAGTGCTGCAATGTCCACATTGAATCTACTGAGCTCGTTGTTAATGATGGCGGTCTTCCGAGAATCGTTGATTTGTGTAAGGTCTTCCGACAGGCCAGGACACATAGTTCTGACGTTCCAGCTTGCAAAGCGAAGGGCTGGTACCTTCTTTCCTTTTTTCATGTTGTTTGGTGCGGTGTATCAGTCCACCTTTCGGGCAATGACCCTGAGCTCCAAGCACCCATTGAAGCAGGCAGACTGTGGCGGGACAGAACCTTATTGACCGGGGGCTGCCCGGTTTGAGGCGGGCGGTAGCTGTCCAGTGAGGTGCAATGACCTCTCCCACCGACAAAGGCAACCCGTGGCGCCCAGTTTCTACGCCAATTTATCTGGACTTATAACCCGTAACTGCTGCCTTCCGTGTTGTTTTAGTCGCTGTGAGGCAACTATGGAGTGACCTCTCCATGGCGCATGCCTGGGCAAATTTATGGAGGTTGAGAGTTGCCCAGTCGTCAAAACCCCCCTCTCGGCCTTTCTGGTGGGGTCCAAAGGAGTGCAGGACACGACGTTTGGCACCAGTATGGCTGCAGGAACTGCCGGAAACATGCCAAAGGTGACACATGACCGCCTACGGGGTTCCGCTCCGGATTTTCTGTTAGGGTTTACTCCCTTAGCCTTGGTCTCTCCCGAGACGCCCACAAGGCAGTGGGGTTGTTGGGGCCCCTACACAGGTGTAGGATGGTGCCGGTGGGAGGAGGGGATGCAAGGGGGAGGGGTAGAGGGAGGGGGTGGGGGGGGGGTGCGCTGAGAGGGTGGAGCAGGGAAGGGGACGGGGGTGGGGGGGTGGAAGGGGGGTAAAAGGGGGGGGGGAGGGGGGGTGGAATCTGGTGCAGGTAATAAGCCATTTCCTCAGTGCCCACCATCGACGTCCGGAAAGCTCATCCACGTCCTTCGGGAGGTGAAGCATCATTTGGCAGACTTAGAGGTGATTACATTTGCTAAGGGTTTTTTTTTTTTGCAGTGGTTTAAATAAAGGCATGCAGCATTGCCGACAGTGCGCTGCAGATGCTCTCCGAGCCATCTCCCGCGGGCGCTTTGAAGTTGCGGCCGGGGGGGCCGTTCGTGGATGTTTTGGGTGTTCGGGGCACCTTTTCACAGGACTTCTCTCGGGTCCCGCAGCTCCTTCTTCACCTCAATGGACTTACCGCATGCCGTGGCTGCAGACACTCTGGACTGTGAAGACAGCAGGATCGGAGATTCCTTCAGAATTAAATCTTCAATTTCTAGGTCTTCAGTCTGAATTTCCTCCCGAACCTGGGCCAATTTCCTGGGACCTCGGCGATAGGGATTTTGTTTTATGGGAGGGATCTCTCCTACATCCACATTGTGTAGTGTTAAGGTTATGCACCCTGGTTTGTCCCTGCACATCCCTTTAAATGCTGTGAGCAGCCTTGTCAGGTCTCCACTCTGTTCTGCATTTAAATAGGAGAGTACTGTGTCTAATTTCCCTAACATTTCAGTGTTAGCTAACCAGAAGGTAGGGATTCAATTTGGGAATCCTCCTGGTCTTCCTCTAACTTGTCCTCACTGTCCCTTTCGCCGTCCTCTTTCCTGACTGCCTGACAGCTTGTGCTTGTTTGTCCCCTTACGGGCTATGACACTGTTTTACAATATTGATATGGCACACACAGCCTTTGCTTTTTCCCACGATCTGGGGTGTCAATTATATAATTCACCTGGTCAATTCTCTTTACTACTCTGTACAGGCCACTGAACCAGGCTTTCAATGGTTCTCCTGTATTGGTAATAGCATTAACACATGGTCTCGAGGCTGAAATGTTCTGGCCTTGGCATGTTTATCCAACTGTCTTTTCATAGCTGTCTGGGAGTTTTTTTTTTTTAGGTGTTCCTGAGCCACCGCACAGGCTCTCGTGAGCCATTCTCGGAACATGGAGACGTAGTCAACAGGGAAGATTTGTCCCTGTGCCCCAAAAACCTCTTGATTATTTTTTTTTTAAAAGAGGATCTCACCTCATGTCCATCAACTAATTCAAAGGGACTAAAGCCAGTGGACTCACTGGGTGAGTCCCTGGTAGCAAACAGAAGAAATCCCAGCCCTTTGTCCCAGTAATGGGGGTACTCATAGCAGTATGCCCTGATCACTGTCTTTAGGGTCTGGTGGCAACAATCCAAACCCCTGTGGGTGATAGGCTGAGGACTTCAGCTGGGTTGCGCCCAGATTACCCATGACCTTTTGAAAAATACTGGGCATAAAACTTGTGCCCTGATCCGACTGGATCTCAGCAGGCAGCCCATATCGGGTGAAAAAATGGATTAGCCCCTTCGCCACTACCTTGGCACAGATCATTCTTAGAGGGAGACACTCTGGAAATCGAGTAGCCACATCCATAAGGGTGAGAAGATATTGGTAGCCCCCTTTGGCATTCAGCAGGAGCCCCACACAATCTACCAGCACTCTGCTGAATGGTTCCCCAAAAGCCAGTATGGGAATTAGGGGTGCAGATTTTATTGCAGGTTGAGGCTTCCCCACAACCTGGCACGTGTGACAAGTCTTACAGAACTCCACCACATCCTTGTGGAGTTGTGGTCAGTGAAAATGCTGCATGATGCGAGCTTGGGTTTTTCCAATACCGACATGTCCAGCAATTGGAATCTCATGGGCTATTCTCAATATTTCCTTACGGTACCTCAACAACACCACTACCTGGTGAACCACTGTCCACTCTTAGGCTGCACTTCCTCAACAGCAACTCATTCTTTAAATAGTAACACACTGGAACTCCCTCTGCTTCAGCTTGGGCAGTCTGTGCTAATGTTTTTAATACTGGGTCGACTTGATGACCAAGGAAAACCTGTTTATCCCATCCTCTGGGTCCTCTAACTTCCCAATGTTTCAGATAACCAGATTGTTGGGTCATCTGCCTGCAGGACCAGTTCAGCCTCCTCTGATGGAGTTTGTTTGGTCGTGGACCAGATCACCACACAGTCAGGAAAAATGCCAGGGACCTTTTCCTGTAACTGCTCTGTCTCCCTGACCTCTTTCTGTCTCTCTAAAACCACTGGGGAAGCTACCACCTTCACCCCAGCCAGATCATTACCCAGGAGTAGGTTGACCCCGCCCACAAGTAAACTAGGGTCAATCTCCACTGTTACCGGTCCGAAAACAAGTTTGCACTCCAGGTGTACTTAGTATAAAAAAGTATGGGCATATACTTTCCTCTGATACGGTTTACTAGCACTCTAGCATTCAATTCACTTTCTGGGGGAAAAGGTCATGCCTTTTCTCAGCAGAAGGGATTGGGTGGCATCAGTATCCCCAAGTATGACTGTGGGCTTACTCGCCTCTCTTGAAGGGTATCACGTCACTTTTCCTCTGGACACAAAATCCTGGCAACTCTCAGGGATTTTGTTAAATTTTCCTGCACTCTGTGGTAAGTTTACAGGGTTTTACGCTGCAGTTAAAGCCACAGCCTGGTCCGCTGTGCTTTCCATCAGGGCCCTTTTTCCTGCACTTTTTACTGCTAAGGTGTGCGCTAGAAGTGGTACAGGATCACAATATGCACTCTTGATTCCTCCCAACTAAAGGACAAATAATAGTCACAGGCCAAGTAACTTTGGTTAAGAAGCAATCAATGAAGAAATAAGAATAGCAAAATTGAAGAAAATAGCAGAGATGCGTCAAAACGATTAACATCTAAAAACTCTTCCCGTTTTTAAATAACCAAAATAGCTTGGACCAGGCATCTGTGAGGAGAATTTTTATGAGAGACTGAACTCCCACAGAATCCTGAAGTGGTGCAGGAAGAAGTGGACTGGGGAGCTAACAAAAGCAGGTAATCCTTGTATCTGGTTTCAGGTAATTGCTGGCTACAAAATTGCCAAGTCAAAATAAAAACCATACCCATCCGGGTGGCCCCTTGTCCTCTCAAATGTCTGATTCCAGCCAATCCCCTATTTCCAATATAAAGCAGAGCTGAGAGTCTGGTAAATATGATCCCATAATGAGATTGATACCAGAGCTTTAGTCTCTTCAAAACAAAATATAACAACCACCTGTATTTATATAGCACCTTTAATGTACTAAAACATCCCAAGGTGCTTCACAGAGGCATTATAAAACAAAATATGACAGAGTGGCATAAAGAGATATTAAGTCAGATGACCCCAAAAGCTTGGTCAAAGAGGTAAGTTTTAAAGAGTGTCTTAAAGGAGGAAAGCAAGGTAGATGCACGGAGAGGTTTAGGGAGGGAATTCTAGTGCTTGGGGCCTAAGTAGTTGAAAGCACAGCCACCAATGGTGGAGCGACTAAAATTGGCGATGCTCAAGAGGCCGGAATTAGAGTAGCGCAGATATCTGAGAGGGTTGTAGGGTTGGAGATTACAGAGATAGGGAAGGATGAGGTTATGGAGGGATTTGAAAACAAGGATGAGAATTTTAAAAAGGAGGGGTTGTTTAACCAGGAGCCAGTGTAAGTCAGCGGGCACATGGGTGATAGGTGAACAGGATGGTATGAGTTGAGGCACAGACAGCAGCGTTTTAAATGACCTCAAGTTTACGAAGGGTAGAATGTGGGATGCCAGCCAGGAGTGCATTAGAATAGTCAAGTCTGGAGGTAACAAAGGCACGGATGAGAATTTCAGCAGCAGAAGAGCCGAGTCAGTTGTTAGAAATTAGAAATATGCTTAGAACAAGCATTTGTTTTGTAGTCAGCCTGAAACAGGTAAAAGGAATAGATTAATGCTGTATGTTTCATTTTTCTGGAAACTGTTTAAGGTTTTGTTTCTCTGGAAACAAATTCTCAGCTGATGACAGCTGTACCTAGGCCAGAAAGGGGCTATGATCAGACAAGGCCCCTGCAATCGTGGGAGGACAACTGGGTAGATACGTGAAACCATACTACAAAGCTGTGTTAGGCTCTTCACTTAATCTGACATAATTAAGATGCTTTTTGAATTATTTAAGTTTATTAGTGTGTGGAAGTAGAATAGAAGTTACATGAGTGAACAACACTAAATAATCCTCAGCGCGCTAACAATTATGCTGACAGCCAATTTAAGATTGTCAGTAGGGCTGGCAGTGTGACGCATTTGCGTGTACCGGAAGCTACATACATTAATACACAGGGCCCTGCTCTTTGCAGACAGAAATAATATGTGCACGCATTGCACCACTGACAACTAACCAAAATAAGTGACAATCATTTGCTAGCTCATTGGCAATGACTTGACCAGAGTCAAGCTACCTGGTTTAAATTTCAAACAAAGTTTGGCAGTTAACTGTCAGTCACCATAAACTGGTGGCATTCTCCATGGCAACACCTCTACCAGAGTCCACTTGCCAACCAATCAGCACTCTCTTCTCAGTATAAAGTTGTTGCTTTCCCTTACATTGGTATTCTTGTGGATTGTCATGATGAGTGCAAGACTAAAAGCTTCAACATGTCTATTTTCAGCAATACTCAAGTTCTGTAGTACCAAATGACCTTGTTTTGAGTTACTGAGCAAGTATGGGAAGATCATCCATATTGAATTTTTCAATCACCTGGGTAGGCTGTATGTCTTCTCACTCTCTTGCCCTATTGGTCAACAAACTTTCAATTCCATAGCAAACCTTCAAATGTCATTAGGCATCAAAGGAAGAAAATGAACTAAGACACACTACTTACACAGCTATAAAGCTATAGATGATACAGACTTGCTCCAGATAATGTGTCTTCATCTCCTCAGGTTGCACCAAACAAGCAGTACCATTTAAAGGTGGCCATAATATTGGCAAAGTTGCAAATTTCTTACCCCCCCACCCAGCAAAATGCAGAGATAAGTTGGTAATTTTTACGATGATAAACAAAGCTCCAATCTGTTATAGTCATTATTAAGTTTGGCGAAAATCCAATGCCTTGCTTTGAGTTACTGAGGAAGTTAGTGTTTGCAGAAGGAATGGTTAAAGATACCTGGGTATATTTTACAAATGGAACCAAGAGATGGCAATTTCATTAACTGGGTCTGGTTAAAAAAAATGGAGGTGTTGAGACATTACTGACAGAAACTAGCAGCATTGCAACTCTGTCTGAATGGTGCCCCTGAAAATACTGGGGTGACACGAAGGTAACCCACATCAAATGAAGAGGTGGTTCTCAGAAATAAACTTGGGCTTAGATGGGAGGGCTGTTAAAGAAAGAAAAAATATAATAAGATGCTTGTACTGTTTTACAACATGTGAATTTGCTCTGAAAAGAGCAGTTGTTTCCTTGAAAAAGTAGTTCTAAGAAGGACTGGCTGGCCTCGCTATTCTGGGTAACATACTCCGCCCGTCATCTGGAGAAATAACTACAATGGGTGGAAACAGTGGGTTTATATGTGCTGCAGAATGGGAATGTGGGCAAGTTACTGCTAATATGTCATGACAAGTTCTTGCTGCTATTGATCAGCTAATTGTATTCCATGATAGGTTGGTACATGCTATAGTTTGTGTTTCTTGAATAAGGGGAGCCAGATATCACTGGAGAGAAACACATCACCACCTGCTCCACAGCCAACATACCACTCTAAGAATAATAGTATGTATTGACTACTGCGAGACACAATACCTGACCAATCAGCAGCAAGAACAATAGCATGTACCAACCTAACACGGAATAGAATTAGCCGATCATTAGCAGTAAGAACATGTAATGACCTATCAGCAGTAATCCACCCACATTCCCATTCTCCACCACATATAAACCAGTTTCCACCCATTCCAGTTACTTCTCCAGATGACTGGAACAGCGAGGCCTGCCAGTTTTTCTGGGAACTCTTTTCAAGGAAACAACTGTTCTTTTCAGAGCAAATTCAAATGTTGTAAAACTGTAAAATCATATTAACATTACTGCTCTCACCACGAAAACCTTCAAACAACTTTTAATATAATCAATACTTATACACACACTAACCTCACAGACACATTTGATCTGGTACCAGGGATTAGCCCTTTAATTACTAAACTGCATCCTCCATTCCAGGCATCTTCTGAACACCCATGGGTCTTCACACAACCATTGGCCTGATCTGGCTGCTGGTCTACAAACAAAGGCTGAATTTCTTGTGCGCTCAGATTAAGCCAACTCCCAGTAACCTCCACCTGCAGGATACAACACCAGAGTGCTGGTAATTAACTGCAGCAGGATTCAATAACATTGCAGACTGTTGGCAGGAAATGTTAGGCAGAGGTCAGTATCTTAGAGATTCTAATTTCTATTGATGGTACTCAAAACACAAATATATTAAATTACCAATTTGCTGCATTTTACTCTCAGCTGATGTATTCATTCCCCAAATGATTAATCAAAAATACCAACTGCTTAGCATCATAATCATGAATTTCCAAGAATGTGTTCATGACACAAAAAACAACAAAGTTGCATTTATATAGCACCTTTCACAACCTCAGAGCGTCCCAACCTGCTCAACAGCCAATTACAAATTTTTGAAGTGTAGTCACTGCTGTAGTGTAAGAAATGTGGCAGCCAATATTATGTGCACAGCCAAGCACCAGCAATTGGATACATGACCAGATAATCTGTTTTAGCATGGCTGGTTGAGGGATAAACATTGGCCAGGACACCAGAGGGAGTTCCCCTGCTCTTTTTCCAAAATAGTTCCATGGGATCTTTTAACATCCACTTGAGAGCGCAGACGGGGCCTCGATTTAATTTCTCATCTGAATCCTGCAGCACTGCACTGGGAGTGTCAGCCTAGCTTTCTGTACTTAAGCCTCTGGGGTGGGTCTTGAATCCACAACCTTCTAACTTAGAGGTGAGAGTGCTATCACTGAGCAACTGTAGATACTTAAAAGCATATTCTTCTAACATGCTGCTGTCTGAAGGTCAAATCAGGCCGTGAACTGAGCAGATTCAGTGCATCAAGCATCACAGACATGAAGAAGTGGTTATGCTTAGATCTCAAGTCTGCACTTTGGCTTTCACAGCTTTTAAATTGCTCACGGATACTGTATCAGAGCACTAACACCAAAGCATTTTTGCAACTGTCTAATAATGAATGTAAAATTAAAAAAAGGTAGCAAAGACTGACAAGGCTGTAATCAAATCAAATGGTTCCAATTCTTTGGACTGACCCTTTATTACGTTATCCAACTCAAAGATTAGCTTATGTCTTTGAAGTTGCTCCCCATTATCTGTCTCAATATATATGGGAATTTTGAAACATTACCTGATGTGGCTTGATCTCCAGGTTGTGGAGATTAGTATTAGTAGGTTCTGCAATTTGGGGCTTTTACACAGCCAACACAAGTTTTTTTTTTTAAAAACGGGAAATGACAGCAACTGTTGGCAAGAAAATTTCCAAATGCAGAGTTTTTTTTTTAAAACTGAAGGTTTTTAAACTGAACATTCTTACCGATGTCATAGTTAGTATGACACACAACTCAGATGCTGTTTGCAGTATGCTCTCTGAGCCAGTAGCGGATTCTGCTTCAGTGTCAGCAGTTTCCTTCTTCTGATAATTATTCAACTTCACCATAGGCAGCACATAGCTACGCCTAAGACAATGAGCAACAACTCATGTAAATATAATGCCTTTAACATAAAAAAAAGGTCTCAAAAGAATGAGATCGGTTTGAATGCACATGAAAACTAAAAAACAAAAGCTCTTACATTGTGCTGATTGCCTCACTTCTGTTGTTGATATTAATTTAGCAGCAACTGTTTGTGATCAGTTCTAAATGGAGTGATGATGCAAAGGGGAATGCGAAGAGAAAGGGAAGAGATAGTAGTTGTTTCACATATAAAGCAATAGGAATAGTCAGGTAGCTACAATGCTCCAAACAGTCAGAAACTGAGCAGAGCTTTATTTCTGAGCACTGAATAGATATTTATTCACAGATCATTTATACCCAATAGCATTAGAGACTCACTCTGTTAAATGGAGTTTGCAAGAGATTATTTACAAATCAGCATTAAAGAGGGTCATGAAGAAAAAGGTTCACAAGTAAATAAAATATGTAGGTCCAATATATTTTAGTGTAATATTACATGGAGTCACAGAACATTTATTTTATGCGTACTCTGAATAAACTGGCAAATTCTATTTTGGTGTTGAAATGTAACATCAGTCCTTAAACAGAACAAGCATCAGTGCAACATCAAGAATTCTATACGAAAAACAGAGGAACGGTGAGAGTAACTGTCCTGATCATCAAGGCAGCATTTGGTCCTGTACAGGTCAGTAAGGGTCAAGGGGAAAACCTTCCAGTGGCTAGACCTAACAGTATGGTCAGGAGGCCAATCATTGCACCCCTAGGGCATTGCTGCAAGAGTTACTGAGGGAAACATCCTGAGCCAATCAGCTTCAATTGTTTTATAAATGATCTTCCTTCCATCATGAGGTCAGAAGCTAAGCTGTCCACTTGACAATTCTACCTTGTTCAGCTCTATTCACAATTCCTCTAACAAAGCATCCCAGGACAGCCTACTGCTGGGCCTGAACAAGTGTAGGCCTGGGCTGACAAGTAGCTAGTAACAATCATGCAACACAAGTGCCAATTAGTGACCAACTCCACATTTAACAGTACAGTTATCAACAAACCTCCCACCACCAACATACTGGGCAAGGGTGGCCACCAGTGACCAAAAGATTAGCTGGACCATCCATGTCAACACAGTGGCTACAAGAGCAAAGCAGCAACTGCACTCTGTGAAAAGGTGGTTTTCTTCCCGAGCCCTCAAACCTTCTCCACCATCTACAAGACTCAAGTCAGAAATGTGATAGGGTACTCATGACTTGCCTGGATGGATGTAGTACAACAATACTAAAGAAGCTCGTCACCATCATGAACAGAACAACCCACTTGATGGGTGCCTCTGCCACTGGACTCAATATTCAGTCCTTCCACCATCAGTATGGTGTGGCAGGATTCAGCAACACACCAAGCAGCAATAGCACCTCCTAGCCCTTTAACCTCCAGCACCAAGCAGGGCAACACCACCATGTGACACACTATCCTCACGTGGCTGTATAGTGCCATTTCTTCAATGTTGCTGCATCAACCTCTTGGCATTCCCTAACACTAATGTGGGAGTGCCACCAGCACAGGGACTGTAACAGTTCAAGGAGATGGACCACCATCATCTTCTCAGAAGCATATAAGGGCAATCGAGATGTTGCTTTGCCAACATCATTTACATCCTGAGAACACACAAAAAAAATAACGGGAGGTGGTGAATCTGGAGTGGGTTCAGTCCCACCACTGCAGCAATTTTGATAAAGTTACAAAAGTGAATGTGCTCAAACATGTTTTTTTCCAATCGATTAAACTCAAAATTATGTGCCTCTTCATGGCCCCCCTCCACATGTATGGACGTTGGGAAGGTGGGAGGGTTAAGGGGGTACTGTTAAGCAATTCATTCAAATCCTACCTTTCCATTCCTGTAAAGATTCTTCCCAAAGCCTTGGCAGAAAGAGGTGGCAAAAGGCAGAGTGCAGAAGCTGTGAATGGGCAAATATTCAGTCAACAAGTTCCAGAACCTATAGAGAGAGGCAACAGATTCCAGTGCTTAATAACTGATTCACAAAATGTGAATATTGTTGACACACAACAACAACTTGTATTTGTATAGCTCCTTTAATGTAATAAAGCATTCCAAGGCACTTCATAAGAGCACCAAACAAAATGTGACACTAATCCACAATGAGATATTAGGACAGGTGAGGTAGGCTTTAAGAGGAGTCTTAAAAGGAAGAGATTTGGAACTGTGAAGAGGTTTAAGGCGGAAATCCCAGAGCAGCCCTTTTAATTTCTCCCCACCCCTAAAAGCTGCCCACTACTCATTTCCATAATGTCTGCTCTTTCAGTAGGAAAATTCGAATGGTCTGCTCCAGAGACTTCGCCACAGATACAACCAATGTCTGTAGATGTTTGCTACCCAGGTCTCCCCAACTACTGGATTGAGAAAATCCTGGTAACATTATTCTAAAAGTTGCAGCTGATTTGGGCAAGACCTTCATGCCAGGAGCCAGCACCATTAGTACAGACGTTAGCGCAATGTTCAGTCACTGATCATCCACGATACAGGATAAATGTCACAAATCAGGATAGCTGAATACTCTGCAGTTAGAATGATCAGGGACTTACTTGTGTTGGTTTTGATGGAATTTTTCCTTTTCCAAAGTCTCGTAGACCCAGCCAGGCGCAAATATAGCTGCTGAGAAGTTGTACTTCCGAATCAGCTCCAAGGACTGGAATACAATACAAGTTACTTTGAAGTTACAATATTAGAAATGAAGAAACCTGTGTGATTAGAAGCTTTCAACAAAGGGGCTATAAAATATCTTTGGATGCACACTCAGGAATTGTCCTCAGCGCTGGGTGTCCTCAAAACAAAAAAAAAGTGTTAAGCATAGGTTTGAAAAAGTTGCAAAAATTAGTACTTGGAGTACAAATTTTCATTAATATAGTACCTTGCATCGCTCTGGACATTGTGACGTGCTTTATATGGAAGGAATTGCTTTGAAGTATAGCTGAATATGGCAGCCATTGTCACACTGCAATGTCCCACATACAGCAGTGAGATGGCCAGTTAATCAGCTTTACAATTGGTGTTGATAGAGTGAAGAAGGTTGAACAATTTAAAGGGAGAACTCCCTGCTTTTCTTCAAATAGTACCATATAATCATTAACAGCCACCTGAACCACTTGAAAAAGGCAGACAGGCCCTCCATTTAATGTTGCATTTGAACAAAGAACAGTACAGCACAGGAACAGGCCATTCGGTCCTCCAAGCCTGCGCCGATCATGATGCCTGTCTAAACTAAAACCTTCTGCACTTCCGGGGTCCATACCCCTCTATTCCCATCCTATTCATGTATTTTGCAAGATGCCTCTTAAACGTCTCTATGGTACCTGCTTCCACCACCTCCCCTGGCAACAAGTTCCAGGCACTCACCACCCTCTGTGTAAAAAACGTGCCTCGCACATCCCCTCTAAACTTTGCCCCTGGCACCTTAAACCTATGTCCCCTAGTAACGGACTCTTCCGCCCTGGGAAAAAGCTCTGACTATCCACTCTGTCCATGCCGCTCATAACTTTGTAGACCTCTATCATGTCGCCACTCCACCTCCGTCGTTCCAGTGAAAAATAATCCGAGTTAATCCAACCTCTTCTCATAGCTAATACCCTCCAGACCAGGCAACATCCTGGTAAACCTCTTCTGTACCCGCTCCAAAGCCTCCACATCCTTCTGGTAGTGTGGCGACCAGAATTGTATGCAATATTCCAGAATAAGAATACAGAATTAAGGTTCTGTACAGCTGCAGCATAACTTGCCAATTTTTATACTCTATGCGCCGACCGATGAAGGCAAGCATGCCATATGCCTTCTTGACTACCTTATCCACCTGCGTTGAGAGCTGAATAATTCCGGAACTTTTACTTTCAAGTCCACAGCAGCCATTTGAATTACTACAGACATTATATAAATTGAATTTAACATTAACAGTAGAAAGACACACTGATGCACTTCACAAGGACGTAATCAAAAAATTTTCACCATACACACAGGTTAGTTGCAGTTCCTCACATTTATGCTGAAAATGTTTCATTGCCCCCTAGTTTGTTTCTTTGCTTAATTAACATCACGGTATACAAAAGGAATGAACTTCAAATGTTTCCTCCTTAAAAACAAACAGTCTTGCCTGCTGATTCCCTGACCTACATAAATCAGTGTGCTTTTCATACAATATGCCAAAGAAAAGTTACAGTCATTGCAGCAAGTGGATAGTCGCCCATCAAGCAGCCTCTGTGCATCTATACCTGACAAAAAATTGGCTGTGCACACATGAACTGTTCCTTCCTTTTTCAATTTCACTTAAAAGATGCATCACACTATACTTTACTCAAAAAAAAACTATTTCAAACTAGTTCAATTAGCAGAATGCACTCCCCCACAAATGCCCATTCAATATTGGTTTATTCCTTGGCAACGCAGATCCCTATATTTTACATATTTTAGCTATCATCTAACAGCTGCAAAAATAATTTTCTGGCCATTTCCAAATTCTTGACTAAACTTTTCAACTTGAAGAATTTAAACAATGTTCAACAGTGGTTTGTTATGATTAA